>NC_072864.1:13939166-14280833 GCF_028858705.1 Grus americana
TGTTAGGTAACTTCGGGCAAGTCATTTAAGTTCACGCTTTACAGCTTAGGTAACCAGAAACAGGAGCCCAAATCAGGTAAATCTTCATACAGACAGCCCCACAGCAAAGCCCTACACATACTGCTTCATCTTCCAGGGTATTTCAGCGCACAGAGTGACTGAATTTGCCAGATCCAATTGGACAAATGCAAAAATGGAGCAGGCACTTCTTCAATTACAGCAGTATGTGTCTTCCCTTAGGCTGAAATTACGGCAAATGTCTGGGAGAGCTTTTAGCACACTTGTTTTTCCTTACTTCTAGGTGCGATCCTAAACAGAGGGAGAGTCTAAGTTTAAAACTATGAGAATGTGGCCCTAGAAGATATCTGAACTTTGAAATTAAAATATTTCCAAAGTTTTCTAAGTAGTTTATCTGCATGAGTGAAGACAGATGGGCGGTTAAGCCATTATAACTGAAAAAAATTCCCAGGAAAAAAAAAGTGAAAAATACAGCTCTTGTGATGTCTGTCTCTTAATCTCCATTGACAAAAATGGATATTAATATTGCCTAATTCACAGAAAAGACTGAAGTGATCCAGGATTACTACAGCCATGAACTGCTACATAAGCATAACAAATGGCTATATATTCCCACCAATTCATCATCACACACAGCTGGATAAAATATTCTTTGTTACTTACTTTTAGCTAAATTAGTGCTAACTATAGCTTTCAGGCAAAATCACAAGTACTTTGGTTGGGTTCCTTGAAAAGAATAGTCACAAAGCAAAAAATATGTTCTTATTCATGCAAATCAAAGGAATTTCAAATGTTGCTTTGGTTGAAATTGTGCCTCTTTGACAAGTAGAATGTTAATATTTCCATAAAAACCTTTTAAAAAGTAGATTGTATTAGGTTTTTTCATATAGACATTTATGTATTTGTGAGTCCGAATAAACCTTATTCTTAGGTCCAAATATTTGTAGTGTGTCCTAAATGCTCTAAATAAAAATCAGCTATGCTTGACAGTAGTTTGCATATGTAAGGAATAGTGTTCTATAGGTTGAATAGCTATAGTTCATAATTGAAAACTTGTCTTTTTCTGGAATGAGAGCTGTCATCAGCAGACATCTTGAGCACTTAAAAAGAACATCTCCCAGTTTTTCCTGAGGCATCTTCAGGTGCACAAAGAGATGATATTGCTTCTGAAATGTGTATATCAGTGCTCCTGCCATTCTGGTATCTATCTTGTATGTACCTGCACCATGCATGTGGTCTGGGCTGCTAGATGACTATTTGGCCTTTTATATTTGCTGGGAGGTTTCCCTGGGGAATACTATCTCACTAACACATCCTGCTATAATTATGTTTAGACTGGTGCTTTAAAACTACTCATTTCATTAAATCTCCATTTGGAGCCTGAAGCAAGGATGAACATCTTACTACACCCTGAATGTCTGAGGGAACAGATATGAACAGATTTGAAAGTCCCAAATGGATTTCTTCAAGTAACAAAAAAGAGCAACAACAACAAAATCTTCAAAAGGTGCCTTTTCCAAACATAGGGTGTCAGCCTCTAAGTTAAGGATGCAATTCCTTTTTAAGGACTCCTCATTACACATAAATGCCCTAAACCTCTAAGCATTCAGTCCATTCCATCCTCAAAGGCCTTAGAAGGGAGAGAGGAACAACATTTATTAACTTCATAATGTGAAGTTAATAAATCTAGATTCTAGCAAGAAAGATTTGGTGCTTCACAAAAGATGCCCTTTTCACTCTTGATGAGATCAATTTATCTAGAATAGACAAAGCAATTTAGAGGGCACAGAAAGGAAAAGTTATCGCATAAAGTTACTAAGGACAATTTAATCAGAGCTTTAATTGTAAGTCTAATCCACAGCAGAAAGTGCAGTTTTTAGAAACTATACAACAAGTGCCGTTTAGGCCTATCATTCCTACTGCTGAACTATTCCTATGAAAGAACCTCTGTTTAATTCAAGTTAATCCATAAATTGTTTTCATAATTGCCGCCTATGTACAATGTGACCAGAATTCTTGGGACTATGGAGAGATGTATAAAGCAATAAAAACAACAATTACACCTGGAAAGTTTCTCACTGATTGAGGCAGTGTGTGTTCTGAGTCAGTACTCTTGCAAGAATTGTCAAATGGGCTGCCAAAACATTGCTGCCTTTTCCCTGCTGCCGCTGCATAGCCCCATCCATCATTGCACAGGTGATTCCAACACTTCTGAACTTGTAAAGTCAAGTCTCAAAACCTTAACCTCTAGGTAGTTTCTGTGCAGGGATGTCCTAGCCTAAAAGAAGTGGAGAAAACAAATAAATTAATCTGAAACTATTCTTTCAGCTCCCTCTAAAATTTCCTAATTCAGCCTTACGTTAATGTTCTTCTCAAAGTTTAATAAGCAGAGTTGAATACACAACACAGAATTGTGTAAAGTAAGTGTGCAACACAGTAAGCAAAGGGATTTAAACTTAGAAAATACCTGAAAATCTACTGGGAACCCGTTAACACTAACAGCAGAGAAAGCTACAATGCAGGAAATGTGGTTTTGTCCCATTTCTGGTGGGGCTAACATGCTCTTGTTCGCAGGCCTCCTGCATTCACCTCATCTTACACAGGGTCTTCCAGCACTGTCTTCTCTTCTGACTCTGCTCCAGGCTCTGTTGCACCCACTTCCCAGTCTTCTCCATGGCCCCATATGGTTCCTGTTTCCACCTCTGTGTTCCGCCACCCCACTCATCTGGGTCTGCTCTTCCTCTCACTGTGACATCAGCTTGAGTCTCCTGTCCAGACAGCTTTAGTCTACTCCAGTCTCACCCAATTGCAATTCTCACATCACCTCTTTCATCCTTCTCTCATCTGTCTCCCGTCTTCCCTGCTTTTGCCTAGCCTTACATCAGCAAGGACAGGAAGAACATTTCTGGTTTTGCTTTAAGATCCAGTCTAATCCAAACCTGGAGTCCCAGGGCAAGTGTGCTGGGAGAGCTCAGCTCAGTCCCTGTAGCCCTGGGGGGCAGTGCTTCCTAGGCAGCCGCAGAAATCCTCGAATACGTGTCAGCCAATTCTAATAAGCCTTATACGTCGTGTAGTTCTGCCAAAGCTGGGAAAACTTCCATGCAAATAGCAGCAAGAACATTTCCTGCATTCCCAACAAATGTTAATTTCTTCTCATAGGAGGACAGAACAGTTTATTAATGAAACATCTGCAAGTATTTTTAACCAGGACAAAATTGAGTGCTATTCATTCTTTGGAACAGTTGAATCTCTTTCATTGAAAATTTAATATACATGTTTTGTTTTTGTCAAACACACAGGAAGTGTGTCTAACACACACCTGGAGTGAAGTTAATTCCTTCAAAAGTTCATGGTTTTTTTTTTAATATAAAAGTGTGGAAGAAGTAAGAAGTATATTCTCCAAGATCTGTTGGAACTCTGGTATTAAGTATCAAAGTAATTAAGTATCAAAAAGTTCAGATATTATTTGTCCAAAAGTTGGTTTTGTTTTGTTTTGTTTTGTTTTTTAAAAAAAGGATTTTTATGAACAGAATAAGAAGATACTTTCTATGTCACATTAGAACTATGTACTAGCACAGGGCTTTATCACTACAGTAATGAGTAAAGAAAATGATATATATTTAACTTGACTATCATTAAAGATTTAAGATTATTGCAATAATTTTCTGCTTCTCCTTCACTTTATTGAGCTTAGTCAAACTGATATATTGCTGTGTACTTCATTCATTCCTGCTGATGGATGATATGAAGTATGTAGACAATGCTGATGTCCAACTAAAAAGAGGAATTACAGAAAAGAGAAGATAAGCAGTTGTAAATGATGAAGTGCTGATTAATAGATTACCCCCCTCCCCACCAAGTCCAAGCCCATATTTTAAACTGCCAACAGCATTTCAACTGAATGAACAACTGTTTCTAGAATCCAGAAAATGTTGAAGAGCTGACCTTTCTCAAAATTAATCCTCAACAGCTTCTTTCAAGATTCATTTCTTTCTCTGAGCTTCAGACAAAATCAGTGTGACCTGAGCTTCATGATTTCTAGCTGAGAGTATATAAAGTACTTTCTGGCCTAGAGGTTTGATACTTTTGCCTTAGTTTTCACATAAGCACTTCAGGCAGTACTACTGACTTTAGTAACATTCATTAACTATGAGTTCAGAAAGGTGACGTAATGGAGCTACTCGCCTTAAGTCATTGAATCAACATTGCCTCATATCAGCAGTAACAACTGAAAGCTGTTACTAACCTGTGGCTTTGGAGAAATGAGGAAGCACACCTAAGGCTCCAATTGGGCTTAAGAAAAAGAGGAGAATATTTTGAAGGATGAATTTCATCCTGAGGGATGAAACTCACTGAAGGATGGATGAAATTCCATAAAACACACCAAACAGCAAGGCTCCCTGGGTGAAGGATTAAGACCTGCAGAGTTTGCCTCCTGACACAAGGGGAGTTTTTTCATCCTCACAATCAATATCAGAGCAGCCTGTAACTTAGGGGTGAGGCACAGTGATAAGCTGCAATTTTCCAGATTCACTTGGCACTAAAACATCTGCCCAGAGGTACTATAGAGTTCAACAGCCTATACAGCAGCATAGAAAAATGCCCGGACTTCCCTTATCCTGTTTATGCTATAAACAATGCAGAATTCATCTCCAGTCCCCTCCACAGTCTTGCTGTATGAATGCCATTTAGAATTTCTCTCAAAGGGAAAGAAATCAAAACCCCCAAGAAATGACCCAGGTTGGAGTACTACAGAGCAAGGGACAGGAGATGGATGCGTTATCTGCTGTTTCCAGTAAGATGAGAGAATGTTGTGTCAATTAAAAAATTTACATATGGATAAAGTTCTGTCTTTGAGTTATTTTTGCAAAATTAGTTTATGATTTCTGGATAGGTATTGTGCTACCCTATGCTGTGGCCATTAGTGAAGAGTTATTCTTTTAATTCAAAGAATACAGTTCTTTCAGACCATTAGAAAACACTCCTAGTTTAGCTAGTTATGTGGGAGATGGAAGTGGCTTAAAAAGAAATTCTTGTAACTATGTATGTTTCTGTAAACAATTTATCCATACAAACTAAACCATAAGAGTCAAATAATCTGCTGGTATAAGCTGTCCAAATTCCCTTGACTTGAGTTACAATATATTTTCTATTTTCTTGCTCAGCATTTGCTCCCAGTGGAATTCTATTACATTCAATTAACTTTAAAATAGAGCTAAGCTTTTCGATATTCCTATAAGCATACACATGTAGAGATAGGCAGTTGAGAAAACAAGCTATCCCAAATACTGACCACAGAGCATAAGAAAATGTATTTTTCTGGAGAATCCTTAAATTACTAGAAATCCAACCATAAATACATGGAATGTGGTGCAGATAGAGAGTTACATCACTTGAATTGCACTGTTGATGAATTATTGATGAATATTGCAAGTGGACAAACAACCTCCAATGAATGCACACTGACAGAGGGAAGCAATGCATCCTCAGTCATTCAAAATACAATTTAGCAAAACCCATGATCAAGACTAATTCTGAAAATAAGTACTGCTTGCAGGACAACACTGAAGTAACTTGATAGGAGAATTGCCTATTTTCAACTACTACCGTGACCGCTGTAAATATTGTTCTCTCTCTTATTTCCAGTTGTTCTTCAAGCAAGTGAATTTATGCAAGTTCAGATACCATCTGTGACAAACTCCACTTCAACTTTACACACACACCCCCTTTAAAATCTAACATTCAATTCTAAGTGGAAAATAATCTTTTGTTATCAGTTTTCCAGGCACTGACTCTTGTTTTGTTCTACAACACATAAAAATTCAAGCCTAGAGGAGTTTTTCAGATATATGTGAATTCCACCAACTGCTGTTTGAATTTATTTTTTTAATACATTAGCCCTACTTCAGACATTTGCTTTCTAGTATGATAAATTATGATGCCACATATATTAACTATTTTTTCATTTGTATTTTAATTATTGCAAAATCATAACACCTGCTTCACTACATTATGGCATGTCTTACAGTATGTTACCTATGTGACACAGCAAATAACTGCCCCTCAGTGAGGACAGGAAGCCATTTAATGTTACACATGGCTTCTCCTAAGCAGGATAGAGAGAGAGATAGAGAATCCCAAGAGAACAGGATTTGTTCTGAAGGGAAGGGTTAAAGGGAAGACTGGCCTGTTGGTCACTCACAAGCTCAGATTTAGTGTCCATGGAAAGTCTCTCACGAGCTGGCACTATCTGGCAACCAGGAATTATGACTTCCCAGCTTGTGATGCCAGTTCTGCTTCTCTAACGTGTCACTGTATGCGACTATTCCATAGACTTTGCTTTGTGCCCATCTGCAGGTCTGGATTTATCATCCTCAACCAAATATGGGGATAAATTACCTGATTTTCCATTTCTAATACCTGGGAAGTGCTAGGTGGGTGTGGCTGGGGCTGCAGAAAAATTGCTGAAGGGGAAAATTCATTCTTTGTACTTCTTGTAAGAAATGGCTCCACACCAACTGGAGCTGAGAAGTCTTCTGTGAGAAACCTCCTGATATATTTCTGTTCCAGTTTTAGACCAAGAAGGTAAACACAAGCTGAATTTGGGGATTATATGAAACATAGTTGTAATACTGTGCACTTCAAAGAAATGCTAGGTGCATAGCTATACGCTCTTGTAATGAACAAGGGACATCACTCAAAGGATGAAAAGGATGTTTTAAGTTCAGCAGATGCTTGGTGATTTATTTCTTTATGTTTTCAAAGGCCACTTATATTGAGCCAGATCACCAATCTCTAACCAACTTATGCTTAGAAATAGCATATGGGGTAGGGAAGACAACAGACAAACTGGGTCCCAAAGACACAGAAAGAGGGACCACTATAACTAATATATACACTTATAAAGCCCTTCTACGAGTACAGCTTATTTCTGTTATTTGACTGGTGTGAGCTGGTGCTGACCTTTAACTCTGACTGTATTATTAAAGTAGCAAATCTCCCAGTACTTTCTTGCCACCCTCAAAGTGCAGGAGAGATTACATAGATCTCTGCAGCCCAGATTTAGGGTATCTCAAAGGGATCTTCCCTGGCCCATGCACCCTGGGTACACATCTGAAAAAACAGACACATGCTCAGATGGGATCCATAGGCACATCCTACAAACCAATGTTACATCAGCTTCAAACTGGTTTCAAATACGCATGCAGTGTTTGGCTGGGTATACTCTCATTCGCACTAATAATTATTTTGAGGCCAAGCAGGACTGGCATTTTAATCACAAGGGAGCTTAAACAGTCACATGTGCTAAACACCTGAGAATAAAAAGCCTGTGAGCATGAACAAGGATAAATTAACATTCCCAATTTGCTAGCACTCTCCAACATTTTCAAGTGAAAACTAATTTTCCCCACAGACAGTAAAACACAAGTATATTTAT
This sequence comes from Grus americana, assembly GCF_028858705.1. Lineage (NCBI taxonomy): Eukaryota > Metazoa > Chordata > Aves > Gruiformes > Gruidae > Grus > Grus americana. The sequence continues at coordinate 13,946,623 of NC_072864.1, forward strand.
TTGTTTTAATTTACCAGACATATTCATATTGGCATCATTAAAGCAACAAAGTCAAGTTTCCACCTCTTCTTAAGCTATATGCAAAGAGATTTTGGCAAAAACCAATCTGATATTTAATAATAATAAAAAAAAAGCTGATAAGTATAACAAAGCCTGATTTCTCCTGAAAAATGTGCAGCTTTTACAAGTCCCCACAGTACAGTCTCACACAAGGTCGACAGGTCTTTTTTGAGAGCAAGGATAACACAGTGAGCATCAGAGAGGGGGCGTGAGCCCTGCTACGCAAACATGCACACACTCCCTAGCAGGAGGACCAGGTGCTCTTTGACGCTGGAAATGTCCTCACTGTACAGCAAGATGTTAAGGAAGGATCACCTGCTCCCCCATTCCCTTTAAAGATTTCTAGCATCAAATTTGAAGAGAGGAAATCTAGGTCAACAAAGAACATTTTCTAGGGAAAAAGACAGATACACAACAAACACTGTAGCAACAAGAACAACAGCTCCTTGCTGTTGAAATTCATCAAGCTAGCACAAAGGCTGTCCTGCTTCAGTCTCCTATACGATTTGCTATTTTAAAAAGTCCATTATCTGATTTCCAAAGTGCCTAGTCTTTATTTGGCAGACTTTTACATTGGTAAGCCTTTCATATCAAAGACATAAATCTTTATTAGACTCAGAGTACTCCAGAGTAATTTTTTGAACGTTTAAACGTAAGGGAATTCTATTATAAGCAGACAAACTGCAGTTATACCAAACAGCATTCTTCAGGTAAGTGCAGCTGTTTTAATACAAACAGTCTGAATCCAGAAATTTTAAAAATTGTTTCACTTGAAGGAATTAGTGATAGAGTTACATATTTCCTCGGGCTCATTGAAATCCTTTTCCTTGAGCATAGTTGGGGGTCAAAGAATAAGAGACTGTATCCTAATTCTCACCACTGGACTGTCCTCCTTTCCACCTTTCAACTTTCTGAAGTCACCAGACACATGAAAATCATCTGGCAGGGGGAACCTTGCAGGAATTTGTTTCCTTTTTTGCTCCATTTGTTGTCAAATCAAGATTATTTTCCTTTTCCAGCTTAATATGTGGTATTCCTTGATAAAAGAGGAGATTAACACAAAGTCTAATATATTCTTCATTCATAGGAATAAGACTGATAATTAGCAAAGCTAAGATTAATTTTAATGTCAGTCTAGTAGCTCCTAGAGTCTTTTACTAGAACTTTAATCATGGTGATGATATTGAAAATAGTTTACTTAGAATTTTGAGATAATAGGGGAACGATTAAGCAGATGTCCCTGAAATTAAAACTGACCTTTTCTCTACAAGGAAGCGCTCAGATCAAACACTGTGGATTTACTCGTGCAATTTCAGTGAGAGCTCTCCAATACCAATGTGCTGGAGAGTCAAGGACACATCCTTTTCCCTTTCTATCACTGACTGCAGTGAATCTTAGATGAATGAGGGACATAGGCATCAGCTCTTCTTGTAAAAGCACAGCAGGTATCACCGAGATGAGTGGCAGATACATTTCTGGGATTGCGTGTTTTAACGAGAGCCAATCGAGTGCCCACAGCTGCTCCTTTGCTTTGCACACTAAACAATTTCAAAAGGGCAGGAGCAGAGCTTTCTCCTCTGCCCCCAGTCACTGAACATAAAAGGAAGACAGTCAGGATTTATACTGGCTTCTGATTATCTCCTACATGATGCTTGAGAGGATAGGCAGTCACAGCACAGAAATGGCCAAAAACCTGCAGGAACCTTCTGCCCTTACTACTTTGGTATTCCTCATTCAGCTATTTTGCAAAGAAGCCTGGAAGTTGGTACCCGCAAATCAGTTGCCTGAGCCCTCTGCAAGTGTTTCTGAAATGAGGTCTATCAATCTTTTCACACGCATTTCTTACAATAAATCTTTCAGCAGTGAAAGTAAAATAAATGGTATCTATAACAGCAAACATTCAGAGAGGTCTGAAGCGATCTCACAACATTTACTTCTGGAGATGCATTTTAAATGTAAGGAACAAATGAAAAATTTTAGTCTGACATTAATTACTATTTTATGTCAATAAAAGTTTTCACAGTACATTTCTCTATTAAAACAGTAAATATTGTTGAAAAGTGCTGTAATTACACTGAGTACATCATTATATCAGCCCTCTCAAGAGAGGCTGGGACAGAATTAAGACCTGAGAACATTGTGTCTCTAGTGGCATTGCTGCCTGCAGAGCACTGCCTCCTGCCCCACCACTTTGGCTGGAACAAGGATGGAGGCAAGTGATGGAGGTGTGTTGACAGGATGGCATGAGATTAAGTATTATTACCATTTGAAAATATCTTCTCGAAGGGCCTGTTCTACGCATGGAAAAAGTGGTTCTCTCTGCTTTGCTACTGTAGTAACCTGGTCAACTGTCCTACTATACAGAAAGCAATCGCTATGTATCAGTCCTGGTTCTGATCTGTATGTAGATTAACCAAAATGGTATGACCAGAAAATTGGCCACGTGTCCACAAATCTTATTTCTAACTCATAAAGCAAAGATTCATAATGTCTTCTCGCTTCAAGTTTACTATCACTGTCCATCTTTAATACTGCATGCAGTTTTTATCTCTCACATGTGTAAAAGATATCTCGGTCAGATATCACTGTGCAGATAATGTTAATCAAAGGTACAGAATGACATGCAGAAAGAGATTAATTAGTGGCATTTCCCAGTTTGGAAAAGAGATGATTGAGGAAAAGTCACAAATTGCATGGAGAAAGGGGCCAGAAGTAACAGGTTCCATCAAAACAAGGCAGCAGGTTTAAATATATATATGCATACACACATAATGAAACTATACACATCCACACCACAGAACTTACTGCTGTAATAAATAAAATTGCTCAGTATGATTATTCTTGCCTTTCTACATTGTTTTGTCTTTAATTGTAAACAATGAGCAAAGTTCTGTAAAAATAATTACAGCCCTGCAAAGCAATTTTATAGGAACACTACAGTTTTATGATGTTGCAATAGTACAACTTTAACAGTTTATAAATGAAACAAAATGGGAATAAGGATTATATTTATTTCCCAGTAACCATATACTGCTGAAACCTTGGAAGTGTTCTTTACTGAAGAATCAAACCAGGTAGGTTTGAGGGACTTATCTGATTCAGAGAGCATGTCACTAAATATACTTACAAAAAGTTAAAATTGACTGCTCTCTTAACTTTTTTGCTTTAACAAAGGAGCATTTCCAAAATAAATGTTAGATCTAAGTTTGTAACCAGCTTTAGAAAAAAAAATATGGAACTAGTGGCTAACAAACTGGAGCTTCTCATCTCCTTGGGAAATTGCACATCGGTCCCATCCTCAACAGAAATAAATCAAGGTCCTGGAAAGACTATCTTGCATCATAGCTGAAAACAGACTGCAACTGCAAAAGAGCAGTAATAATGCAATAGTGACTCCTTTGTTCAGAAATCCCAATAACCAGAAAAACTCTTTGAAATGATCAATTCCATTAAAAGCTTTAATGAGATTACCAAATTTAATTACTCTTCTGTGCTGCATTAATTTATAAAGGGTGGGTCCTCAATCTGAACATTTAATAGTTTCCAGAAATAGCGAATCCTATTTGAAAAGAAGGAGAATGATTTTTTTTTTTTTTAATTGAAATAATCTAGCACCACTATAAGCCCTTTGGGCAAGATTTCTAGGAGTACTATAGTGCCTAAAAAGGCTGATATTTCCTAGGTGTCTATTTTAATTGTCAAAGACCTTCAAAACGTTCACCCTCTGTATGTTAACCACATAAAAAGAATGAACAAGGTTATATCTAGGCTGTTTCAGTTTTATAAATGTGATTTTACAAATTATACCACTAGAAAAGATAAGTAGAAGTAATTTTTAATACACAGCAAGATGCTTTTCTAACCAGATTAAGCAGCTGTTAACATTTTTTTGCACAGCAAGAGCAAATGTCTACAATAAGTAGACCTTAAAGGAAGAGGCAATCCCATTTGGTGCACATTGTATACATTTGATTTTATTCCCCAGTAGTGTTCAGAAGGAAATAAAAAAGAACTAGATAAGGAAATTAATTTGCAGCAGTACTTTAGACATGCACATTTGCAAAAGCAGAAGAATTTTAAAGACGTTTGAAAGAAGTCTTTAAGAAGCAAGAACAAAAGGATAACACTCAACTCCAACATTCAACTTCAGTGCCAACTTCTTCTCATCTAAGAGTGGCAAGCAGGTATTAAAAAAACCTCCAACAACAAATAACCTCAGATATATGTGATAGGGAATATGGAGGTAGGAATTTACAGAAGTGGAAAGTCTGTTGCTGAAACAGAAAACTAAGCATTTCTTGGGATTTTTTCCATACCCACCATGCTTAATTTTCCAGCAGGCCATCATCATTTTGCTGAAATGCTGAGTGTTAAACCAAACAGCAGCTGTTCCAGGAAATGCACAACAATGACAATGATGAAACAACAGCTGAGGTGAGGTTGAGATATAACAATGAAAGGTGTGAATGAAACATTGAGGAAGCTGCTAAACAGCAGCTACATCCTGTAGGGCTCAGTCCCAGCTAGGATGATTTCACCAAGCTAAAAGTAATAAAACAACCATAATAAAAAAAAAAAATCAGGCAACAGGATTTGATGGTAATGAAATATATTACACTAGCCAACACATGAAATACCCAAAGGATTTAGTGAATGAGCCAGTTTCTGTAGAGTTTTCTGAATATTTGCTTTCTGTAACAGTAATAGGGTTATAATTCTCTATGGTGGTTAAAATAATTTATAAACAAGAATTCATTTCTTATTAAATGATGCAAGACTAATCTCCTTCACACTCTGCTGTTGATATGCCTGTTTTCAAGACAGCTGAGGTCCCACAAAGCATGATCACCACTTTTTACTTGGCTGCATTGACTACCATGTTCTGCAGGACAGGGCAGGGCCCCGGGCATCCCCTAGGACTTCCCTGATGAGCACACTAAGCCTTCAAGGCGGAGTTTCTCCACTAAAGTATCTTGGGCGACTGTAGTAATTGCCTTAAAGCCTTCTAAAAACCACCTCTAGCAAACAGATGGCTTTGTTCATCAAACTATGTATGGGAATCACAGATTAGAGTTTTCACCTTGCCAAAATTATTTTTCTCCGCAAGGTATACTGGAAAGGCACTTGCATAGTGGTAATTTCAGAAACTTAACCATAAACAACTAATAAGAGTTTCAAATGCAATATCTAATTAAGAACAACACTAAAGTTATGCTCCTACATAACAGTATTCAGTCAGCTTCAGATCACTGCAGGAAATTTGTTATTTCAGAAGTGCAGTATAGGTTAGTTTAATAGTTAATTATACAGTTGAACTTACTCAAATAGTTTTGTTACTAGTACAGGAATCTCTGCATTTGTATAGGTCCAAGCTCCCTTTCCTGCATGCACTGTTCCTTTAACCTGTGTCCCAGGATGGCCAGTATGTACCACATTCCAACCAAGAACACAGTAATCCAGTATCAGTCTTATAAAACAGTAAATCCTGCTGCACGACATTAAGGTACATCTGTCCAGCTGAAATCCTCTTACAGCAAGACATTCATTATTGCAAGGAGACAGTGCTTAGTAGAAATCAGATCAAGGCCTGGTGATCTTACACAAGTGCAAACACACAGATGAAACTTGTGGTAAGAAGGTAACATACACTATGCTCTCTGACTTACAACTGGAAAAACAGTTGCTATATGGTAGTTATATTGAACTGTTCTTTTAAAACTGGATGAGAAAAACCTTTCCCCAAATCAGAAAATCCTTAAGCATACCAAAGAAATTCTTGAATGGATGATTACTGTAATTAAACAAATAATTACTACAAACAGAAATGTAGTAATCTTTCTGCAGTCAAGAACTGTCTAAAGTTATTTTAATTTTAGCAACAAAAACCCAATTTCTTAAAGAAACTTTCATATAGTTTATTGCCATCTGTACACTGCAGTCTGTTGTATGGACGAACAAGCAGGTCTGGCCCTTCCTCCCCCATCTCACCACGGCATTAGCAGCCAAATGCTGAGGTCTCATTATTTTGAAGTCTTCATTACTTTTAAAACCTATGCCATCAAATCCAGGCTGCAAAATATTATGAAACATAAATAATCAAAGCTAAATGTCAGCCGTCAACATAACAAACACTGCATGAGGCTCATTTACTGAGGAATGGAATTGAAAAGTTGATTCATAAGCTACCTCTGCACTTCCATGACCACGAACCAGCACATCACAATGAGGACCTTGCTGAATCCTGCTGTGAGATGGAGAGCAAGAAACAAGGGCAGTAGTGGACTGCTTGTGCCAGTTCAGCAGCTCCCTTTCCACAGGAGCACTACTGGAACCAGTGCCAGGTAGAATTGCCAACAACAGCTGTGGAGACCTGCAGTTTTCTCCAACTCTTACCCCATTTCCTGGGCTCAGAGCAGACCTCCCAGCTGCTGGTACGAACAAGCAGTTCTGCTGTATGCCACTTCATAGTTTGGCATGAAATGAAAGATAATACAGTTTAAAAGAAGCTTTGTAGTCTCTTTTTCAAGCTAAGATGAAAACAAACAAGACAAAGGAAAACAAAAGTGTAGAAAAACCCTGAAAAGAATGAAGAAACCCGTGTTTCTTTCCTTAACTCTGTACCACACTCCCACCCAATATCAGAAGTGGTTTCCTTTGCTCACAAAAACATTTGTAGATTTACTTTCACTAAACAGTCCTCTGCTCCATCTGGCAACAGCCTGGGTCACTGTATTGAAATGATATCCTCTGTGCTGCTAAATATTCCTGCTGATAGAGTGCTCGTTGGAGAGCTGCCAGCACGTTTAATTGCAAATGGAGAAAGCGTTGGCCAAATGATTCCTTTATTTCCAAAAGCACAGATGAGGGTCAGCTCAGGAAATTTCTTTAGGTTGTAAAAGATTAACCCTCAGCATGATTTTGAGTATCTCCTCTTTCAGCTGACTGTCCATATTCATCTCATGTGAAACAGAAGCAATGGAGACCCAACAGTGCTACGTTCAACTGTGTGAAATCAGCAACAACAGATCTGACAAATTTTTTCCTTTAAGTTTTCCATTCATCTCTGCCTGTAATGATGATTTGAGTAAAACAATTATCTACAGACAAATTATGGGAAGCAGCATCAGGAGTGTCTGTCCTGACCTGATTTCCCCTCCAGCCTCCCAGGTAGGCGGCCTGGCTCCCCTAGCAATGGGCTGCCTCATCAGCGGGGCTGCACGCCAGCCAGGAGGTGAGGCGACAACCTTCTCTTTCCATCCTTTGGCGTGGAATTAGAGAATTTACTTTTTCTGCAGCAGACTTTTTTTCGTCCTCACAGATATTCTGCCTTTCACTCCAACCCAGAAATGAAAAATCAAATATTATGAGTATACTTGCTTTTGGCTTTGTAGCAGCAACACCTTGACAGATCAAAAAAAAATAAAAATAATTTTTAAAAAGTGACACCATCACCAAATGCTGCCTGAGTAGCAGAGCTGGGGCCCTTGCACACAACCCTGCAATCAAATCCAAAATTTAGACCCACTGCTGCAAGAAAGAAGGCTTGAGATGTATCTTCCAAAACATTCCTAAAGATCACGGCATCACCAGTGACAAATGAAATTATGTTGCTCAGCACAAATATAGCAAAACATTTTTGGCATCAGAATCATTTTTACTAGGGAGGAGACAGTGTAGACATTAAGAAAACGTGTATTTCACTAATTATTGAAGACTGACACATCAGCAATTTTATCTTTCAACAGGCCACATAAAATGATAATCAAAAAGGCTCTCGTTTCTTCACTCCTTCCAGCAGGACTACATAAAATTATTTTGCTGCATATGATAAGAGAGATTTTAGGAGGTCTGGCTTTCTGTATGCTCATACTATTTTGTTTTCTTAATGCGCACACTTGATTTTTCACAGAATTTTTAAACTAAAACTATGCATTCATATTTATCTGCATGAAAGTTTTTAGACAAATTTTATGAAAACTCTTGACCAGAATCCAAAGAGAATAAAGGCCTCAAATTACCCAGGTAACATAGGTCAGGACAGAAAGCTGACAGTAAAATACTAAGCCTCACACGACAACTTCTTTGGAAGTTTCAAGACTTATTCAGATCTCCAGTTTCCTACTTGGACTTATTCCTGAAAGACTTTTGTCTGTTTGTGGTTTTTTTTCTAAAAGATTTCCCTGTGCTCATATTAGAGCTGATGCAATTAAATACTTTTTCCTCAATTACAAAACACTAATTGGTAAAACCAGAACTTTATTACAGCAACTTCTCATCCTCGGGAAAAAGCTTTTGTCAGAAATCAATTCAATCAAGTTCGTATTTCTTGACTAGCAATTCCCATCCTGAAGCAACGATATTAGTTCAGATATTGCACATCCTGAGTAAGTGTCCTGGCCATTAAATCCATGTCATCCCATCAGTCTCTAGTCCCACAGTATGTAAATCATTCAGCATGCATTACTGCTATCTCAGAGTTGCTAACTATTTTGCAATCTTCCTCACTTTTCATAAAATATTTTCAAATGCCTTATTTGTCCCAGTTCTAAGACCCCAAACCTTATTACTTATTACAAACTGTATTATTTTTTACAGTTCTTGTTTTCTATATAAACACAATTGAAATACTCTATAGTCTACATCTGAGAATTTTCACATAGAAATTCACTTCCTGACCATCACATTAAATATTTTTTTAACCCAGGTGAGTTATTATAGACACATGGAAAGGCTATTAAGCTATAAATATCAGCTATAAAATAAGCAATAATTAAACATTCCTCAGGAGAAAGCATTGCATACATATTTTTGTAACTAAGCTGGATGCGTGTAACTGCCAGAAAGTAGACTCGCATGCGGAGACCGCCACATTAGCTGCATCGGCACGGGGCAACGCACGGATTACAGCAGGAATGCTGCTTTTTGCAACATGAGTGGGGATCTCTGCTTGTCAGTGTCCTGGGACCATCCAAAGCAGTGCTGCACTGTGCCATGTGCACAGCTCATAGGAAAAATTTCCAACAGCACAAGGACCAGATACAAATACCGTTTCAGAGAAATGACTGGAAGATAGTGCCATTTTTTTCCATAACAACTATTCATAACAATTGTGAGTCGTTAATCCATTTTCAGTTGAAATCTAAGATCTTTAGGGATTTGAAGCTTTCTTAACAGCCCTAAGAAAGTTTTGCAACCGTACATTTGTTTAGCCAGAATATGTTACTAATATTTCATTGCTACTTACTTCCTGCAACTTCAGATGAGTAAACGCATCAGAATGTGGCCCTCCCAGGAATTTCTGTTTCTCTGTGTCACCATCACTAAATAAATTTTATTGTTTGCTGTTATTAAACATCCAGAAGTGAACCATGGAGCCACAGATACCCCTCCAAGGTATCCTTGCCATAAAAATATAAATAGCGCTCAGAAAACCCTTTAAGTTTAAAAAGCAGACTATAAATTAAGACTCATGCTTCCCACCATCAGATACAGAGCATAACCAAGCTGGCCAGGCTGCCCAAAGACACACAAACCCCATATTTATTTTATGTAAAACTAAGAGAAACTTTTCCATAGATTTAACTTCTAGCATATCAACTAGTCATTTTTATCCCAGGAAAAAGAGCATTAGAATACTTCCAAGGCTTCACAATAATATAAAAAACATTTATTTTGATAAACTTCATTTATTACTTTCATATTTGTATCACTTTTGCTTTCTAATTATACTGCAACATCTGTATTTGCTCTACTTTGTCAATTTTTATACCTTTAGATACTGTCTTATCTGCCTGAATAAATCGACATTTAACTTCATTTTATCAGCACCTATTCTGCAGTGTGTGAATGAAGCAATTTATAAAGGATAAAATTCAGCTTCTGAAAACAAATCCTACCTTGTAAAATTTGCATTTGAATCACTTCTCTATCATCCCCTTCAGCTGATCGCAGATAAGCTAATTTTAGCAGCATTATAATAGTCTGCTGAGGTCACAAACACACAGTAAAGGGGAGAAATTCAATGGGCAGAATAGCACCTCAAAAATCAAACAGCAGACATGACAAATGAAACTAGCAGTTCTGTTGTTTGAAGTGCTAAGTGTATATTTATGAACCATACACATTTTATGCAATTAACTTTAAAACATTCTTAACCACATCCAACTTTAGGCTAACCTCAACTAGGAGAAGAAAAAATACAGCTCCAAGGAAGACAGGAACTTCAAGTTTACTGTATCAGCATGATTTTTTTTTCCCCAGCAAGTATTTAACTATCCTAGTAGTTTTGTCCCTCTCTGAAACCATTATGTTAACCATTTTTTTTCTTATATTTGATGCTTTGCTGCACTCCAAAGGCAAAAAGAGGGGGGAGGAAAACCAACCCTGAATTACTTTACAGATAATCATTAAAGCATTTTTCAATGCACAGGACAGCAGCAGCAATTTTGCTTAGATGTACTGAACCATGGGTCTACCAGACATTATAGTTTCTTAATGCTCAACGTTTTCTGTTTTTAACTCATGTGGTTTCTTTTACAGCTACCAATAAAGTTACACACTGTATTAATTTTCACTGAGTCAAAATTAGGCATAATATAGTTTGGAAAACACCAAAAAGAAAAGTTTTCAACACCTTTTAACCCATCTTTCTGCCATTTCAAGATCCTAAGGTAGGAGCTGAGGAAACATAAGGAAGAAGGCTTAGAACTATGTCAATTCTGAAATTATTTTAGAGCCAACTCAAAAGGAAGAGAGAATTTGACACCTGCAGAGATGGAGGCACTGGTATATTTTGAGCAGAAGCACATGAAAAGTGCACAGGTGTCTCAAAAGCTTCACATTCTTCATCTTTTACAGAGGAGAGAGAGAGAGGTGGAATTGTATCCTATTGTAATCTCCCACTCTGAGGTGCCAATGGCCTTAAAATGATCTTTGTCTTGCTGCTCCTAAGATGTTTGCCCAGAAAGTGAAGAGAGAGAGAGAGTCATATATTGAGAAATTAACTCCCTACTGAATGGTCAACCACATCCATGGTGTTGATTAAGGACTGCTGGCAAACATTTATAGGTATTTTTGGCTTGTTATTAGGCATCCTTTCATCTGTATGTGTTGGAAACATGCTTGCACTGTTCTCTGTTCCTGGAGCATGAATAATTGATCTTGTTTTACTGCTGTTATCTGTGTGGTTTATTAGGAGATGACTATGCACTGTATATATTCTTTCTTTTTCCTTACTTCAAGCCTGCTCCTGCATTTCCTTCTCAGGTAAGAGTTCCTTACTAATATGAGGAACACGGGCTACAAAATCATGTTTTCCTTTTCAGTGGATTAATCATGGTTCACTCTGGTTACATCTGATGCAAATGCAAATTTCCATTTGTGAATCAAACCATTTTTCAGGGCTACATACAAAGCATTCAATACTTATTAACAAAGACATGACAGTTATTGCACTGGTGGACTTTGGCCCTGGAAAATCTCAACCACAATAACCGGCTTAATTGATTTGCAGGGATGGGGCTTTACATGCTGTCTGTATTTACAATGGAAAGTGTGTTCCCCGTGCCACTGTCATTTACATTGGGAACCCCATTATCCCTCAATAACTGAGTTTGACACCACTCTGGATGAACACCTGTATTCTATTTACAACAGTCTACTTCATTTTCACAAAGCATTAGCAGAGTCATGGATCTCTGAGCACTCATTTGGAAGTCCTTATTGATGCAGATTTATTTATTAGAAGGAAGAAGCCAGATTTGTGGAAGCTCTGTCCTATAAACAACTCCTAGCCAGAGTCTTGAGACTTCTGGCAAAGCTCAGGTTCTAAGATTTGGAGGGAAGTTTTCTTAGAGGAGGTTCTTCTGTTTGAACACATCAAAAAAAGTATTTTCTCTATCTATATTTATCTACAACAAGGGCTCACTGGCTGTGTCATTTTACTTCCATAATTATGCATTGCTAATGGAATTAAAAGGGCTCTGTACACTAGGAAAAACATTCAACAGCTAATTCTGTTATTTTTTGGGAAACTGGAACAGAGATGGGCTTTAATGTAGGCCTCTCAGTCACTTCATTGTGTCAAAATTAAATAGAAAAAAGTAACATATTAATGTAAAAAAGGCGACACCAGATTTGGACCTGACAGTATTCTAATGAATGCAGAAAAAACCAGTCCATTCACCAATTTTAAAGATTACAGTCTTAGAAAATACAAATAAAAAAAAATAAAAAGAAAGAAAAAGAAGCTTGCTCTGAGCAGACTATTGAATTTGTTCAACTTATAGGAAGGCATGCATACCAGACATCTTTGTGATACATTTATTCACTGAAGAAAACTGCAAAACAGAAATTATCCAAAGGCTCTCCCAAAAAGGCCAGTGATTTTTTGTGAAATGAATTTCAGTGCAAAAATGGACCTCATTTTCCCTTACACACAAACTCCGTTCTGAATCCATCTTCGCCATGACCTGTGTTTAGTGCATTTTACCTACTTTTCCTTAACTCTGCACATCTGAGCTTTTAAACTGTTAATCACTTCTGCTCTTCTTTAAATCAGACTCTGACTAGAGCAGCCCAGCAATGCAGTGTTGCACATATAGCAGCGCAGTGCATCGCACCACTCTATACAAGTCCAAAGGTATAGCACGGATACAGGTGAGAGGGGCTTGGAGGCAATACCAGACCATGAGCCCATGTGCAAGCAGCAGGGTACTCACTGAAGCATCCCTGTAAATAAGTCTTTAAAAGACAAACCAGTTTGGTTTCAGAAACAGTTCATAACATTATCCAGCACACAGTACAGAGAACATTAAAAAAATTAATTAAAAAATATCAACAATGATTAGATTAAGAAAGTTTTCCTAACATGTAGCAGAAATAGGAATTGCCAGACACAGATAAAACCGAGATAGGTTTAATAACATCATTAACATAAGCCATATAGTGCCAAACACCTAAAGCACAGCTATTTCCTCATGCCAACAAGGAATTACTGACGAGTAACAAACTAAATGCAAAGGCTGACACTAGATGCAACCTCTATGCCTGCAAAATGTAAAACACCAGTCTCTTTGTAGCTAAACGGCATCAGTAGGGTCAGTTACTGTAACTGTTTTGGTTCATTAGTTGTTCTAGGGCAAGACTAAGTTCTAAAAAGAGCATGATGAGCACAGCTTACTACTGGGATCATGCAGATCAGTATTAAAAGAATCTCAACGGTGCTTCAGATAATCTCAGGGAACACACAAAATTTTGAAAAGGAAACAGGCTGAAACCTGCTGGATTCCCAAAGGGTACAGTTATGGAATTTGGGATCCAAATACACATTTAACACATGGAGTAAGGAGTAACCATATACAGGTATATTTCTCATGTATGTCGTGCAATATGAAATAAATCTTTGTAAAGATGACTTCTCTCACATTATGAAGATGGCTATGTAGGCCATTAGTTTGTCTAGGCAGTATGACAAAAAAGTGTATTGCTCTTTCTACTTGTACTTATTGGATTTAGAAGCATAAGAGGGGTCAGGTACATGGCTTATGTAAGAAGAGACATACGAGGTCGTTTTTAAAAGGCCCTAGTACGACCATAGAACCTGGTTCACCTTTTTATTTTAATAGTTTTCCTTTGAATGAATATGCATATAGGTATATTAGCAATGGAGAGGAAGGCAATACTGTATTTGTATATGAAACATTTTTCCTGGACACATACTTTTTTTTTTCTGGACTGCCTCAACAGTGGCTAGTCCTGTCTCTAATAAAATGAAAAAAAGAAAAAAGGTATTAATGAACTTTTCCAAATAATAAGCTGAAAAAATGAGGGGGAAAAAAATACTCACATTGTTCACCACTATTAAAGATGCTCTTGTAAATCCTGCACAAGAGTGGGGTCATCAGGAAATATTTACCATTTTCTATGATGCAATTTTTGAAATGCATCACTCTTCCCTGGAACAATCACCTATAGTTGAGGTTGCTGCTCACACAGTTCAGCATTTAATTATATGCTGCTAAAACACTGCACAGCCTTCATCAACTAAACATGTGGCAGCTTCCCTGCACCTGATACACAGAGGTCCCCACTCACTTTGCACTGAAGTTACATCCTCATTTTATCTGACAAGTGGGATAGGCATGAGATTTAAACTCTGGGTTTTGTTTTCCAAGATATTTAAGACATCTCTGCTCTGTGCAGAAAAACTCAGCATTCAGTCACTTCTGAAAGCAAGATGCAGGTGTCTCAGCGCTTTGGTCAGCAGAACATAGGTGTCTTGCAGCCTCCGCAAATTTCTTTCTATGGGGCCAGAAAACCAAGGCTGGAAAAAACTCTACTGCATCCCTGAATCCTGCAGCTTTTTGCCAGCTGCAATAGGGCGCAAGGTATCCCAGCTGTTTTATATTTCAGTATTGTATTTCTGTAATTGTTTTTAGTTTTGACAAGCTGTTAGATCACTGAAGAGCAAGGTCCTGTGGTACAGCTCAGTGAATGTCCCCATTAGTCTGCCTGCAATTATTTTAGGGGCTCACAGTTTTTTGGACTGAGGAGACCTGTTATTGCCAACCAGGACATTCATCCATCACTGCTTTTACCATCTTGATACAGTTTAGTGGCATTAAGTCTGACAGTCCAACACGTTGCAACATTATTACTGCATAGCTCAGCAGTGCCACTATAGTTTAAGGTCTGTTGGGATTACTATTACAAACAGCCCTTTTCAAGGGGCTAACTTTGTCATTTGAAATTGCACAAGTTTAGACTTTCTGAGCTAAAGCTCAAAATATACATTGTGATTCCTCCCCCTTTTAAATAAAGCAAGCTCCCAACCAAAATGACAGGTTCTGTTCCAGTTTGACAATACATCTGTGTCTGAAATGTTTTCTGGGTTCTTTCAGACACTGTTTTGCCCTCTCCATAGTAGACAAAAATATCCCTGTAGATGCCATATATGCCCCTCTGACCCACACCACTCAGAACCTCTGAAGGCAGTTCAAAGATCACTTCTGCAATTTACAGGCCTACACAAACACCGCAACTTCTGATTCAGGTCAAATATACTTTCTTGAAAGTCTATTTTTGTGCAGCTTTACAACATATAGAAGAATTGGCTTCACTTACATTTCCCACCAAAATAATAATTTTTAAAAAATTAATAAAATGAGGTGAGCTCTGCATTATGAGATCATTTTGAAATATTTCTTTTCCATACCTTTCTCTAGAGGACTTTTTGGATACTTCCCCCCCGCCCCTTCTGTTCAAACAGCTACATCCATGTCCCTATACTGGGGCATATTCTGGGCAGGTGTTTCACAAATAAGTAGGAACTAAGAGGCCTTGACTGAGTTCCTCTAACCGCTCAAATGTCATAGAATCATGGAATGGGTTGGAAGGGACCTTAAAAATAATCTAGTTCCAAATCCCCTGCCATAGACATGAGTGGAAAAATTGAAAATAATAAAGTTATACAGTAAAAAACCCATACCTTGCAATAAAGAGAGAAAAAAAAAGTCAAACCTTTAGAAAACTCTTGATCGACCTTGAAATGACACAGGAATAGTAGCAAAGCGCGTTGTGTGAGGCCAAGTAGAAACTATAATGCAATTGGGAGTTGGGGGTCAAGTATGGCAAATGTGAGAACTGCAGAGTTACGGGCAAGTGAAGTATTGTTTGGCAGACTGCTGCAAGCACCATGCATAATAACCAAACTAAACACCCAAAATAAGTACCCAATCAAAATGGCTGTTACTGTTTTTAAGGGTCTTTTTCAGGTTGGCATGGCACTATCTGCAGTCATTTGAACCCTCAAAAAACTTCTTTTTTTTTTTTTTTTTTAAACCTGCACTTTTGTGAAGTTCCTTCAAATAGCCTCAAGTCTGCACAGAGGGATACATGCTCCCAGAGAAGTGCACAGAATGCATACAAGCTGCTGCAGCTAGTGTTTTCCATGCACCTGAAGACTAAATAAATTTACCTTTAAAGAACAGAACATGTCTAAAAAGTGAAAGGCATAGTGGTTGCTGTTCTGACATTTTTTTTTACTCTTGCAAGAAGTCTCTGAAATGTATTTTTTTTTCCTCTCAATTATGAAGACCAATTCTCTTTCATTTGTCAGGGATACAGCTGAAAAGATCTGTAAACAATTTATCTTTATGCCATTGCTTTATGAGGGACACTTGGATCCCAGTATTTCCTTTTTTATAGTAAGAAGCTGTAACATCAGACAGTAACCAAACACAAGAAATTTAGATGTTACTGAATCTTGGATTGTTTGTTTCTTTATAAAGTTCAACATTTGTTTTCAATGTGAATCTGAACAAGATAAAAGCAGGAATTGGTTAGCACTTTCTCAAAAAGTCCATAAGTGTTTAATAAAAGATGACCCATTTTCTTGTTTACGGTGAAATTATTACATTTTTCAAGATTATGTTTTAAAGAGTAATTTTAAGCAAATAATTTAAAATATCAATTTTTCTATTATAATATCCATTTCAAAATTATTGTGGAAAAAAGTTACATTAAAATAATGTTTGCAGAAAGTTGGTTTTGCAAAAATGTCTTTTAAAAAAAGAATTTATTTTTCTTTTCTTTTTAAAATTTTTCCAACATAAGTGTTACTGACCTCAAAACCAACAACACAGTTAAGAGGTCACAAGGGTATCCTGTGCTTGGAAGGATTTGTCTTTCTTAGGGATTTGATATTTTTCAATGAGTAGATTCGGAATCAAGTAAGGAGAAAAAAAATTGCATGGAGACTGGTATTTGTAGTATAACTGTGATATAATTAGATCCCTAATCCCTAATTTTATACATGCCAAACATCATGCAAAAAAAACCCCATAGGGCACTGAACAAAGTTACCAGTCGTACAGAAACTACTCAATATCAAAACATCAGTAACTTAATTCAATTTAAAGCATTATTACTTGACTTTCTGTGGTACAATCCAGTATGTAATACTGCTTCTAATTCTGTAAGTTATATCTATAAAGAATGCTCTGGGACTGAAGTCGAGATGCTCACATAGTGCATATTGCATGCTAGATGCTTTTCCTCATAC
The DNA here is from genome assembly GCF_028858705.1 of Grus americana. Taxonomy (NCBI): domain Eukaryota; kingdom Metazoa; phylum Chordata; class Aves; order Gruiformes; family Gruidae; genus Grus; species Grus americana. The sequence goes on from NC_072864.1 coordinate 13,963,745, forward strand.
CTATTTGCATAAGAAGAGAAGATTTAAGCAGGTAGAAAGAAAACTAAAACTTGTATCTCTGCCTATAATTAAAATATAGGTTACACTCACTCATGTTCACAGCTTAGAAGAAATCCCAATGGAAACACTTCCATTTTGAGAAGAGAAAAAAAAAGAAAGAAAATCAGAAGTGTTCATTCTCCTCTTTCCTTTCTTCAATTTTGATACAAACATTTACATAAAAAGAGGCTGCTGTTTAGATGTTTTGGAGTCCATATACTCCTTCTGAAGTCACAACTTTATGCAACATACTAATTTCCACAGCAACCACTTTACAGACACGAATGGTATAAATATTATGCTGAAGATTAACTGAAATATAAAGAAACAAGATCCCATTTTTGTGCAAATTTGACTACTACTAAAGAAAAAAAACACCAAAAACCCCACAAAAACAAAAGTAAGAGGATACAGAATTTACACTGTAACAGCAATAATTCTACCTTGAACTTGAACATGCCATCTATAACCTCACACTGAACTGATATTGAATTTTCCTAAATGTTTTTGCTTTAGAAAATGCTGACTTTTCAGGAACTACGACTGCATTGATTTCCCAGATCTAGGATAAAATTTCAAAAGTCAGAGACCTTCTCCGTTCTACCCCCCCTTATCTTCACCCATCTCCCAAATTCACCAAACAGAAGTGAACCATCACTGGCCCTGGGAGAAAGTCTTCATCTCTGTACTGACTACATGTTTACAATTTCTTTGCTCCAAATAAGGGAAAGTCTTCCACTAAGTTAGTTCTGGAATCTTGCAATCTGGTTTTCACAAAATATAAACTGGAAAGAGATTATACTTATCAAAAAAAAATTTGCTAATGACAAATTTCAAGGATCCTAGTAACTAATAAACCAAATAAGATTTTGTAGCCCTCCTTGGAAGCAGAAAGACAGCTGTAACAGCTTTTGTTCCAAGTCGGATTCAGGAAGAAATTTGACACACTTAATACCACGTCAGGCTCTGGTTTATGTTTCCTTTTGTTTCAGTGACATGAACTTAAACATGACAGATTCAGAGTCCTCAAGGAATTAATTCTAGTCAACCACCTGCCTTGTCTGTTTGTTTAGACATCCTATATACAGAAGTGGTTACTGAAATAGCCACTCAGGGAAACACAGTTATCCTCAAACTGCATGCAGCCACATACCTTGCTCACACAGAGCTTTGCAGGACTTAAACTTGATAGAGAAAAAAAAGAAATTTTTAATTTCAGTATTGTTAGGGGACACATGCCTATAACTTGTCAGCGCATTGTTTAAAAACAGGAGTTGTGAAAGCTGGCACACTGATGAAGTTTTCCAATGGCTTTGTTGCTTGAGATTGATTGAATGTTATTATGTCTATAAAACAGGCTTCTCCTTGGGAGATGACATCCACTGCTCAGCACTTCTCTTCAAAAACCCTGGGCAACTCTCATGCAAGAAAGGATTTTCCATTATGTACAAATAGAAACCTGAAACTCTAGTTTTCCTGCAGAAGGCACTCCCAGTTTCTCATATTGGCTATCTGATGCTGAGCTCTCATTGCGTTTCCCCTCTTGGCAAGGGCAGCACCCAGGCAATAATGTGATGGGAACTGGAAGACCAAAACCAGCTCTGTTGTGTGGTTAGAGAGAGGCTTCCCCCAGGAAGCAGTTTTCTTTAGCTCAATGGCTTACATTTTAAAAAAAGGACAGAACTGAGTTAGTAAACTGTCCCCAGGTCTGCCTTTTTCTCTTTTCTGAAAATGAAAAGAAATGCCAGGATAGATAACTTCAAAATGGAAGGGAAAATAGGCTGTAAAACATAAACACATCCTAACATTTTCCTGCTGCTGCTTCTCCTCTGTCAAAAAAGTATTCAAATCAATCAACATTACACTCCTAGCACATTGCAAAAATAAATCAATGCTAAGACATACTGGTTTTGTTATTAGACATGTTTTTTAATAAGAAATACATAAATTCAGTTAATTTTAAGATTCCACTTTTTTTTTTTCAGATTACCTGTTGCCATTTCGAGCCCTTCATAAACTATTTTGCCACAGCTTATGAAGGCCAGGGAGTCTGTGCAGCTCACAGGCTAACAGAAGATACTGAAAGACAGGAGAAAAGAAAAATCTAAAGTGATATGCACATAGGCAGAATTAGCTTCCTCTTCTTACAGAAAGCAGAAAAGACAAAGAGGTTCCACACAGGAAAACCTCTATGAAAAGCAGTTTAGCACTTTGCTTGTGTCTAGGAACTAGATAGGCAATAAGTCACTTCTAACATTTTAACACCATGGAGCAGCAGCTTGAGACTGGAGATCCAAAGTTTTTGGAATCCTCTCCAGCTGCTCACAACTCAGCCAGTGAAATCCGACTACTTCCAGGCATGGACATGCCACGGCACAGCACACACCTGGACCCAGTCCTCGGGACAGTAACTGCTGCCTGTACACAGCACCATTTGTGTGAGAACAGGTCCCTGAGAGAGAGAGAACACGCTTGCCAGAATGGAGACGGAGAAGTGTGTGGAGTGACACAATCGGTTTCAGTTTTCTCTAACAGTGAGAGGCTGAATACTGTATGTTATCATAGTTCATGATAAGAAAGCAAAAGGCTCCCAATCAAACAAGACAGCATCCCAAAACCAAAAAGAAAACCAGCAAAGGCAGAGGGGGTCTGTCAGTTCACTAATCACTGCTGTGCTGCTGGTTATCAACTCTGGAATGACACTCAAGGGATGGCAGTAGTTCTGCAGTTAATGAAAGATTTCCCTATAGCTAAGGGAATAGGGATAAAGGAGTTGAACTCTTCATTTAGATTTTAGTCACTTTTTTTACTTACCTCCAATTCCTTCTTACAAGAACTTTCCAGACTGGCTTCTACACCTCCTCCTACAGTCCCTCCTAATCTCAAAACCTTTTCATCTCAAATTTTAGTAGCACATCTTCCTCTTCACTCAGTATAAGTTATTACTAAGCCTAAACATGGTTACAGTATCTCTACTATCTTTCTCATTCACCAAATTCTTCTCTGGCTTCCCAAGATCATCACCAGCTGTCTGACTTTCCAGCTTCTGACACAAGCAACTTTCCAGACCCCTCACATCTCCACTATGTCTAACCTCTCTTCCACACCACCACCTCTTAGAGAGTGTCTGTCTGCTTCCTTTGCTAGCAAAATGCTTACGATGCTCTCATTTCATATCTCAAACACTGCAGCATCCTATTCCACCAGAAACACAATCTGACCACTCATTTATCCTCCTGCCTTCCCCTGAAACACAATGCCGCAGCACTCTAAGCCTCTTGGGCTGTCTCTGTAACTAGACTGTAATGTCACGCAGACTGGCTCTAACTGCTGGTCTGGGGCCAGTCACTGCTTCTCAAACGCAAGAGGCTCAGAGGCTGTGTCATAGTTGTGGGGCTGTAACTATGTCCTGCAGAGCCAATTTGAAAGAAACTAAGAGCAATTAAGAGATGAAGGTGTGAAGGAAAAAAAAATCCAGAAGGCTCCAGACTTGCAGCATTTAGTTTGGGTATTAAAATTAGCAAGTACACCTGGGAGCTTTGGACAAATGGCCATTTTCAGGTGTTACAAATGACAGATAACGTTATGCTGTGTGTTTGCACTGGGTTTAGTGGATCATTTGACAAATTTATTACTTTTGTGCTTTAAGAGACTAAGATACTGTGGAATTTCACATTCAAGATTTTTCATCATAAACCAAAGTACCTAAAACTGCAAAGCAAGTAAAGAAAAAAATAGCTAATGCTAAGCTTGATGATATTAAAAATTGAAACTGTTATAGTTACCAATTAACATTTAGATTGCCTGTACAAAGGGAAGCCATAAATTCCCAGACCTCAGGTACAATAACTCCTTTTAATATCTCATCGTATCACTGCCAAAAGAGTGTCTCTTTGCTGTGTACCATTTCAAGGAACATTTCTGCACTCTTTGGTTTCCAGAAAGTATGGGTGCACATGAATGACATCAGCCAACATATTTGTCTTTGTAATCCAACTAAGCCACAGGCAGTTTCTTCCCACAGAAGCTCTTCAAGAAGCACCAGAGGCAGCTACAATTCTTCTGAGCATTATTCAAAAGGAAAGGTACCAGTTTAATGACACTGAATTAATGCAATATTGTTAACAGAAAGCGGTAATTTCCTACATTTCTATCACTAAGTTCTGCCTAATATACCCATAAATTTCAGCTGCGGTCTGCACTGAAAACACAACTTGGCTTTGCCTATACACTATGTTCTGAGCTCGTTAGACCTATGAGTTAATATCTGAGAAGTTTTTCTACTGTTTTGTGTCTCTTAGTTTTTTGGCACTGTAACAAAAGTGCTATTCTGAGCATTTAAAGAAGAAATTTTTAGTTACAACTTCAAAATAATCAGACTTTCATGTCATGGAGTTTCTTGGTGGAACTTTTATCATAAAAATGTCCCACTGTGGTTTAAAAAAAATAAATAATTTGCAGAAGGGTTCTCTCATTAGCAACAAGCACATCAATTTTTTCCTCTTGGTTTTGCACTATTTTACATTTGATGCATATATACAGACAATTTTATTATTAAAAAAAAAAACAAACCCCCCCAAAAAACCCAAACCCCAAGCTGGTGAAAACTTGAGAAATTCCAAAGTAGTAACAAATTAATTCCTTTCCACCCACAGTAAGAATGTTCACAACAGGCAAATAACTCAATGGGTTGGAAACATCCCTGTCCTGTAGTCACTCTGTTGTTCTGACTACCTGTAGAAGTGATCTTCACCAAAAGGATGAGCAACTCAGCTCAAAGTTCAATTTTGCAAAGAGGCTAAAAAGATAGGAACTGACTAGAAAAAAATCCAGAAGAGAGCAGTAAGATGAGCAGGCTGAAAACGTGAATCACAAGGCAAAAAAGTAAGAGCCGAAGACAGAGAGGAGCAAAGAAAGATGAGTGTTATGCTTCATAGAGGATTGCTGCAGAGGAGAAGAAAACTGTTCATAAAGTATGACAAGAGTTTAATCAGAAAACCTGCCCAAGATTCTGCAGCAATTAAACACTACCAGAAATAATCTTCAATACGATAACCCAGTTGATTATGGAAACTGCAGTAGGTTTTCTAAGGATGCATGTAAGGCAAACACAAAAGAAAAAAAGATAAAAACTGGAAAGCATGCAAAAACAAAGCCTAAAATACCTTAAGCATCAATGCTAGACATTTCATTTTGGAATGCATCTCTGCTATTGAAGAGCACACAAGAATAAAACGAACAAAATAAGAACCTAACCTTACATCTGTAATAGTAATTCAAAGAGACCACGTCTTGGAAAGAAATTAAAATGAGGTGGCAGACAGGAAGCGTGCTGCACAGTGCATTTCAACCTGGCCTGTCTATATCACGCAGAAATGGGTTTTAGCCAAGTCTTTTATACGATTAGCTTTTCTATTTCCACACCAATACTTTGCCTCCTCTCTTTCCCAGCTAGGTGCACTCTTGGCCTTCATTCAGACATTTTGACACTCAAACTTCAAGAATCAAACCCATCATTAGTCAGTCTACCCAGCACCACCTAAAGTAATCATCCCTTCTTACCTTGAACATAAAAATGTCAGACTACCAACTCGCTCTTTTCATCAGCACTAAACATTTGCAATATAAGAATATTCCTAATGATTTTTGTGGTCTTTGGAACAGGGCAGGTACTGTGCAGGTAAATGTATAGGTGCGTATGCATGCAAATGGACAAAGCATACTCAAGAAACAAAATTAAAAGAAGGAAAATTCTGACTTTATCCCAGATCATTGTGCCTTGGTAAGACAGGAGTCTAGAAAAATCACGTTACTTCTAAGTAACTGAAAGAGACTGTGCTCTTCTTGCATAGTAAGTTTTCCAGAGCCATACATTACCCTTGATGCAAGCAGAGAATTTAATGCACAGCCTCACCAAGGGAAAGTTATGCCACGACAGGGTATAACAAAGTGGGGGGGTTTTGTGGGTTTTGTTTGTTGGTTGGTTGGTTTTGGTTTTTATTTAAACTATTCACATATAAGGCAGTTGCAAAGAGTCATTCCAGTTAACGGAAATATTCAATTACATTTTCCAAAACCATGGGGAAGTTGGGCACTTCCTTGGAGAATTCACTGAATGTTCTAACTTTTTTGCTTAATTATTTGCCTAAAAGATCTCAAGCAAAGCATATTGAAGACTGGCTTAAAAATCAAGAATAAAATAATAAGTTATCAGCTATATCTGCATAACTAATTCCTGCTATAAGTCAGCCTCATATTAATTTCATCAACTTCACTGCAGTTGCTCTTACTGATGTAAGCAAGATCAAAACCTGATCAAAAAAATTTTGGCTAGCTTTGGTTCCAGCTCAGAGCTTTTCTTTCTGAAATATTTGTTCCATTTTTGGCAACAACTATAGTAGGTTTTAGAGCAGATAGTTATTGTAACTAATTTGTACTTACATGAATAATTATGAATGAGAAGAATGCTTGCTTACAGTACTCTCTCACATCTGGAGAAGACCAGAAGCATTACAGCAGCTGTCTGGATACTGTCATGAATTTGTTGCTATTTATTCACTGAATTCTTATTCTTTTCTCTCCTGATGATAAATGGTCTAACGGAACCTCATACATTTCCCATCAACTTGCGTCATTGGCTTAGTGAATTATTGAAAAGGCAAATCACATTCACTTGACAAAGATAGTAAACAAAATAACTACTCAATACATATTAATATCTTCATATTAATTAATACACATATGCTACTATTACAGAAAGCTGCCTTTTTTTTCATTCCTCCATAAGTTCACATGTAATCAATTACTACTCCTTACCTGCCTGAAATAAATTTGGGGGAAAAATCATTGGGACAAAATGATTGCTTTATGTGTCATTCTGTTCCCCTCCCCCTCCCCCAAAACATCCCAACACCTTGACACTGCTAAAACGATATTTGACAGTCTTAATTTAAAAATCTAAGATGATAATGGGCTGCAATAATTAAGCATCTTTCCGGCTTTTTTTCCAGTGTTTTTTCTTAAGAATTTTCATTTCATTTTTAGTAATTTTTCTCTTGGTAGAAGAATAGGAAGAATTGGGCAAATGCTGCCTCAGATCTTTGATTTATAATTAATACAATAACATAAAAAAATCTACTATACAAAGCATTTTTACCACACATACAACTATACTTCAAAAAGAATATGCTAGCATTGGGTTTGTTTCCATGTTTAAAGGTAATCAACACCACCACAAGAAAACCCACACTGCACTTTGGATTTTCACCAGAGAAAAACAATAGCTTTTAATTACACAAGTTTAAAACAATTAAGCCATATGAACAACATGCAATGCTTTTCTAAAGCACTTCAGAAAATGACTATTATTGAGCCTGCAGTCTTTGAGGCTGTAATTCAAGCACTACAATTCCAACCACACAGCTCAGGTCAAAAAGCAACAAATCAAGCTGACAGAAAGCAAGTTGATGCATTCTTACATGATTTTACAACACAGACACAGATGGACAAGAATAGAAGCTGATATACAATAACATAAATCTGTGCTACTGTTGCTGATGTAAATAGCAGCTTTTATTGCTGTCACTTTCACAGGTTACAGTATTCTCACATATTTTAATTAATCAGGCTTTCTAGCCTTCAGCCTCTTTCCTGCATTTCAGCGTATTTCAGCATTTCTGCCCGTGAGAAGTATGCAAGAAAAGACAAAACATCCATAAATGAAAATAAAATAAAAATATTTAAACTACCCTATAAAGTGAATTGCATTGTGCGAAATCAGAAAGAGTAGGTTGGGACTTTAGAAGTTGACTCTAGTTAAAGGTACATTGGAGAAGCTTTTACATTTTACCATTACAAATGCAGCGATGTTTGTATTCAGATTTGAGAGTCCCACATTTCAGGGTACTTAAAGAAGATTACCCAAGCAAAAAGGAAAAAAAAAGATTGTGTTGAAAACTAAGGAATTACTGTATGGTTGAGGTTTGTTTGTTTATTTGTTTTTTAAAACAAAGTACAGTATTATTTAAAGAGTGAGGCCAAGTAGTGATCTTAAATTGAAACCTCAGAGCTTTGTATCTCTTTCCGATTTCCACAGCAGCCCAAAGGTCCAGCCAGCCCAACAAGGGCTCTTTGAGGATTTTTCCCACTCATGTCTTCTTTCCGGAGGAATACACAGGCAGGAGGCATGCCCTGGACAACACAGTGCCACGCTGCTGTGGTACCCAGCCTGCCATCACTAGCTACGCAGTCTCCAGTTTCCACTACCATGCCCATCGCCTAATTCATCACATGAAAATGAGAGCTCAAGTTTCTCAAGAAACAAACTGGACAAATATAGACTTACCAGCAAAAGACCCAAGTGTTCAGACCTTTTCTTATCTTTTTCATCCTGAGAGACACTGTCAGACAACTAGAATTTCTAGCATAATATAACGAAACCACAGAGGAAACTAAAGGACTAGCATATACAAAACACACAGGGTTAAAACAGAGCAAGGATATAAAAGTTTCTCAACTTCAGCTTGTATGAAACAGCAGTTGGGCCCAGAGACACTATACATTCCCAGCAAATATTAAGCAACTCAACAAAATTAAAACCTTGTAAAACTAGCATGAAAAGACACTTAACCTTATAATTTCCTCTACATTTAGGTATTTGCAAGAAATGGTTTCACCCTAACTCAGGATGAAGGCCTAGAATTTACAGAGTGCAATAGAAAAGGTTTTTACTTCCGTTTTAGAATTACTGTCTGAGCTGCCAGGTAGGGTGCTATAAAACAGTTTCTCTGGAAGGTCTGAGGCTAATAGTACGGTTTTGCTCCCTACTGTGTTTATTGCAGAATTAGAAAAGAATATGTACCTATTATTTAAAAACAGCTTCAACCTGTATCATCTTGTGTGCATGACAGAATCCCTTAGAAATACACTCATCTATGCAGAAACTCTAAAATGGCATCAAAGCCACCTTTTTTCCTCCGCATTAAGGCATTATACGTGTGCTTCAATCTACTTGTACCGTCCTCTGCTTCATTAGCATGTCACAACAATTTCAGAAGCAAAATTCTTGTCACAGTGTGCATTGGCAGAAGAATCTGTGTAAGAATATTTTGAGTTACAATAAACAAAAGCACTGAAGCAAACTGAATACCCAGGACAGAGCAGTCATCGGTGCTACTATTGCCAGATGCAGAGAAAGCTATTGCACAGAGCGGCATCTTCCACCCCAGCAGGCCACAGCAGCACACAGCTGATCAATCATTGTTTTTAATCTCATTACCGCTCCAGGGTTTTCTTTTCCCTGAAACAAGTTTTCTTGCCCTTTGGTAGCTTAGGTAACCACAAAAGTGACTAACATTAAATGACATAATTTGTCTCCTCTATATTAATTCACACAAAAACTTTGAGATAGTTTAAAGATGATGTTTAATCTGTCATGAAGTTACATATATGTATGCTGCTAGCACTCATTAAAACCTAAGCGACTCAGTATCTGATTGCATTTCAATCCAGAACAGATACAACAGAAAATGTTCAGTTCTTAAAGCTGCACTTGCAAAGGAGGTAAGTGCAGTGCAGCATCTAAGTTTAGGCTAATGGTGTGCTGTTAGGATGAATATATAGAGCACACATCTAGTCACTGCAAATAAAGTATTCCAGTACACTGCTTTGGAAATAACTCTCAGGATGATACACCAGTCTAACAGACGAACATTTAAAAAGACTCAAATCTCAGGGTCTCAAATCAATTCAGCTATTTTAAATCACTGTTGTAAATATTGAATATTAAATGAATAAAACTAATTAAACAACAAAAACATTACTTATTTCCTTAGAGCTGTTTTCTATTTAATCTTTCTCAATAAAATATCTCTTGTGAGGTCTATGACAGCTCTCTGCAGAGATCTTAAATTTTACAGCAAGTGGTAAGGTAACCTATGACCTCTTTCCACACAAAATTCATCTCTTTCCACACAAGATTCATCTCTTTCAAAAGCAGAAAACAGGCACAGAAATGAAGGTGTCAACTGTTTTCACAGCCAGATGGAATCATTGCTGGCAGGGCCAGCCCAGAGCTTCAACCTATGAGAAGAGTACCTGCACCAGTTACCACTCCTCTCTTGGCCCAAGAGCTAATTTGATAGTTTGACAAGGTTTCAACAGTTTTCTCATACAAGGAAAGACACAACTACAGTAGAAAGAAACCCAGTCTCCAGGCAGGAGACAAGAGCTTTTTAATTTTTTTTATTTTTATTTTATTTTTTTTTAAAGCTGGTGCATTATTACCATAGATTTTAAGAGGAGATGCCAGCCTCAAGAGCTGGCAGGAACAGACAAACAGCTGCCCTGCTCCTCTCCCTTTCCTGGGCTGAGCTACAAAAAAATCAGTCCCTTGGGAGACTTCCAGGTAGTAACAGAGGCTTTGGAAATATACAGATGGGAGTGTTCCCCTCCAAGCCCTTTGGGAATAACCTTCCCACTGGATAACTCATACTATTTAACTTAGGGTAGAACTGCCCCTCCTTACATAAGGATTCATCACTGCAAGCAAAAACGTCCAACCATCATGACCCCAAACATCTGAGTAAATGGAAAGATCTCTTCCTAATGTTATCTGTCCTTTCCCCAAACACAGCTTCATTAGATTGGTTAAACGCCAGTCAGAGCCCATTTCCCAATGCCCGCAGTTTCCTGCCCTGTCACCTCCTGACAGGTAGTTCAAACATCCTATCATTTTAGGAAAGATGTGACTGATTCGATCTAAGTTTTCCCACTCAGAATTCAGCACTCTCTCCAAAACTCTGAAATTCCCTACCACCCATTCCCATCCAGCACTATTAACCAGCCTTCCTCTAATACCCCTACTCTGCAGAGCAGCTACAGAAGAGGTCTCATTCTCTTCCATTCCCCACCAGCCTCTCATTTTCTTCAAGATACAAACTGAGGATGCATTTTAAGGTACTGATTATGGCTTTTTATTGGAGCTAAGCAATAACTATTTGAACTGGACTTAGTAGAACCTGATATTAGAAGTTATTTGCAGCATAAACAAATGCCAGTATAAACAGTGACACACAGGATGAAAGTAATATCTCTCCTGGGGCAGGGCAAATGCAAAGAAGAGATTACTGGTATTTTTATATATTCTTGCTGTACGTATACAAGAGAATTGCACCAGAATAAATATCTATCATTCAGAGACCATACTATAAATAAACAGCACCCATAACGAAGGGCAGTACTGTTGTGAAATATTGCATGGATGGCAAAACCAACATCTTTAGCTACAAATTCTCAATAACTTTTTATTGTGTGTCATCAAAACCCTCTACCATAAGATTTGAAATTTGAATCCAAGTTGCCACATTTAATTACTAAATAAATCTTGACTAAATCATCTGAGCCAATGAGCTCAATCATCTGAGCTTTCTGAGATCTATAACATGGAAGTACAAATTATAACTGTAAAACATTACTGTAACTCTGGAACATCTTACGTTTACTTATTATTCATATTTCTGTGACTTTCTTTTGTTGCCTATCTTGCTGCACAGTTGTCCTGCTGTAGTCACACAGGTCTGGAGAGGCTTGATAGTTTTGGATTAAATCCCCAGATGTTACCACTTCCATCTTTAAAGATCAAAGTTTGACTTTCAGAGTTGAATTTGGGTTTAAGCCTCAATGAACAGCACCTGAGACTTTAAAGAAGCTGAAACTCTAAACAAAAAAATGATTTTATAGGTAAAGATCAAGCCTGGCTTTTCAGCATCGTCAAGCCAAGACTAAATTTTCAGACATGACCAAAATATTGCTGCTAAACTGGTTTTATCCTTTTTAATTAAGCCTAAATTTTGGATTAGATTTACTCCAAGGCGTGTAAGTAGAAAATATCTAGGTACGCTAAAAGCTAAGCTATGCTAAGCTAAGACAATTGCTTGGATTTTTTGAAAAATGGATTTCCCTAGAATATGCTTACATACACAGTCTGCTGCTGCTGCTGTCAACTATCTTACTGCTTTTTAGATAAAAATATATCCCACTTTACTTCAAATCTGTAAAAGTCAGTGAATGATAGCTAATTGCTCAGTCATGTAGTGTGTACAGCTGGAGACCAAATAATGTCTGTTCCAGTTTCCCAAGCTTGTTTTAAGTATGTTCTCATGGGTCCTTCTGTAATTCCCTCCACTCAGTCCCTTAACCAGACATACATCTCTCCCCATCTCCTGAACCAATTTGTTCTATTTTTGTTACCACTGTAGATTTAAGGTAATGATGAGACTTTTGTCCTTGGTCTCCAGACAGCTGAAAATCTGGGTCTGGATTCTCTCATCTGTTTCATGCATGCTAATGTGCATGCACTGAGCCCCACTGCTTTCTGATACGGTCCTACTAATAAGAGCAAGTTTCTATTTGTACATATCCAATTGCAAAAATCAGCATCCATATTTTCAGAATACAAGTATTTTCAATACTCATGACGCACAAATGTCTCTTTCAAGATGACCAATAAGAGCCGCTCATTTTAAATAAAACCATTCCCACATGCGTATTAAATACTTCAAAGTGCTTATAGATTACTGGGTATATTTTCATTAATTTATGTTTGCTAGTCTCAGGACTATTTTTTACATTAGAAGATCATCAATAAAAGCACAGACTTGCTAGGAATTTAATGCAGATGCACAAAGGGTATTTTTAGTGCCCTTTAAAATTGTATATTCTAGAAACCTAAAAGGCTAATATTCTAAAATTTTTCTTCAGGTACTTTTGAAAAATCCCACTATTCAAAAATATTCCTCACTATGTAAATATTCCTATTAGGAATAAGACTTGAGAATTCATATGCTTCAGGCTCTCTGACAACAAAATTTCCATTTCAATAAAAAAAAACCCAAAACAAAAAACCAGAAACAAAACAACACCATCACCAAAAAAACCCAAAAAACCAACACAAGAAAAAGCCCACAAAGCCATCTAATAGAAAAAAATTTACATTTTTTTCCCCTCAATGGCAATGCAAATCTCTAGATAGGACATCAGTACTTATAGTTGAAAATCCATTTTTAAGTCTCCTATTTTCTTTGCAAAAACTGAAATGAGCTACTACAGTCCGATGTCTGCAGTGTGGTACAATGAAGGTTAATCATGAGATGTTCTGCTTGTATCTTACAATCGTCTTCTAGATTTGCCTATTGAATAAAAGATTAGCTGGAAAGTCTATTAATAGTTTTGAGGCATCAGTTCAAAACAAGAGAGGAGACTGCTCGAATTTGGACGTTACGATTATTGCAATTAGCAATACTGTACGTTGGCTAAGAGACATTATCCATGTTTCAAAATAAACCATTTGTCATCAAATCCTTGTCCCCCGAGGTCTAGCACAGCAGCACCAAGGCAATGGAGAATGCTGTACGCAGCACAGATGGGGCTGATTCCAACCTCACATGTTACAAGTGGGTTATCTATGTGTGTGATTTCTCCTCATAACATGACAGAGGTGAGTTTCCCTCTTCTGTCTTAACTAAGAATCGTAAAATCACTGCAGCAGGAAGGGAACTCTAGGGGCCACTTGAAGGAGGGCTGGCTTTGAAATTGGATCAGACAAGGGTCTCGTCTAGTCCCCCAAGAATGCAGGAGGCTGCACACCTCCCGTCCTTCTGTTTGACCATCCTCAGTGTGAAGAATTTTTTCCAGATATCTAATTGAAATTGCTCTTGCTGAAACTTGTGTCTTTTGTTTCTTGCCCTTTTACTACACATCTCGGAGAGAAGTCTGGCTCCACCTTCTCTGTAGCCCCTCATTCCCCTTGTTGTGAAAGGCAAAATTGCCTTCAAATGATACTTTCATAACTAAAAAGTTATTTGCCTTTTATAGCTAATGGATTAAAAGCCTAATTAAGAAAATCCTTGACAGACAGCAACAGTTACTTGGGGCAATAATACTCACACACACACCAACAACAAAAGACGTTCCCAGAGCAAGGCAAAATAGATTCAAACACATTGGAACACGGCTGCTCTAGCTAGCAATGATTCGGTCTATACTTGTAGCAGATGCTCTTAAAAACCACCAAAGCTCACAAAGGCCACAGAGCAGCAAAGAAGTCTAAAGGTAAAATATACTGTTATTTAGTTTAGTGAACAGCTTAGTGCACTACTACATCATTAAATGGGAAAACTGCAATAGAATAAAAAAGTTCTTTGAGAGATAATGTCTCACTGTTGCCTTACAGTTGGCAATAATATGGGTGCTCTCTGAAAAAATTATTAGCATCCCAGAAATATTCAGACAGTGCAGGCATATGCACTAGCAGTCATAGCTTCACTACTATTTCAGTTATTAAAGCAAAGCCTTTTAAGAATACAAGTAGCTAAAGAACAAAAACAAGGTAAAAGCAGTGCAGAATTTTTATGATTATTTTTTCATAGCATTAATTTATCTGTAATTTAAATTACTCACAGAAAAGGAAGTCACCCCTCTCTTTCAAATGGGACACTTGTCAGCCAGCAAACTCACAGCTGAACATCTTTATTTCAAAGAGGCTAAAAGACTAAATTATTTGCAATTTAACTATAACCTAATTGCAAAGGAATTGTGCTTGTGTAGCATTTTCTAACAGTTTATGCAAGCACAGGCCAGCTGAGAACAAACAAGCCAGGAGCTGCATATGATTCCAGATTCCTAATTAAGCATACATACTACAACAAGCAGCATCACTGCACTAAACAAGTTAACATGCAAATTATTCTTCTATCAAGCCAATGCTACAGAGACGACAAAATTGGAAGCACAGCAGAACCACCAAGACTCTCGTTTTAAACCCCTTTCATAATTAGGTAATCCAATTTGTTTTCTTAAACATTTGTAAAATAACAGCACGTAAATGCTAGAACCAGTCTACCCTGTTGCTTTTGGCATTGCACAAATAAAAGAATGAATGACAAAGGTTTTGTGCTTATGAAGAAGTAAACATATATTCCCACAATCTTTAATATGCTTTATAGACTGTCCTGGTTTCAGCTGAGAGGGTTCATTTTCTTCACAGTAGCTGGTATGGGGCTATGTTTTGGATTTGTGCTGGAAACAGCATTGATAATGTAGAGATGTTTTTGTTATGTGGACCTGTTGTTGGTGAACAGCGCTTACACAGAGCCAAGGCCTTTTCTGCTTCTCGCACCACCTTGCCAGTGGGACGGCTGGGGGTGCACAAGGAGTTGGGAGGGGACGCAGACAGGACAGGTGACCCAAACTAGCCAAAGGGGGTATTCCATACCATGTGACATCATGCTCAGCATAAAAGGGGGGCTAGCCGGGGAGGGGCGGCAGCAGGTCCAGGATGTGTGGCTTGGGAACAGTTCGCTTTCGGGACAGGTCTGAGCGTGTGGTCTGAGTTGTACGGTCCTTGGGTGAGAAACTGCACTGTGTGTCTCCAGTTTTGTATACTCTGTTAAGTACTGTTTTGTTTTCCCCTCTCCCTTTGCTATCCCAGTAAACTGTCCTTATACCAACCCACCAGGTCTTGCCTTTTCCTTCCCATTCTCCTCCCCATCCCACGGGGGGGGCGGGGGGGGGGGGGTGTTGGTGGTGAGAGGGGGGAGCGAGCGAGCAGCTGCTGGCTGGGGCTAAACCACGGCATAGACATGTTCAGACATTAGGGGTACTTTTCATCCAAATTCTTTCCCATGCTTACATAACAAGACCTGCCTCTGAACTGAACATAAAAGATACTTTAAAAATATTTTTACAGCTATACAAGCTTATACTCTACAGTTCAATACAAATTATTTTAAAAGTCACCAACAGCAGCCCTTCCAGAAGAAATGGAACAAACAGGAATTGCTACACTTAGTGGAAGTATGTAATAATTTAGAAAAGCACGTGAAAAACATTGTGTCTTCCTGAAATCAAACCTGTACATACTGCTCTGCATGCAGAAAAACCGAATACCATAATATATATTGAAAATGGATCCTAAAGCACACTCCTCCTACCTCAAAGGCAGGGCTGCAGGCTATATCTGAATTAACAGGAAAACATGAGTAGGATTTAATTATTCCCTTTGCTAGAATGACAAGAATGGCTGCAGGGGACAAGGACAGGGAAGCAGGCAGCAGTGCTCAGCAATCACTGGCTCTTCTGCATCCCACAGTGGGATGTAGACCTATAACCTTCAGCTATTCACTCATGCCCGGATCAACAATACAAATTAATTCAGCACCAAGAAGTAACAGGTGATGCTACAGGAGGGGTCATATCTATCAGCTGAATAAAAGCTTGCACAGAAAGATTTGTATGAGGTTTTGCAATACGACTGCTCATAAAAGGGAGGAAGCAGCAAAGATCTAACACCCTGTATGTCAGTACTGAGCAACAGCAGGTGAGTCCTAGAAATAGAGGGCAATCAGAAATGACGCTTAAATTCTTTAATGTTTGGGGTTTTTTCTTCAAAGGGAAAAATAACTGCAAAAAAAGGACATGGAACTACAATGCAATGTTAAAACTTCTGCTGGTAAGATGGCATGGTTAGGACCGCAACACAATTATTCAGGGAACCCCAAAACTTACGTTCATCATCAATGAAAGCCAATTGCAACCCAAGATATAGAGTTCTACTACTAATGTAAATACAATAAGCATTTTCGGTCTCATTTATCAGCCTAAGCCCTTAAGTCTGGTGGTCCCTCCTGGCTGGAAGGAGTGCTTCCTCTAGGCCATCAGATAAGTACTTGCTGTCTGCACATGCCTGCTTCTACTTATCTTTTTCTCCTGGACCACAGGGACTCCTTACAAGGTGTCATGAGTGCTGAGCTGTTATGCTGGATACAGAAGTTCCACAAGTCTAATTCCATTTCACCACAGTTCAAAGCAGAAGAATGACACAAGAGGTTTGCACTGTGACCAGTTCTGCCTTTTTTAAAATTTCCAGTAGTGAGAAGCAGCCAGATACAGGGATTATTTAGATAGTTGGGTGAAAATGTATACAAATGTCACAAATACTTGTGACAGACACAGGCCCTTTCTGCAACACTGACTATAAACCTGTCTGAAATACTGTAGTGGAGAGTTATGTCAGCCCTTTGCAGGGTTACAAAACTAGAGGACGTGTAAATTATGAACAGGAAAAGCAACAATAAAAATCAGTAACTACTGATTACTTACCATAATCATATCTGATTTGAGCCATTTCAAAGTAAGGGGGGTATTCCCTCCACTCAGGGAACATATTCTGTAAAAGCTATTGACTATTAGCAATCCAGAAACTGTGGCAGGACAAATAAGCTAATCAATAATGCACGCCCTTCTAGCAGTTAGACAGTGCAGATCACTCATCAAGAGACAGCTGGTTCCACATTAAGAAAGAACTAGAAATTCGGGAATAAGGTCATAGTCTAACACTTAACTACCATGCTAAGAAACCCCAAGAACTTTAATCCTCACATGGTGGGGATACAGCAGGTGCCCAGCAAAAGCCTGGGGAAGCAAATGCTAACTTCTACCAGCTGGCAGTAACTCAAGACATCATGACCTGTACTTTATAACTTATTGCTGAAGAGCTCCCAGATGAGCTACATTAATAAAGCTGTAGCCTAATTAAACCACATCCTTCACATCTCATCCTCCCATGTGTCTGGGAAGATCAATGCAAACCAAGGCAACCCAAGTGGGAATCATTAAATGCATCTGTGAGCTGTGCCAGATCAACAAACAATTAGACACACAATGTGCCAATCAGTTCAACAAACCAGCCTTATGGTTATGATCCTATCAGCTTAGCTCTCCTCAAGTATACTTCCAATTAATTATAAAACATTTATACATGAACAGTGGCATCTCTATCTACTTTAAACACTATTAACAGTGTCAATAGTCTAATTTCTATAAGTAAACAACATAGTATCACTCTTGCCAGGAAAGCCTTACCCCACTGAAACTTCCTGTGATGTTCAGCAAGTATATAATTTTTTTAAATAGTTGTAACCACTGAAGGAAGTGAATGGGAAATATGTGTAAATATACTAACCAGGATAATAAGGTTCCCCAAAAAACAGTGATTAACACATTTCAATGAATACCAAAAGGAGAAAATACCTCAATGATTTTTGGACACCCACTCAACTATCTATTTAAAGTTTAAAAAACAAAATGAGAAATACACATGCTGCAATTTTGTACTCATGGAGCTCAAACCTTTTTGCAAAGATCAGTGTTGCCATTTTCTGGATTAGTGCATTTACCAATTCCCCACATGGGTGCAAAGTTTGTGGAATAGTACATTTGCTGGCTGGAAGCTGGCGCAAGCAGACACAGCATGGCTGTGAGAGCAGAGGACCCCACATGGCAACACTTGCTCATTTATCAGGTAGGAAAAAAGCTGCTCATAAAATAAATATACATGTTTAGTATATGGGAAGGAAGAGCTTTTAGGAGCAAGAGAAGCATTAATAAAGAATAGAAAGAAACAGTACCATCTGTATATCCTAAATGAGGCCTGCAGACACAATTGCCTACCCCAAACAATGAGAAAGGACTTGTAAAAGGGAGTCTTCAGATCACTGTCCAGTGTTATATAGGGATCAAATAGCTGGTAGCCAGAGGACCGATATTGTGCTAAATGCTCTGCTCTTCTTGTGTCATTTAGACACTAGCCTTGTGTAACAATTCCCAGTTTGTAAATGCAGAGAATGCATTTGTCCAGTTTTGTGAGAGCACTGTCATGTTCAGAAAAAACACAAAACCAAAAAACCCCAAACTCTACCAACTGAACTAGATAGTCTAAAATATTACAAGATACAGATCAGGTGCACAACTTAGTCTGCAATACCAAAGGCGACATATTTGTTTTCACTCGTGTACTTTCTACTTTGTTTATTTACTTTTTGTTTTCCACGGTACCTTGAAGAGTCTCCCTTGCTGGCATAGATCATTTATCAAAATATATTTGAAGACTAGAAGAGTAACAGTCTATTCTGATTCAGTCCAAACAGGTTCAGTAGCTGAATGTCATTATTTGGTTTTCAATATCAAAATACATAAATAATCCACAGCTGCATACCTTAGCACTTCCCACCCCCACCCCACCCCACAAAAAAAAAAAAAAAATCCAGATCAACTTAAGTGACTTTGGATCATATGCAAATTCAATGGGGCTCAACTTCTAAAAATTCAGTTTTCTGTTTAATCAGAAAAGCAGACAAGTCAGTACAGATATTACAGGAAGATACACTAGGATGATATAACACCAATATTCCAGGATCAAATATTTACTTCAATCAATATTGCTTGGTAATAATAACAATAATAATGTATTATAAATTATGGGGCTATCAATCTGAAGGCACTATCTGGTGTAAAAGGAGCTACCAAAGATAAAAATATTACAAATGAAAGACCAGAGGGATTTTTTTTTCCAGCTTTATTTGCTGTACTTTATGAAGTTCACTGAAAGTTTTCCTGTGAAATAAGTTTGTGAAAGAAATTTATTTTGTGATTCATGGAAATTGGGTGTTTGTCTATCTGTTTTGCATGTACTTCTAGTGACTTCACTTCAGGAAAAAAAATAATAATCATATGGTACAACTTTTGGACCATACAAGAGAAAGCCACCCTTAGCATAGTTGGGGGCTGGAATATTGACCACCAATACACACAAAATACTACAGATTCAACATCTGTATGACCTTCTTATTAAAAAAAAAAAAAATATATAGGGTGGATCAAATAATAGGAAGGAATGATGCATACTTTTTCCAGGAGTCAGCTGTGTAGTCTCTGGCTATCAGGGATCCCTGATTTGATGTAAGGATTTAAAATTGTATTTTTCACTTCCATCTAACTGCCCATTACCATCAGTCTATGCTTGGTCTGGCAGGACAGCTTTTCTACAAAACCACCCTTCACAATGAAAACTTTAAAGAACCAGCATTAGAAGATTTCAAATATCATTTTACCACAGGATGTGGAAATCTGTCCAGGCAGACATTTCAATAAAGTAGCATCTAATTATTTCCTCTCTTAGCAGATCTTTCTTACAGCAGAAGTTACAAGAAACTTAAACCAAAACCCACCAGTTTTAAAACCATGGCAGGTTTATGATCTGGCATCTGATTTGCTTTCAGTTCCTCTTTGGAAGCTTAGCAGATTTCAATTTGATAACATCTGCCCTCCCATCCTTACATTTTAGGAAGCTCACACATCTCAGAACTTGCCAAATGGAGTTCTTGTACATGTTAGAAAATTGTAGTAATTTGTTTATCTTCCTGCAAACAAAAGATTATAAAAGATGCTGTATGAAGATACGAATAACCATGCTGATAGAAGTCCCTTATACACTGAGATAACTCCTACATTAGACTCTTTGCCTGAAGCTATCAGAATAAATACACATTTCAGGAAAACCAAATCAAAACAAACCCAGGTAAACCAGCTAAGTTGATGCACAGTATTGTTAGTGTTACTGTTTACCTTAGCAGGCACGAGATGCAAAACCAAAAATTAAGATCACATCTAACAATGAACACAGCAAGAACAAATAATATATCCTATAGCATGGCTACATTTATGCAATTTTCTTATTTTTTTGTAACCATCATAATACTGTGGATACTAGTGATAATCACTACATGACTGCTTGCTTGCTTCCTTCCTTCCTATTTCCTGCCCTATTTTTCTTCTCTCCTAAAATATCCAAAGAGATTAGTATGAACAAGATAAGTCTTATTAAAGGGTTAGAAGAACGGAAATAGATAACTGGAGGTATCTTACAGCTAATACAAAGAGGTGTAAGGAAGTGTCAGCTGCATATACTGTATCACTGCTCAGATCAATTATGAAACGTATACAGAGAAGCCAAGATATAAACAACAAGTTTTTGTTGCAAAAGCTATATTTAAATAGGTGTGCTCTGAAGGAAGAAAAACAGCAGGCTGGAAATGAAGACTGCCTGAAATTAATGGAAAACTTGCTCAGGCCTGACATATCAGGAAAATTGTTCAAGAACACTTCACACACATGGAAACACAGCCTCAAAGCTCCTCCAAGGTCAGCATGATTTGGGCTGAACAGTTAAGGAAGGGCAACCTCTGAAGCTTGCTGGAGTTACATGTTCTCAGGTTTCCTAATCAACAAGGATATTACTTTTAAACTTGGTATTTCAGATGATAGGAGTCTGCTTCCCCCGCCGCCGCCCCCCCCCCCCGCCCCCAGCAAACTGGGAATTGCTATTCACTAGTTTTAGACAATAAGTAATTTTGAGGTGCACAGGACGTTTTAATTAGGCCAACACTGTTTTATGCTTTGTATTGACTTTGCCCTTTTTTGGCTATTAATCGATTTATTTGTTCCAGTTGAGGATATGAACTTATCATCGATTTCTACTAAGTCAAATACTTGAAGGATGATATATATGCTGCAACTTGATGTTTTTCCAGAAAATGCCACTAGGAAAGAAAGTTTCTATTTTACCTAAGTTTTCCAGGTGAAATGGCTAAACAACTGCAGCCCCAATTCTGCAAGAAGCTTCAGCATTGGATTAGTCCCACTAAGGAATGTGATTACTGCCAGCCAAGGAAGGTGCTTATGCACATCATGTTGAATGGTAGGTTGTAAACACAATTCATCACCAGTGGCAGCTGCTTAGTATGTTAAAACACTTACATTTTTTTATTCCAAATCATTATGCATAAGATAGTGTGAATAAAGATATTTCAAATCAGATCCTCTTCTTTGACATTTAGTAGACTCAGCAGAGATGCCAGACATCCTTTCCGTTAATCCCTTTAGAATAGAATATTGTGATCAGGAGAGCTGGAGAGCCCTACAGCAGAGGTGCAGGCTGCGCTTGAGGATTTCCTGTTCATCAAAGGACAACATTATACAAGGGTTTATATGCTGTGACAAAGAGTTTCCATGTTCAGGCTATCACACAAATGGAGAAAGGGTGCTACTGCCTGCTTTTCCTCACTGTATCTCACCATACCCTAACTTTCTTCAAAGCTAAACTTTTGTGAAGATTAATGAATAGTGGCTAGAGATGCTTTCTTTTGTAAATACACTAGATTTTGAAGAAAAAATGTGCCCAGGTCTCATTATTACACAACAGTCATACACTGAATGCTTGCTAGCATATTTATAAAACTTACTGAACTTGACAGGTTTGTCTACAAGTCCTCCTCAGAGGCTATAAACTTGTTTCCAGCTACTGGGTGAGATTTCAGCAATAGCTTTTAACTGTTTGGAAATTTCAACCATTTGGGAATTACAGTTCTAGAAAGAAGACATTCATCTGCTCAGATGATCAATGCAAAAGATTATGTAGCTCAAAAACAAGGCAACTAAATGTTTACATCATAACACTTGCAAGTCTTTAATGCAAAGCCAGAGAACTGGTTGAGATCCACTGTAAATCTGCCCTTGTAGCACTGAGCTGAAGAGCAAGTTTCATGTGGAAAGAGCAGGGAGAGGTCCCATTTCATTAACGCTCCACTTCGCAGAAGCATGACCTGTGACAAAAGGAAAACTCCAATTTCAAAGTAAGCCCAAGTTCACTTAGTCTTTGTGGGTCACCCATCATAGAGAAGAACCTCTAAAGTCAGACTGAACAATTCTCAGTACAAGTCTTGCTAATTGCTTTTATGAAAACAGAAGATGGTGAAAGTTTGCAACTCACCATCTCTCATACAAAGGATGGTTAAGAGAAGGAATCTCCAGCTAGCAATGACAATTCTTCCAATATTTACTTTTCATCAATGCACTGGGCAGAGCTATTATTGAACAGAGTACCACAGAATGAACTACTAATATGCTGCTTACGGCAGTAGCCGCTACTCACCTTTATGAGTCATGAAAACAGCAGCATTGAGTAGAACTCAGTAACTTAGGAGAAAGATGGAAGTCAAAACTCTTTTAAAGAACAGCCTCCAGACATTTACATCAGAAATTCAATGTACTCTGGACCCAAAGCTGTCATAATGCTTTCGAGTTATCTGTTTTGCAAGAATATCTGGGTTTGAGATGGAATTTAATTCTTGGTGTAACAAAAGCAGAAAATCCTGCAAGATCCTGCCAATCTGCAGCATTATCACAGCACAGATTGAATGCAAGTTAATATTGACTTTTTACAAAATAGCCACTGGACTAATTTGCAAGGACTGTTTCATTTGGCCTACCTGGGCTAAGTCAGACAATGGATTATGCCATGATCAGGCATATGCTACATAAACAGTGAAAAAATATATTTCTTCAGCAATTATACAGATTCTATGAGTTGCAAAATAACTGCAGTCCTAATGGAGACCATCAGAGAGAGGAATTGCCATGTTAATACAACACGACTGTATTTTTAATCTATCCTTTAGTCAGGAAGTCCAAAGAACTGTAGGTGTTTGCTCCTGTAACAGGTATCCGACGATATTTTTCTATGCCAGAGACTCAGAGGTAAAGTTGATTTAACAGGAGTTTCACCTGCTAATGGTTCCCCATTGCATTCCTACTCTCACAAATCCTGTTTTCTCAAATACAGTCATTTCTTTTGCAGCATAATGTTTCCAGTTCCTCTGCACACCTTTATCTACAGCCCCACTGCATAATACTCAGCCTCAATCCATGAGTCTGACTGTTCTGACCTCCAGCAGCCTGGGGAAAGAACACAAAAGGCAGCACAAATACAGGTTTCCCCCTATTCCAAGTCTTAACGTGAGATCCCATTTTGAGGCTCCATCTAACATTAAATTTTAAGTTTCCATCCATTGATCAAGTTAAAAGAAGTAGTAGGGAGAGGATTAAAAGAAATGAATCCTCAGCAATTCTACTCAACTCAGAGAGGTAAAATAAAATAAACAGCCAAACTACTTGCAATGGCAACAGCCTACCCAGGCAAAGAGTACACCACCACCAATTTCTTGGAGCTATATTAAGAAAGAGCCCATTTTGCAGATTAATGTAAAATGAGAATGGAAACAATGCTTAAAATTTTTATTTACTGGTTTGAATCTTATGCATTTAATAGTAGTCTTCTTCAAGGCAAGGGCTGTGGCTATTTCCATTTAGGACTTGCTCCCCTCCCCTTTCATACGCAAATAAATAATAAGACTAAAGTATAATGTTCTATTATCCTTTTTTTCCACTAGGAAGAACTCAGCTAAATGGAGCAGCATTGACAAAGCAACTAAGCCTAGTAAATGAAAGCTCTCCCACATCACAATGTCTAAGGCTAACTGGTAAATCAACATATACGTTTTTAATCATATATTTGCTTGCTTACTACATATAGTTTTGAGAAATTTCATTTCTGTCTCATTTTTTGACGGCTGTGTATCAGGTTTGAATGAATGTGTTTTAATGCATTTGTGAATCATTAGTGGAGAAGTGTTGATAATGAGGACAAAATGGAGAGGAAAAAAGTCTGTCTCTGTAAGCCATCCTCAATATTCTATCTCTCTTCAAAAAGTAGTTAGGTATGAAAGTCACAAACCTACAGCAAACACCAGATTTACCAACATGCTGAGAAAATGCTTGGGACAATCTGCCCAGCAGGTTCTTTTACGACCTGAAGGGCTGAAAATACTGTAATTTCAACCTGGACAACTGACTGCTTGCCCTAAACTCACTGCTGAAGCAAAGACTGATCACTCTCATGAAATACTTACTTTTGAAGTGGACTTTGACAAAGCACAACTCCACCAATATAGATTAAATTTCTGCATCACACTGAGTAGTACTCAGCTGTGCAGTTCAGTTGCCCGTACCCTTCTAAGTCACTCTTGTCATATATTCAGTCAATGGCTGGTTAATAATGTAGCAATGAAAAATATAATGAAGCACTTCTAAAATTTTGCATAATCATCTCTTCCAATTTAGAATTTTTTGCAATAGGTAGACCTCTGAATTGTGTGAAAATTCTTGTATAATTTCTCCAGGCATGTCACATGCATGAGTTAGGTGAGCAGTCAAACAGAGGAGTAATCAAATTTGAAGCATTCCTGCAATAATGTTTGCCAGACCAAACATTAAAAAAAATAGCATAGAGAGAAATGAGTTATTTTTCCCAAATGCAGTATTATCACTACTGCTTCAATAAGCCATCTATACTTGTTCAGACCCAAATTTTAAACACTTCAAAGGTTCCTGACTGAAGGGTCAGATTACAAGTTCCAAAATCTCAGCCATCATATTCCGAAAGAACATGTGGTGTAACAAGATTTAATAAGCATCATAAGACCAATATGTTGTCTAGCTAAAATAAATGCAAGTATGGATTTGCAATTCAGTCTCACTGCTTGGTGGAAGGAAAGAACAAGAATACCCAGGAGATGGTATATGTACCACAGTGAAGTGGTTTGGGTGTTTTTTTCTAAGCAATACTTGTTTACATTACATTACTTCAGGGAAAAGATCAGATCCAGAGAAGAGTGTTTGTAACCTGCATCACCAGTCTGGATACAATGCTTCCGAGAAGAGACTTATAGAAGGGGAAAGGAGGGCATCTGTCTTTCTACCAAGGTTTCAGTCCCTTTCAGTAATCTTTTCTTTCTTTTTGGCAGCTTGAATGAGAACAGGTCCAAATGTAAATCTTCCAAATGGAAAAAAAAAAAAAGAAAAAAGAAAAAATCTATTGAAGTGAAATATGCAGCATAAATATGAGTCAATAAATACTATTTACAGAATATCGGTGGATGAAATCCATAAAAGTGCATCAGATCAGAGATCAAGACACAGTGTCATTACACTAGAAACCTACAGAACTCAATTCGGAAAAATACAACGTTGGCAACCTCAGAGGCAGGAGAGAGAATCAAGCTGTGAATGTCTAAAGCTCAGCATATTAAATGACTTTGAGACAAAGATTTAATCTGAATGTTCAGCAAATATGGAAGATACAAATTAGTATTGCTGTTTCAAATACTAATGTCATCCATCTATCAAAACATTACTAGTTCTAAGGTTTTGTTACAACATTTTATTACTTTTAAGTAGCGAGAACAATGAAAATAGCACAAGGACTCCTGAGCCTATAAAAAACCCAGCTAATTAACCGCAGAACTATAAGTACAGAGCTACCCACACTCTATTGATGGACAAGCATAGCTTTAGGCATGAATTGTAACTCACAAATCCTCTTAGATAAATTCTTCTACAAGCTAGGGAGCTCTGTGGCATAATGCGAACACCAAATTCAGAGTTCTGATAAAATGCCACATAAAAGTTAAGACTAGTTTCTGACATGCATCAAGATACGTATGTCAGCTTTAAAACACAGCTTAGCCTAATTTTTCTCCCGTCATCTCAATTTTTCCCCCTCTGACACACCACTGGTTTCAGAAGTTTCTTCATTTACATGAGCACATACACAGTACATTTAGTATATTTTCTTCAATCTGTTCCCTGGGAATGCATGTCAAAATTTGGGATTTTGAGATATGCCTTTAGGGCATTGCTCCACTTACTGACCAGCGACTCATCCTGTCAAAATTGTGAAAAGTGACACTTTGTCTCCTTCAAAGTTTGCAAACATTATTCAAAGTCAAAGGGGCGCTCAAGGAGGGGGAAAGAGGGTCTAAAATCCTGAAAGTACAGAAATGAGACCCTGCTTAAAGGAGGAAGCATTTTGTTAAGTTAGTATGGTGGGCTCTTAAAGAACAAGGAGGATTCTTGGGGATTACTTTGTTTTGGAGAAATTTCTGACTAATCTTTCTGTCACCTGTTGTATGCTTAAGGGACTATTTCTGCTTGAAATGTCCCCTTATCTACTAGCAGTGATGCTTTTCTTTCTAGTTCAAATGAAAGTGTGTTAAAATGTTCAAATTAAAATCTGAAAGTCCATATAAGCATGGCAAACACACCATCTCCCTTCAAAAGGAAAGAAGGATCTATTAGAGCAGCAGCAGGAGGTACTCTGGAATCCTTTGGGAACTCCCCATCCTTTGTTACTCTAGCAAAAGCAGGCAGAAAACAGACAGGCAGGCTATCGCTTCTCAGTACTATTTACCCAACACTGCACTTTTACAGACAAACAAGAGACCTTCTCTTGTCCCAAAATCTTTTTAACTGAACTATTTATCAGAGTTGATAAAACAGGGAAGTTGTTAAGAGGTGATAATTTATTGGTCAAATCCTCTGAAATACATATTTAATTTTATCCCTGTTGATGCAACCAACAGTCAAAACCAAAACCTTGTGCTTCACTGTGTCTCTTCCAGTTTCTGTAATAAACAGTTTCCCTCTTCAGAGTTCATAATTGAATCTGGTGTCTATATAACTTTTATAAGAAACTATAAAATTCTCCTCCCACAGGCAAATCCAAGGGGCATTCATCTCCACAGTTTGGAAATAAAAAGTCAACATGCATGAGCATGGTCTCTCACACTGAGCATCTGTAAAATGTATTTTGCAGTGCTTTCCCATTTTTGTTCAGAAAACACATACCGTCTGCAAGAACTGACTCAAGGCTGGAAATGCAGCAAGTGCTGAAACACCATCCCAAATGCAATTGTATACAGCTGTGTAAATATTGTGGACATAAACAGAAACTATCTTTAGTTAAAAAGGGAAAAATACCTTCAGTAATGTAAATACAGACCTCTACTATTGTATAGGCTCCCATCCCAACTGACAAAAACCCACTACAGAAGCCTTCTATATGTGTGTGATAATGGAACTGCTCATGGAGAGTAAGATGAAAAGCAAAATGAATCCTTCAACCACTCATCCAAGGACCAAAAAAATATAAGTACATACACTTGATTGTTGCCATAGAGATTGCATAGAGGCTTTCAAATCTCTTCTAGTACCATGTTTGCTCACTGATCTGTCACAAGGTATAGATTTTTTCCTTTATTAATACTGTGCCTTCTACATCTTGCCTGTAAATTCAATAAGATGTCACAGGTAAAAATCGCTGCTGAGGGCAGCAAGGTATTTCTCAAGTACTGTTCGATTAGAGAACAAACATTAAGAACAACTAAACAACAGAATTTATTTTTTTTTTTTAACCTGGAAGCCTTTTTTTTTTTTTTTAATTACTTTAAAATACAACAGCTCATCCTAGAACACAGCAATCCTGGTATCAGTGGTAGGCAATATCAAATTTACTAGAGTTAGATCACAGAGTGTCTTGGGGTGCTGAAAAACTCGCTGACAATAGTAACACCAGTCAGATAGAATTCTTGCACTGCACCATTTGCAAAGTTGGGACCAAATATCCTCCTGTACTTCATGTAGCAAAATATTCATGTACTGAGGCTAGCAAACCCTCTCTAACTGCTCAGTAGCTTTTCCACTTAAACTTTTAATGATCTTTTGATCTCCACATGATTCTACCTTCCTGAAAAGCCTGGAAATTATCAAACAGGGAGCTTTGCCCAATTATTCAGAAGGCACAGAACAGCTTCCAGAAGCACTGGCTGTTTTCCCGTCCTATTCTCTGCATTGGAAAGTAAGAACAAAAACCCAAAATATCAGCCTCTCTCAGGTGATGCAGAGTATACTGACTTTTAATCCATCCTGAGATATTTTTTACTATGCTAAAAGGAATGAACTTAGAGGAAGCAGCATCTGCCCCACTGCAGATGGGAAAGGTTGGGTATTCTGTCCCTGTATCAGTATGTTTTGTGGTATAAAATATGACAGTTCAGTGGCAGAAACAATTCATGCTGAAACATGCACGATATCATACCAAGGGGGAAGGAACAGAGATTTTTTTTTCTCTGCTACAGCACAGTTTTGAAGTAGGCTAATACAGATGACAACATCTGGTCTAACAAAAACATTTGTATCTCCAAAGAAGTGAAAAAACACTTAGCTTAATTAAGACAAAACACCAGATTTACATCCTAAATAAGAAAGAAAAAGGAAAAAACTTTTGGGAAGAAATAAA
The DNA here is from genome assembly GCF_028858705.1 of Grus americana. Classification (NCBI taxonomy): domain Eukaryota; kingdom Metazoa; phylum Chordata; class Aves; order Gruiformes; family Gruidae; genus Grus; species Grus americana. The sequence continues at coordinate 13,992,651 of NC_072864.1, forward strand.
TTTTGCTCAAAACCTTTTGTTTAAAAAAAAGCCATGAGGAATTAAAAAAGAGACTGGCCCCAAAGGCAGTGTGTGCCACCAGGAAGAGACCCCTCTGTAACACATGCAACTGTTTAACTGGCAAACAGTAAAATAGGCTTATATCCAAACTGTGAGGGATTCTGTAACAACTATTAGTTAGTAATTATGGTTTTACCTTTCCTTGCACATAAAGGATTGTTTTCAGTAGTAGCAATTTGTTATCCTGAGATGCTTTTTTTGCCAGATCGACTCTCAGACAGCTAATTATTTCACCTACTTTTAATCTATCTTTCCAGCCTCTCACTTGAGCTGCTGTTTTGTTACCAAGCTTTATTATGAACCTTGCTGTAATTATGACTTTCAACCAAGCACTAACAATGAAATAGCGGCGCAAGATTCCCAACTTTCATTTAAAATTACCACCTTGTTGACTCCAAAGACCAAAATGCGTAATCCAAATGAATCCAATAGTTTCAAAGAACAAAAAAGTAGTAGTGTGACTTCATTGGATTTCTAAGCTCTTGGCCTGAGATTAATGGGACTACACAAAATAATTATATCAATTCACTGAACACTTACTGTGAAATAATACTGAATGCTGAGTCATTGAAAAATACTGAAAATACAGAACTAAGTTAGCTGCATCATTTCACAGATACTGCTTCTCACACAGAACCAAGATCCCCGTACCACAGGAATGCAGCACAGATCCCTTCCATTTGCACATGCACCTCATCACCACAGCCTATCGTTGATCCCAGTAGCAAGATAGTGTCCAGGTGACCTGTTCTCTGACCAGATCACACTGTTTCTCAGGGGCATCAAGGAATGATGGCACGTGGTGCAAAGGAAGACAATTCAATAAGGAATAGTCACAGGTGAGAGGAGCTGGGGTGGGAGATTAGCTGACTAATTAACTGCCTTCTAACTAACTTCCTTTTGCTTGGTCCATCTCTTGTTCCACTTATACCGGCATTACCTTTGCCAGGACACATGCTCTTGCCAACATAACCAGACAGATCATCATCAAATCACTGTCCCTTACCTCATTCAGAGCTTGCTCTGATTCCTATATGCTCTAGTGTCCAAGACCATGAAAAGAGACCCTAGATGCCAGACCAGCTTCTCAGTGGATTGGTCATCTTTGTCCTACATCTCGCTGTAGGAACCCTTCTGTAGCACTGCACTCAATAAAACAGGTCCCAAGGCTGGCCTGCTGATACTACTATTATATAACTTTATAGTGCTACTACTAACAATAAATCACTTTGTGTAGAAGGAGACAGGCCTGAATATGAACATTTGAAGTATGAGGTCTTCTGTAAACCCCAGTTCTAATACAAATGCCTAATCCCACAACCAAAGGATTAATTAGCTCAGTTTACAGCAAATGGTTTAATTAGAACACCGTCTGCCTGAAGGTTTTCTGATGACTAACACAGCCTAGAAGTAGATTAAAACATATGCTACTACGACAATGTTAGAATAACAAAGCAGCTAGACTTCCACAGAAGTCTATGGAAGAATTTACATCATCTTTTTGCTATTAGAGTTAGAGCTCTTGAAGACTGATTCTCTTTTATGAAATCCCCGGAGCTTCTGTTGCTATGTTAAAGGAGTTACATCAAGATCCTAACCCAGCAGCTGACTGTACTGTGAGATTACTCAGGAGGATCTCTGTAAAGAGCTACCTGGAAACAAATGACTAGTAGTAATACTAAAATATCTCCTCTAAAAAAAAAAAAAAAAAAAAAAGGTTTTTTTAAAAGTCCTTTAATATAGATGTCAGAGTGCATGCCTTGCAAATCTTCATTCCACTGCACTCCAGATTACAAAACTTATGTATCAGGCTGAGTTAATAGACTGAAACTCACTCCAGGAGTTTCTTCAGATGGGAAGTACTATTACTAATTATAGAATCCACTAATTAAAGATGGAACATATATATGAGGCCATGTAATCTAACAACGTAGCACACGCCCTTGAGCATATGCCCTACCGCTCTTTTCCCTATAGTGTAAGCTTACCTTGTTAACATTTATGCTACTCCTATATGTGCATACAATGAATAAGAATATAATTATTTGCCATGATATGTATTTTTCAGATCTGTGACATGGAATTTATAAGCACGCAGTAAAATGCAGTTTGCAAACTGATTAGGTCAAATTAAAATATTTACATAATTTTACAAACGAGACCATATCTTATTAAAACATTGATATCCACACGTGTTCTTTAAATTTATCTATGCAGCCAGTGTTCTGGCAATTATTTAGTGATACAAGATTTCTGTACTCCATGAAATGCTGTGAAATGTTCTACATGAAAGAATAACATGTCTAATTTTATTCTGAAGATGAATGATTTGTCATGCAGAAATGTCCACTAGATTTAGCCATTATTAAAAAACAGGGTAATATATCATCGTTTTGCATCAAATGAAGAAGCAGCACCTTTCTTAGTTTGGTTGTTCAGTCATAATCATGATAAATGGACATTCCAGGACAGGTGAATTTTAACAAGCATCCAATACGCTTAGATTGATTAGATTTTGTTTTCCAGTTTTTGTTCTCTCTCACTCTATGAATGAGACACTGGAGTTGAAAGTAACATTGAATATACAAATATTTATTGCTGCATTAAAAAGTTATTCTCACAAGGAGTCCTACTGAAGTCAATGGGGCTTTACAAAAGTGCCAGTAGGATAACATGATTGAGCAGTTCAGAATAGTTACTGCGCTTCTCTTTAAGTTTGTACATCTCTGCCGGTGAATATCCACACAAGGAAATACGAACATACAGAGCACACAGAGAACACAAATGCATCTAATATGTCTGAACAGTCTAATTTGTACATGATGATTAGCCCCTGGTCTAAGACTTCCAATATCAAACATTCGGTTCCTCCAGTTCTGATCATTCTAATTTTCCTTATAAAAAAGGTGGACATGCTGACAGAAATCTGCATTTCAGATTACCTGCAGAATCTGCCTCCACACATTCTGTGAAATGAAACATAAGTAAATGACAAAAAATACCCAGTACCATTGTAGAGAATGTCATCAGCACTGTAGAACTGCAGCTGCTAAGAAAGTGTATTTTCAAAATACAGTTGTCCTACCTTCCGACAAGGGCTTTCTGATACTGACATCAGCTGCTGCTAACTGGTAGCAGATATGTGATCCTTGCCAGAAATCATTAATCCAGATTTTTATATATTCTGTTTATACACATGTATTGGTCCTGTTATAGAACTAAAAAAGGCAATTATTTTCCTTTTCAAAAAACATCTCTATCTAAATATCACCATAAAGTTTTTGCAAATCTACTTTATTTCACAACTTGTTTCCAAATGGGGTGGGGGAAGAGCCCAAGGTCTCCCATACCCTCCACAGTATCTTCCAGAATATCACTGCATGAAAACTGACATCAGAACCCACTGTCTCAAAAACCTTGTTTGCATGCTCTGGAAGAAAAACTGTGGGAGTCCTCATATCATGAGCATCTTAAGTAATGATTCAAAACCTAGTATATAAACTGACTATTGTAGTTAAGTGGCCATTAGCCAAAGCATTCTAAATTCATCCCCCAATATCCATGCATAATGATTGTTTTAAGAAGCACAGCAAAACTGAAACCTTTAGTGGCTTGCAACTTGGTCAGACTAGGAATGTTTGGGGTTTGTTGTTGGTTTAGTTTTTTCCAAATGAAACACATGTGACATACAGCTGAGACCTTGTTACCAAATTTCAAGTGTCTGCTCCAATGTAAATAGGAGCTAAAGGTGTTCAGAAAGAGAAGAAAGAAACAATACAGGAAAAAATAGCATATTCCTGTAATCTTGAAAACAAATCATACTATATTTTATGAATCTTTCCATAAGAAACAGAAAATAATCCTGAAAAATACATATGGATGCTTCCACTATGAAAAACTAAATTCTAGTAGGTCTCTAAACAAGTGAAACCAGAAAATTCTCATTTTACTCCTGGTGGGCAATAACCTGTGACCAGAACTCTTGATCACTATGACACATACTAAATAAATAACAAAGGGAGTGTCAGTTAACCTCATCTACCTACAATAAGCATCAGCACTCTGTAGCTCTATCTTTGTGCTTCAGCACTTACGTGAAATAAGGGGAAGATCTTTGGCTCTACAACAGACCACTTTGAAAGCAAGCTTACAGTGAGTCTGAATGAATTCTGTTAGGAGGTCTGAGTGTTTCAGGGGTAGTGGGAGAAACGTATAAGAGGGTATTAGAACAAAGTAAAAGAATTTGCATGATCAGGCAAACCCATGTGAGCTGAAAAAACATGGAAACAGAATAAGCTTTATGCCCTCATTCTCAATAGTGCTCCAGGAAAGCAATTTGTGGGGACAAGCCCATTTGTTTCTCCAGGACACTACAACTCATTGCTCATTACTTTTTTATCAAAATGCGTACCCTGATTTGAGTGGAATAATTTAAAAAAATAATTGTATTTTCTAACCATACTTTTAATATTTAGGATATATATGAAGTTCTTTAGAACTTTTGTTGGGCTCAAATTTAATTAGCAGTTTATAAGGATATACAATTCTTACTTTTTGAAGCCTAACACTGTTTTCTTGGGGGGTGTGGGGGAGAGAAAAACCCATGGAAACATACAGCCTTGGGTGAAGGATAAAGTTAGGGAAACCAATAATTCAACAGGAAGATAATCAGTGAGGAACACGAGTTGCTTCAGATTGTATAGGGATACTGAAAAGGCACTAGGGTAGTAAGAAGCAGAAGAGATCAGAAACTGGAAAAATTCCTGTAATGCTAAGCATAGTAATGTCTAAATTGGAAAGCAATATAACAAGGTCAGCATTGCACAGAGAAGCAAAAGACTTAAAGAATTATAAAGGCTGAAAAGACCTCATAGGAAGCTCTGCGTAGTAGGATAACACTGTGTGTGTTACACACATGTCTACACGTCTCTTATCCTGCTTCCTTTCTCTCCTCCCCTGGCTCTTCCCTTGCCATCTGTAATACGTTTGCTACCTTCCCACTGGAAGAAGCTTCATTCGAGACAGTCAATGTTTTAATTTGTACTGGGATGACTGGTGCACTCACCCACAATTTGAGTGGGACGCATTGCTACAACAATGGGCTGATGACAGCTTTGAGGAGCCATCCATTGATATACAAGAGAAGTGTTTATAGCTGCTGGTTCTCCCAACCAGCTGTTTCAACAGGTTGCTGGAGACCTCTAAAACTTTCCTTCCAGTCTTCCCATTTTTAACCAAAATCTACTGGGCTTTTTCTGCTCTTCATCCATGTCATTTGCATTCTGAAGATGCCTAGAAAATTTTGGAATCTATGATATACTGCATTCCAAAGCCACCTCCCTATAGGAAGACACCACAGACATTCATTTCATACAGGCAGATAAACGTGGGGTTTTTTTCTTTCAGCATTGTAGATTCCTCTCAGTACTTACTGTATCATGTAATCATTGTGGGATGGGAAAGAACAGGAACAGTAAGCAAAAGAAAGCTATGGGTGAAGTATCTTAACATTAAATACAATTTATTACAATTGGGGGATGTACAGGACAGGAGCTCAGTAAGTCACCAATCAATCAGTGAGAGAGCAAGCATGTCCTTGCATATTTGGCCACCCAGAGTTTTTTTCCCCAGGTGCTGAGAAATGGCAGTCAGGTGGTATGACAAAAAGTATGATGACATAAAAACCTGAATGAGCTACTGTTGGGGAATTTTATTTTAAATGTCATAAGTAACCATTATAATGTCCCAAATGAGATGTTCAAAGGAGTTCATTGGGAAGAAAAAAAAGCAAAACCAAACCAACCAAACAAAAAAAAGCAGCCCCACTGACCTATCTTTAAAAAGTTACATCTGCCCAGCCTGGATAAAATGTGGAAGATATTGCCTAGTATTGATATGAGAATTATTTGTTTTGTTTGAGCTTTACTGAAGAAAATGGAATCTAACACTTCTTTCTATCTACCAGGCAATCTGTCAGTACAGGAAGAGAAGAGTCAAACTACCAGCTTTGCTGACAAAATGTTCTGTGTATTAGTAGCAAGGAAGAAAAAAAAAAAAACTAATATCACGCCAACAAATGTTCTGACTTAAAATCACCAGTCACAGAAAAGACTATCTTGGAATACTAATTACTCAACGGAAGAACAGAGATTGTCCTATTAAATACAGTGCTATATACTGAACAAACGTGAACGGAGCTAATTTAGGACTATGCCAAAGGAGCAGACAAGCAAAATCCCTGAGGCACTATTGAAAATTAACGTGGTCAGCAGAGTCAGAAAATGTCCTGAACAGAAACAAAATGGAAGAGAAGGAGAAATAGATAAGTTATTAAAGAACACTGATGAGGAACGCGTTGTCCTGGACCATAAGGAAAAACCCTGTTAAGCTTCACTTGTAATGAAAATGTGTTTAATCACTTATACAGATATATAATCACCACCTATTCCAGAACATTGGCTAGAGAAAAACATGCTGGAAGCAGGCCAGATTCTGAAGTTCCTGGAAAGCACTAAATAGCTTTTATTGCACACACAATATAAATATTAAATAAAGAATGAAGAGAGCAAGTCAGACATCATTTACAGAATTTCCTTTTGAAATTTATTTCATACATGGATTTCAAGGGGTTTACAAAAATTGCTTCCTTTCGTTGAATTAAAAAATAATTAATATACACAGTGTACATACAAAAAGATTGATTGCTGTCGGAACTTCATCTTACAAAACTAGCTCCAGGGAGCTCCACGATCTACAATCACACTGCTGTAGTATCCTGATGTTCCCTTTTTCACACATACTACATGATCCACACTGGATGTCTGAAAATCCAGAATAACAACTCTGTCAAAGAACAGTTCTTGATTAAGCAGTAGCTTAACTCCTTAGGAAAGGGACCTCAAATGCCTTCCTTATAAACACAGATCAAGGAAATAAAGAATTTCAAGAATAAATTCCTACTAAAACTGCCCTCCTCCCAAACTTTTCTTTTCAATTATATTGATTTTATGATATATTTTATATTTTATATATATAGTATGCTATATTAGCCAGAAGTCTGTTTTCACCATATTCACTTATTCAGATGATGACGTTTATTAAAAACATTCTGACTAGGAATTAAGATTGAAAAGCCTACCAGCTCTTCCAAAGAGCTTCCGGTAAATGGCTTAACAGTCATGACCTTCAGCAGAGTCAACTTTATCAGCAACTTGAATGGTAGGACCCTAAAGGGGGACTGATAAAACATGCTTTCATTTTGCAGGGGCTTTAAGGGAGGGAACTGCCCATTGTGAAACTGGATTCCCAAGGTGTCACTTTAAAAAAAAAAAAGTTTAAGATTACAAACCTAAAATGCAGAAACTCAACAGTTCATACTTTTTATACAGGAAAGATGTGAAGTAAGGTTACCAAAGTGGCGGTGCCACTGGAAGAGCAAAAATAACCAAAGTTTTAAAATAAAAAAAATTAAAAAGCAAATCCTCCCAAAACCCTGACTCTCCAGTCAGCTTCCACCAGTTCTTTCAGCATTAACTGATGATACATCAAGATGAGCAAGAACACTCAGGAACACCTACCTTACAATAAACTCATTTAGACAGATACCTGCTCAGCCTTTGGCTTGCAATCAGGGTAACAACACAATTCACATGACCCCAATTCCAGAAGACAACCGATTTAAATCTTCTACCACTGATGGAACAATTAATGAGGGCAGACTTGGCTGGGTACATAGCTAAGTTATTGGAGAAAAGAATATCCTCCTTAATAAAAAGTTACTAATTACTAACAGAAAATATTAGTATTATTTTAGGATAAACAACTATACGAGAACCATGTTATCGGGGCATGTAACATACACAAATACTAGGATTTGTACATGTTATAACTACCAACTTGTATTAGAGATTAACCAATGCTTTCTTCATCCACTTCCCTTTAATCCACAGAGGTAATCTAAAAACATTCTAGATAAAAATGAGGTATGCAGCATATTTTTAGACATGTTTATATTAACTTTTTTCCTCAAATTAACTTTCTGACCATGCAGAAAAAATGCTTGTAATTCATTCTCTTATATACATACCTGAAATGTCTATAAAATGTCTTTGACAACAAGTGGTAGTGTCAAGCATGAGAGGAGACCTCAGGGCACAAGCAAATTCCTTCAGAAAGTCAAGATCCTTTCACTTTTTCCATAAGATCTGAATGCTAGTCTAACAGCACTGCATCACAGAAACTCTTCTCATTTAGTTCTTTTATGTTTCAGAAAGGTAGGAGATGTCCTTGGGCCTCGAGCAGGTCTGACCCTGCTGCAAACACATAACAGAGCAAGGCCCATGAAGCGGCCGTTCCCTCAGCAAGGCAAGAGCCCCAACTCCTGTGGTGTGACTGTGGCCAGTTGCTGGTCTTGGTGGTGAACATACACAGGTGAAGAGCTTTCTCGCACACAGACTTCCACCAAAATAAATGCTCCTGGTGCTTCTCTAGGGACTACAAGAACTTTGCTCCAAGCACAGGTCTAGGTCTACAAAGCTCACATTTATAATCCATTTTAAAAATAAAGGGGGTTAAAAATTTCTCCATCAGCAAGGTTCAGATACACCATTTTCAGGATTTCTTAATTTCTTAAACTGGTCCATTTTTAGCATGTAAGTAAGAAACTGATTTTTTAATCTTTTGAATCCCAGAACCATTTGAATAAAACCATACTTCTGCCACTACAACTAACATCTGAGACCTCAGAGTAATATATTTAATGTCATTCAGGGGAGGGGGGGAAATCCACCGGATATGACATTCCTGATGCTAACATTAATCTAGAAAAATATACCGTAACTTGACAAACCAAATGAAAACCAAAGCATCTCCCTCCAAGGCAGCTAATGAAAAGGCAGAAGTCCTATGCAATTGACCTTAACGAAGTTACAGTGCTGGTGTATTAAAACAGACAAATCTATCTGAACAGAGTTTCATGCTTCAGAGTCACATGTGCAAAAGTCATGAAAATGAGAGTTATTCCCACAATTGTTTAACATGATTCAGTGACTTTCTCACACTGAGGATATCTTTTTCTCTCCTTCAGCTAGTGCTATATCAACTGTATGCGCACATGTATATATGAGCAATGAAATGATAAGCAATTATGTAGACTTTATAGCGAAGACTATTAAATGAGAATTGTGACTGAAGTTCAGCAAAATAATATTGCTTTGCTAATTAACAGTACAAAAGGATTACAGATTTCTTCTGAAGGGAATGCTGAGAAATTAAGTACATGCTGTTGTCATTGTAGTATTTAACACTGCTGTTGGTCTTAATCAAGGACATGTAAGTTTATTTTATCTATGTTAATTACGGTGAAGCTAAATAATCAACTGAGATCCTGCCCTTATGCAAGATAGCCTATGTTATAAATAGGACACTTATGCCAGCCTAGGTATTTTATGGCACTTTTCTAACCCCAATTATCTATAGCAAACTCATTTCAGAAAATATGAGGATCAAGGGCATTGGACTGTCCCTTAATTATGAGAAATTGTGAGAAATTTCATGAATTATGAAATTTTAGAGTATATATTTATTGAAGAGTTCTCCTGTATAATAAGGGCTAGAACTTTTCTCCTCTAATTCCCTTCAAATCCATAAATGAAACCCTTTCACCCAAACTTAATAATGCTTTAAACTCTAATAGCAGCTTGACTAGGATTTTCACTAAAACTATAGGATATTTGCAAGTCAACAAGTTGAGTGAAAAAAGGACCAAAACCAAACATTACTACCCTGATGCCTCCCAAACACTGTCAGTTTAGTGCCTCAAGCATGGACCTGGGCTGACCTCTCAGACCTTGTCAACGTTAACCTACATGGCACTCTCTCACGTTTGCTCTGTCATAAAACCAGAAAAATGTCCTGAAAAATTTCAAAAAATGTTTACCCCACAACCCGCAGAAGCTGCAGTCCAAGAGTCAGGGCGCTCTGAACATCACACCCTCAGCAACCACAGGCAAACCCCTTATAAATAGCATTCTCCACAGATGCATACAGATGTATTTTCCCATAAAGCCCCCCAATGCAAACTTTTTTCTTTTATTAAGACATGTTCCAAAACAGAGTAGAAAGTCACATACTGGGTATAATCAGAAGATACTATTTCCACTGAAGACAATAATAAGTACATTTTACTTCTAGGCAGTCTTTTCTAAAAAAACAAAACAGAAACACCCCACCAAACCAAAAAAACCCCACCAAAAAAAACCCAACAACAAACCCAAAACCCACTAACAACACAACAACAAACAAGGTACACATGTCACTCCTCCTCAAACAACAATATTCTCTTAATATTTCACCTTTGCATTTTACATTCACACTGATACAGACTTAAAAGAATCTGAAAGTCACAAAAACCTACAGCTTCCAACATCCCAAAACAAAACAAGCTTTTGAGATACCTCAGTATATTAAGGCTAAGAAAAGGTAGCAGCAAAAAACTTAAAGAATCTCATGCACTTGCCAGTTAACGTAGCATTAAAGTTGTGTATTTATTCATGTACAAGAACTGCGGAGATAGGAAAAGGTTATTTGCTAATTCAAATTAGGCCAGTGTGAACCTGACAGCACAGATATTTGTGATTTACATCAATGCAAGCAATAAATGATATAGCAATTTATTATTAGGATGCTCAGATCATTCCCCAAATATCAACTAATAAAAGTATATGTATTCATGAGGCTTCCATTAGTAATGTTTCACTGTACTTTGTAGGAATTAGATTAAAAGCCTTGCCTTCAAACCCGAGTAAATGCTCTTTCCCTCCATCACAAGTAGTAATAAATGGAAAAAACTCTAGACAAAGTTTCCCAAGCCCAAGTTTGCAAGTAAAAAAAAAAAAAAAACCACAAACCCAACAGCAAAAAAACCCCACACCTCATTGGACTATTTTTGTATTTCCTCTACAGCTTCTCTTGTACACTCAATTTAGAGTAGTTATAAACTACATAAATCCAAAGGAAAACAAACAAACCTAAACCAAACCGCCCAAACCCTACACGTTCATTTCAAAGATCTATATAGAAGCATCTTTTTTCACACCACTGTTAGAGCTGGCAGTATTAACAATTCTTTATGTTCATGTTTGCTTTGGGGTCCCACAGCCCAGCACGCACAAACACACCCCTCACCCCTGGGAGCAGTCAGCTCATTTTGGCAATTCAGCAATATATGGAGAGGGTTCTAGAATCCTGAGCCTGCCAACTACGAACTAGAAAAATTGATTACTTTGATCACAATAGGTGCATTTGCATGAATGAATTTTTGATTGTAGTGACAACTGTTAAGTCAGGATCCACAAAGCAGAGCAAAGTAATGGATTAGTCACCACAGCTTCAATTAATGGGTTTGGTTCCCAGTGGCAAATCAATGTCTATCAACTCTGACTTTCTTGTCAAAAGCATGCAGGCAACAACACCATCTATAGCACTTAATTTACAGATCTTGTAAAATCTTGGAAGCAAGAATTGACAGAAACATCTGATTTTACCTCAGGACAACATATAAATTATACTCTGCTCTTCTGCTCCATCTTGAAAGGCTTTGGCTAGAAGGGTAGAATAATTCAGTACTGCTGAATGCAGAAATAAGCTCTGGGTAATCATTAATCATGTTTATGAGCTCTAAAATAAATACATTGGCTTCCTCTTTGATTTGGACTAATGTTTACTAAACAATTTTAGTCCTGTAAAAGAAGGATACATGTGGCCTTAAAAAAAAAGGTTTGAATTAAAGAAACTGGGGGCTGGAGAAAGCATTGCATATGGAACCTGCAGTGATGGTCACCTGTTTTAAGGAGCATCTCAAGTAAAAAAAAAAAAAAAAAAACCAACAACCAAAAAAACCCACCAGAAAACAAGAAGAAATAAGGCACATCACATTTTATTTCCACATTTAGAACAGAGGAGCAGAAATATAACAGAGGATAGAGGAAACTTTAGGGAAAAAATATTAAGTGCTAGATACAGAGTCATATAATGTAATTGAGCAACTTGTTCATTGGTAATAGTACTTGGAGTGAGTCATCTTACTACAGCGTACTTCTGCATAACAACTCATTCGTGTACAGTAACAGAACGGCCCAGGAACCAGAAAATTATGAAGGACTGTTTTCTTTTTGGCAGTTGCTTAAGTTAACTGTAAAAACATCCAAAGACCTCACATAAATTTTGTGGAAAGCAGGAGGAACGAAGCTCAACACTAAAGAGCAGTCAGTGAATGCACTGAAGGGCACATCTCAGAACTCTGGAGCTTCCCCAAATGGGAAAGTGCGGCAAACTGCACAGTTTCTATGGTGCAGCTCTCAGTCTAAACATGCTTCAAATATACTTGACACAAATTTCTTATTACACCACAGAAAACCACATCAGCTCTCACATGCATTTAACATAAGCACCTCCTGCCAGTGCAACTGTCTCCTTAAGACAAACTAATGCACAGTGGCTTCCCAGGTTTCTCCTCTTAACTACAAAAGAAACAGGACATGGAACTGCTCTACTGTCAGAATAAGGCAGAAAAAGGAAGAACTATGGGAGCAAGGTCAGGTTTTAAATTATTTTTTAACAAAACAATGTACAGTTCCTAACAGGTTGCAACAAACAGTAAAAACATTCTTTATCCAAATAAAGCCAGAAATATAACTGCTAAGAATGAACTGCTGAGCTAAATTTTCAAAGCTAAATAGGAGGAAATATCAGGCCCCCTCTTGTTCTAAGGTAAGACAACAACAAAATTTGATTTGCTTTGAAAAGCACTAATTCAAATCCATGAACTTCAATTTTAAGCAGTTCATACCTAGAGTGTCAATGAAGTCCTCGAAATGAGTGAATTTGCAGTGATAAACTTGGAGCACTAGTTCTGCAACACTGAGAGCTAAAGTGCAGTGACTATAAAAGATTTTTTTTTAAGATCTGCTAGAAAACTTCTAGCTCTGATGGTAAAGCCATTTATATCCTATTTTTATTAGTGAAGTGTCAGCAGAGTTGTTCTGGTAGAAACATATGCAATTTTTGCCACATCAGTACATTTCTATTTGTATGAAATCCCTTCTGAACTCAATGGGATACTTGCCTAAAAAAAACCATATGGGAAAAATCAAACTTTTCTGAGTCTCCTGGTGGTCAAATTTGTCTTCCCTTAGGAATTTTTTTTTTCTGTTCTCTCCTGGTTAGCAGCAGTAGTTTATCAGCTTTGCTCTTCCATCTTTCCACTTCAACCTTTACAATAATCTCTTGGATTCTTCACAAAACCAACCTTTTTTCCTATTTTCATAACAACAAGAGAGAGATGTGCCTTAGGCAGTCATCACTTCCAGGCTGAAAGATTACCAGCAGAGAAACGCTTGAGCTGGCAACAACAAGCAACATCTACAGTTAGATATATACTTCTGCAGCCTTTTGAATGGAGAAGTGAGTTCATGAGATCACAGTGAATCCTGCCTAACGGGACCTTGGCTCAGAAGCAAGCCTTGGAGGTATATGTGGCCAGCACAAATGGCAAACAGCCAGATCAGAATGCAGATGCACTGAAATAAAGCACACAATGTTTTTATGCTGTGCGCTCACTCCAGAGCAATTTCTTTTTCCTTCCTTTTTTTTTTCTCTCCAGTTTCCAATGGCCCATACACAGTAAGAGTGATGCATTGCTGATCCAACAAAATAACAAGTCCTGAATTAGAAAAGTTCTTTTCATTGCTCAGTCCCTCCCTTAGAGTTGGCTTAAAGCATTCATGTAACAGCATGTTTTAACTCCAAAGTACGAGAAGAGGAACAAACTCTATTAAGTTTTGGGCTTTTTCTGTTTTGCTTAAACTAACCAAAGTAATCTTACTCCAACAGACAGACAAGACCATCTCGTCACCTACTCTACAGTGACAGACAAGGATACAGACAGCACAGAGCCCTGTAGGATGGTGTTTGTTGATCTTTGTAAAATCCATACAATATTTCTTCACTAATCATGCCATGGTAGCTTATCACGGATGTAATGCATAAGGAACAGCAGTTATGCAAATGCCTAATTGGTGTTTTTACAGAATGCTTCCTGCTAGTTACACCTGTTTCCTTTCTTGTTTTAGGCCCATTACTGTTTCTTGTGTCTGCACTGTGTACTGCAAATAATCTCATTTTACTAATTCCTCTCAGATATGCCCTAGGCTATTGTCATACTGTGCACCCACTTTTCTTGTGGGCTGTACTAATTCTGTTCTCTTTATAATACAGTGTGACCCATAACTCATTGCTTAGGTGGATTTCATTACCGAGTACCTTTTCAATCAAACTCTTCTTACAGCACCTCATTTCAAGCCTCTAACAGCTCTCTACTCCAAACACTCCAATCTTAACTATAAAGACATAATAGATCAATTCTGAAATAAATCTTACCTGTGCTAGAAAGGCTCATACAGTACAGGCAGAATTCCTACAATTCATGGATAATTTCATTTTGTTTCTCAGTGATAATCAACCACTTTGTAGTTGTTGAAAACAATGAACTCCTGAAGAGTTGAGAAAGACTGATAACAAGAAGCTACTTTGCTACATAACAGTGTCATCATTCAGGCCCTGAGTCTGCAAAGTCCACACGTCTCTGGCAAAGTGAGACTCAGGACTGGAACCTTTGTTACAAGTACTTTGAGAATGAACAGGAAATAAATAAGGAACTTTTAGAGGAAAGTCTTTTCATCTATGCATATTAAATAAAAAAAAAATGAAGGCTTTGCCATTCTTTTCTTTTCAGTGCTTAAATTTGGTTTATAGTATAGTTAAGATTTCAGCACATATCTAAATCTAAGCACATGCTTAAGTATACTGCAAAGGCAGAATCATAAGGAACTATTTTTACTTGTACTAGAAATAGTCCATAAGTCTGGGTCAGTATACATTATGCTGCTTATACAACTACAGAACAAGGTGTTTCCAGTTCCCTTTGCAATAAGAGAAGTGACAGATGATTAAAAAAAATCCATAAATACAAGAAAATAATAAGAAATTTCATAATTACTTGTATCATCTTAAAGTCTCCTAAAAAAATGTCTTTTTTTTAAAAAAAAGCTTTCCTATTACCTGGCAATCAGTGGCAACTATTCCAATAACTTGTTTCTCAGTCTCTATATC
The DNA here is from genome assembly GCF_028858705.1 of Grus americana. Taxonomy (NCBI): domain Eukaryota; kingdom Metazoa; phylum Chordata; class Aves; order Gruiformes; family Gruidae; genus Grus; species Grus americana. The sequence continues at coordinate 14,007,879 of NC_072864.1, forward strand.
AAGTATTTTCTAATTAATGAGAAATATATTACCATCAGGACTAAAACTATCATTTATCCACAGGTGAAACATTTTAAATATGAACTGCCCACAGGAGTTCAAATGGTGAGGAAATGTATTTTCAGATAAATCTAAGCCAAGACTTTTAAAAAATTATTTATTCCATTAAATAAAATGGCAAGATGACAATTACTGGACCCTTATGTTTGCAAACTCGATCATATACTACTTACAATTTGAAATATTTGCCTCTCGGAAACCAGCACTTCTATAAATACTCAAAAATGTGCTCAGAAAGGAAGAAAATTGTGCAAATGGAATAAATTTCTTAATGATTCAGAAGACCCAATATTTCACTGATGCAAATAAATGCATCAATAAGAATGTGTCCATATATAAAAGCACGGATATACACACATATATAATAGTATTAGATGGTATGTGAAGATATGCTAGTTCTTGAACATGACAGTTTCTATGCCATCATCAGAAACCGTTTTATAACCAGCACTGATGTTGTTAATAAATTAAAGCAAGTCAAGGTCAGACCAGATAATCTAAATGGTCCCTTTTGATCTTAAGAAAAAAAAAAGGTTAAAAAAATAAATAAATCTATGAATGTCAGCTTTTTGTATTTAAAATGGAATTGAGTGTTGTTTTGTTTGTTGTTTTGTCTGCTCTGCCTCTCTCCCTTTCTAGAGTAGGTAGAATAAGCTGAAATGGCAAAAGCATGTCTTTGTTGCTATGTAAAGAAATATATTCAGGCTGGACTTAAAAACCAAAATAACAACCACAACAAAAACCCAAAACACCACTCTATGAGAACTTCCAAACTCATCATTCCATTATTTCAAGGCACAATACCCCCGCTCTGAGAGGTACACCTGCTCTACGGCACATAAGAATTTTCTGCAATATCCACCACACTTCTCATTGCGAGATATTATTACAGCCCTTGGAAGAGTTCTGTTGAACTAGTTCAATTTTGTATCATAGCAATCAAACTACAGTAAAAATGAAAGGCTACAGTCTATGGCAGGGAACACACAAATAGTCTGAAGATCTCAATAAATCACCTGCTCCATCTCCTGTGCTATGGTGAAAATACAGAATACCTAAGACAACCCTTAACAGATATTTTCTTAATACCCACTTAAGAAAAACTCTCTAAGGATGTCCTACCACATACCCAGGTACCTGCTCCTACTGCTCCACCATTTGCACAGTGGAAAAGTTTGTTTTTTTCAAAATACCTGTATTATATCTTCTTTCCTACAATTAATGCTGATTACTTCTTGTTCTACCCTCAGAAAATACATGAAAAAAAGAAATCATTATCTTCTTTATATCATCTTTTACAGACTAGATATTTGTTACTGTGGTCTCCTTTAGCCTTTTTTTTTTTTTTCTTAGAGCAAAATAATCTAATTTCCTCAAGCTTCCCTCAGAGGTTAAATTTGCTGAACTTCTTATTTCTATTTTTTTCCTTTCATATTTCTCTTATTTTTGTATGTCTGTATTAATGGGTGAAGCTCAGGATTACACCCCTATTCTAGCTGAAGGCTCAAAAATCCCAGGAAAGACAAAGCAATGTCCTCCATGTTAAATACAAAACTACAGTTAAGACATCTCAACTAAAATTAGCTTCTTTTTTTCTTTTTGGTAACAGCACTCCATTTTTGCCACATATTCCATGTATTTAGTTTACAATATACTACAACCACAGAGATCTGGGTTTTTGCTGACCAGCTTCCAGGCCAAATATTCTCTATTACCTGTGGGTTTCCTTCCTCACGCTTACCTGTTTGATGCTTGAGTCCAGTTCTCCACTTCAATATCATTTTGAGTTCTTATTTCTTTCCTCCAAAGTACTTGTGAAAGAGTCTGCCATCCACAGTTCAATACAACCCTCTGCATTTTTAAGTGTATTCCTGACTTCATCAGCAAAGTCAGTGATGCAGCAATCATAACAGCACGGCAAAGCTCAGGAGATCCTGACATACAGAGATAAGCGCTAGAGATTCTCAGCAATATAGGAGCAGTACCAAAAATTTTGCTATGCTTACATCCTTAATTTTGCCTTCAGAGCAACAAACTAGGTCCTCTAGTTTTATCGAAGGAGCACACTATACACAGTTGTTTTTCTTGCTTAGAACACTGGGAACAGCCTCACAGCTGGTGTGAATTATGAAAGCATCTTTAGCTGTAATGGATGCCACCTGAAAGTCTACCCTGTCCCTGCTCTCCTTAGCTAGTAGAAAATTTGCCTACTCCCCACATCCAAAATGTATGAAAATTAGAGTTAATATCAGAAAAAAATCTCTTGCTTCTACAAGCTCAGTAACTTGGTGCTTTTCTCACTAAATTTGTAGTCACCCAGAAGAAATGTGTCTATAAAAACAAACTAACCTTTACTTAAATGCACCAATTTAAATGGGAATTACAGGTCTAAGAGCAATGATTGGCCTACTCCGTACACCTGTTCCAAGCAGTTTCGTTAGCATAGTGTGAACTTAAAAAGAATATGCATTATCACAAAACTGAACAATTCATGGGCTGGTTATTCTCTCCTGGTTTACACCAGAATGTCATCAGCTGGCTTACACTGGAAGTAGGCATCTAATTTATCCTCAGAGGTTACTCTGGTTTCCAGCTTTTCTAGGAGCTTCCTGTTCATTCCTGTGCCTTTCTGTAAAGGCTGCACAGGAAGATACCATTGCTCTCTGAAAACCTGACTACAATTCTACCCTCATTTTGCATATATTGGCAAAGAACCTTCTGATTTAACTGACTTTTACTGCTAAACAAGGTCAAACCCACGCTGATTTGTGTGAAGAGTTGCATGCCCACTATCACCTCCCAAACTATCCACTCCTCCTCACAAGGTAGTTAAACAATTATTTTGCATTAAAAAGCATTCTGTATAGATAGGGAACAAGACAATTATGCAAAGGTACACATGTATGGACATTGTGTAAATATTAATTAGCTTCACTCTGAATGTTATAACTGCTGATTGACTTAAGATGTCACAGATGGCACTTAAGCTTTCTGAAACCGGTACATTTAACCGCTGCCCTTTACTTTTAAAAGGCTACAAGGACATGCTTCCACCAAAAACAGAAGCAAGCATAAGGATGAGGCTTGTGTGTGAGTTCTGGGTAGGGACAGGTAAGAAAGATCTGAGGTGGAGCTGAATAAAAGAACAAGGTGCATCACATCTTCACAGAGCATCAGCTAGAGGATGCCTTGAGAGAGTGCTACAAGGACAGAGCAGGTGTTGCAAGGCTGTAAACCTCTATTGCTGCTTCTCTAGTTCCCTCTCTTGATTTCCTTTAGCCACCTTCTTTCTAGATCAAATGTATCTAATTTCCTTGAACTTCTCTCTCAGGCTGCATTTTCTGAACCTCTTTTCTGTTGTTTTCCTTTCACAGTTCTCTCCTTCAGTATTTCAGTATTATGCATTTGTGTTCATTCCTTCTCCTGTGCATGCTATAATTCACAGATACTATTAGAGATGGCAAACTCCATCATCAATTTTTCTTCCTAACTGGAATAATCTACAAAGCAGCGCATAGCTATCAAAGTGGGACTACTGATAGTATTAGATGCAAACATAATTAAGACATTGTTTATACAAGCACTGAACTGCAGGCATAATTTTACCTGCACAAGAACTTGTCCATTTTAATAGGAACACTTTTATTGTACTTCATCTGTTATTCTAATTACCAACCATATGGCTAAAGATGAAACACACTTTGTTAATGACAGAGCTGTAAAGAGATTTTCTGTTTCTTACTCAGGAGCCTGGATTCATAGTTCATTCTTAGGGGCAAGGGTAAAATTTGCTGTTGCATCCATGCATAATGCCTTTGAATTGGCATTGAACTGTGATTGCAAACTTTTGGTTATTGGTTATTATTTAGCCCTGTGAATTATACACCAATGGGATGTGATACAATGCATTCACATTTTATTCATTCACTTTCTTTTAGAAATAATAAAGTAAGATTAAGCCTTTATACAACACTCATTCAAGAATTCTACTACATAAGAAAAACTGAAAATCATTCATCCCACTGTTACTCAAACAGCAAATAAGTTATTGACAGAGTCAGCAAAAACTCTATCCTCAAATACTGGGAGAGAGACTGAGTGCACACCCTAAATTTATTCCTTTATCAAAAAAGAAAAACCTTCAGAGATTTCCCACTACATGCAACATGGAGAACAGCACTGGCATCAGTAATCATTAGGAGTAAACTTTTAAATATAGCTATTCTATATATTGGCTGTATATGATGGTGAATGACATTTCACTGAATGACATTTGCTTCTTTTCTATGTCTGAATTCAGATAATTTTAATTTACTACTGTATATTTTAATACACATTGCTTTAAAGAATCTCTTAACAACTTTCTAAATTTTTAAAGCAGTGGGCAAATTAAGAAAACCAAATATTTTAACAAATATATACATGTGCCTGAAAAGGAACTCGCAATGCTGACTTTACCAGATTTCACTCTACCCTATTATACTTTTGGTCTATTTCATTCACCCGTTATTTAAAATGTAATATCCAGCTATTCTTATAGATAATAATACAACATTAAAATGTCCAGATCTGATGTACATCTATTGCCAAATGCAATATATCAAGAAACAACATCTAATATGTGTTTCATTATTGTATAAAGTGTACCAATTTGCTTATGAATATTTATGTATTATTGAATAGCTGGACCAAGATGGATTTTTTAAAATTTCTCCTGTTGGTTGCTTGGGGGAGAACAGTAGTTCCTATCAGCAGGGCTCCTTGTCCTAAGTGTGGTACAAGAACAGTGTAAAATATTATGTCTCTTCCCCAATCTTGATACCAAAACAAAATGAGAAAACATCAGGTGAAGGCTAAGGACCATATGACAAAACATTGGTTCAAAATTACTTCAATAGTATAAACAAAATTACTGGTGACAGAAGACAATTTCATAGTATTTATGGTTTCACTGGGGGAAGTTGATCAAAAAAAAAAACCAACCCATCAGCAGAGACAACAGAACTTGAAAGTGCTTAGGAAGAAACAAATGGCTGGTCAAGGTGGCAACATTAGCGGAGTAGAATAGACACATGGGTAAACTGCATCAACAGGCACATCAGGAGAACATGGGTTAAGATGCAGAAGAGATTAAGCAAGCTTCTATTGGGTGTAGGATCAAAGCAGAACAAGGGAAAAGACTCAGTCCCAATCCAGCTAAACAGTGGGGACCAAGTTTATGGAGCTCAACAAAAGAGGCAGGGGCAACGCTGATGAGGAAAATAGCAGAACTGAACAAAGAAAAGTCCTTCTAAGCACAGCATATGAAATAAGATTGTTTTTGTAAGCAAAAATCTGGTCATTGGATACATAGGTAGAAGAAAAAAAAAGGATCAAAGGGGAAGGAGTAAAAGAAACTTAGCTGTTGCACAGAAAACCAGCCCAATAATCCATTACACCTGTGCAGAGGGTGCAGGTGGTGTCCATCACTCAGCTGTGAGGGAACTGAGCACAGGTATAAGCACGTACCCCAGACACAGATTATGGCCAATCAGGCATATGACAATTACAGGGTCAGCCTATCCCCACTTGCTTTTTACCTTCGCAGGTATGCTTACAATAAGACTGATAGAAAACAAAATTGTGAAAGATACTTGCACTTAGGTAAAGAACTCTTGTAATGAAAAAAGCAGGAACCTCCATATTATTATCTGAGAACACTTTCAAAGCTGTCAAAGCACATGGTTTTGACCTGTAATATTTGTTGAGAAACACTTCACAAAACAGTACCAGTTTTCTGTAAACAGGCTTTTTATTGCAGCTATACTGCAGGACAACTGGAGAAGAGAATATGGAACCAACTGGGGGCTCTTTAGGGCATTGCAACTGTTATGTAAAAGAAAAACTGTAAATGGATTTCCTTGCCGCAGTACACTTTTAGTAGCAAAGATGTGTACTAAGGTATAAAACTATTTGTCTCTGACTGCAAGAGCTCTGTATTATTTTTCTCTATGACAGTGTGGTGACCTTTTGGATACAGCCTTAGAGAAAGCACTTTCTAGAAACAGACTATATCAGCCTAGAAAAGTCTTAGTGTGTTACCCATATTATCGATCTCATAAAGGACAAAGACAAATTGATTACTGTTTAGAAAGACACTCAAAATTCATTCAGATGTGCACATGCATATATAGATGCATCTCTATAGACATACACATACACAGCACACATACTTCTTAAATGAATCTTACAATTTCTGCATTTCAGCTTCATTTCTCAATACAGATATATTTGAACTTGTGACTGCACCTAAAAAAGAAAAAATGTTCTTTTGCACAAGAATTTACATGAGGTGGTAAGCAAAAAACCCATTGTCAAAATCTTCACCATCAGTTCAAGTGGCACACATAGAACTGGCCTCCTTTTGCAGAACCGGAGTGATTTAGTCTGTTCATCATCACTATATTATAAGCCCTTATTAGGTCTTGGAAGTGCAATTGGTCTATCTTTAGCCCACGCCATTATGCCAGCTCTTTGTAAAAGAAGTGTCTAAAAGCTGATCCTGTTACTGTAAATGCACTTCAGTACACAAATAAAATAGAATCTCATATTATATATGTAAAACCACTGTCTTGAGGTTCCCAATGAGCTTCTAGATGTCATGTATTATAATACAAATTTAATATAGTATAAGAAATAAATACCACTAAGTTACAGCCAATTTACCCTGTGTTCTACCATCCTGCTAAACATGGGAAGTCATTAGGATGTGGTGAAGTCTGTATTTTCTGGAAGATCTCTGACAACTGCTTGCATCAGAAACACAGTGCTCAAATATTGAGTGCCTCAAGATTTCATTTTTGCCCCTATGAGATAAGGGTGAACACAAACTTCTTTTCATCCTCAAGTGGAGTGTAATAACGATGCCAGGCACTTTCTCAGGCTCTTCTTTTCATTAGAATTTGGTCTAAATTAAACGCTTCCAGTAGCAGATGTGTTCCAGCAGCATACTAAAGTGACAACCTCTGGATGAGAACCTGAACCTAAGCATTTCTCCCTCCACAGTGCCTGGCACATAATGTTACTGTACCATGCCAAATTCTGTCCTGGTTAATTATGTTTTGATTGCCAAACATTCTCTCCACTATTCCCTCACTGGACACCAGTCTGCTCCCCATCTCAGAGGGATATGTAATGTCACTGGATTTCTAGCCAGTTCCTGTATTTAACTCCAGAATTAGCCACATCAAAAAGTTACTCACACACTGGGCTACAGTAAAATGAGAAATTACAGAAATATTACTGTTCTGTAGGATTACACATTTGGAAGTGGAGGGAAAAAATACAGCTACATTTGAGTGGCATATCATAGACTACATAAACCAAGATTAAACACAGTACAACAGGTACTGAACATGCATAATCTGCTTGTATCTGTATCTAAGCACAGGATGTGCCAAGTTTCTTCTGCTCACTGCACAGAAGAGTCAAATAGTCCCTTAAGAAGTAAATTTGATGCAGTATAATTTGGTTAGAGTAAAAGGATTAATCTGGGCACCCCCCTGCTGATCATTAAGTCCAATTTATCACAGCAGATACAGATCTATAAAATAGTGAGTTTTCAAAATCAAATGTGTGCACATAAGCAAAATTCCCACCTTATGACGACAGAGTACATTTTTTCTAGGCATTGCAAAGTTCCCAGATCAATCCGATTGCCAAAGCAGGTCAATCAAGTTATAATTGACTCTAACCAGTACTCCCTTATCCTGCTAAATATTTCACGTGCATCCAACTCAGCCTCAAAGCAAATGCAATTTTTTTTTTCTCCTTCATGTGAAAAAACCCTCACTCCAAAATTACAGAAAATCACTTTGATTCCAATGGCTGCAATAGGAAAAAAAACATCAGTACAAGTGAAAGAAAAGCCCGACAACTCCCATACAGCAAGGTTTGAGTCAAATGCTTGTAGCGAGCACGACTGTAACTACACTAGCTACGAATACAGGCAATGAAAATGCCACTAAGGGGCAGGTGCTTCTCCACATAACCAGGCAGTCTTGCTCACTTTAGACTGAAGGAGTTCAGCATTGACAGAGTGAAGAGAAATGCAACTCCTTACATTTAGGTCAGTGAAAAATAGTCCTGCTTTCTCTTTCCTTCACTGCCTGTCACTTTGCTATGTGATCACCCATGATATTAAAAAGCAGAGGAAGAGCTAAATTCTCAAAGCCAACTGCTAAATTTAGCTACTTCTGTTAACATGCCACATGCTCACAGAGAGAAAAAAGTTTATAGTGATGACAGGTGGAAATAACTACAGCAAAGAGTAAATAAACCCAGCAGCAGGCACAGTTCTTCCTCTTGACGTCGCCTCCAAAATCAGCTGCATCTACAAGGAGGAAATGCCAAACCACCCACCACTCCACGAATGTCTTTCATTTGCTTTGCAATGCAGGCAGACTCCAGCTCTTTCCTGCCAACAAGGAAAGAGGATAAATAGCATTGCTATACATACATGGCGATGGCGTCTGTCAGAGAGGCCAATGCAAAAGCAAAGACCATATCCAATTCCCCGCAGGGTATAGCCATGCTGCTGTTACAGAGGTAAAAGAAGTTTGCCCTAAACAAAGCTAGCGTCAGGGTTGTAACTGCATCTGGAATCATGAGAAGGAAATCCCTACTTTCCCATGGAAGTCATTTCTCCCCTTGGTCGTTCAGGGTTTGTCTAGAGCTATACCTGGGTTAACATGTCCTCCTGCGTCTCTGTGGTACAGAAGCTGCCACAGCCTTCACCTGCTGAAGAAAAGTCCTTCCCCAAATCAAATACCTTGCTTCAGCATGGTTGCCATGATGAGGAACACTTTATGGTCCCCAAGAGCCTTACATATACCTTGGGGACAAGTTCTTTAGCAGGCTCACGTTTACTGCTTTATTTGGCTTTGTTACCTCCAAAGAAATAAACAGCACTAAATTTTTCAGCTTCCAGCTACCAGATTTTGAAAATACTAGTATAAACATGATAGTAAATCAATGAGTTATTCCTGTAAAGCTTACAAAAATGCTTGATTAGTATGTGTTGGGTGCCCAGGCGCTGGCAGTGGGGGCTGCAGGCAGGTCTCTGTGAGGAGAGGCCGGGGCTGCCCAGGGCGGGTTCCAGCCAGTTCCGGATGGTTCCAGATGGTTCCGGCCAGTTCTGCAGCCACCCCAGTGCAGGGCTCAGCTGAGCCCCTCAGTGACGCTGCTGGCACCTCTGTGGAAACATGTATGAGAAAGGGCAAAATGCTGCCTGGCAGTGAGGGGAAACTGAGGAACAGCGTGAGGAAAAGCGTGAGGAAAAGTGTGAGGAAAAGCGTGAGGAAAAGCCCTGGGAGCACCACGGTCAGAGCAGAAAGGGGTGGAGGAGGCACTCCAGGCCCTGGAGCAGGGATTCCCCTGCAGCCTGTGGGGAGACCACGGGGGAGCAGATACCCACACTGCAGCCTGTGGAGGGCCCCATACCAGAGCAGGCTCACTCTGAAGGACTGCAGTCCATGGGAAGGACCCAAGCTGGAGTAGGGGGAACTTATGAGGAGGAAGGAGCAACACAGAGGAACTGTTAAGGACTGACCAGAACCCACCATTCCCCATCACTGCTGTGCCACTCTGTGGGGAGGAGTTTGGAACGAAGTGCATCTGAACCTGGGAAAAAAAAGGGGGTGGCAAACAGTGGTGTTGCAATTTGTCTGTTTCTCATTATCCAAATCTATTTTAACTGGCAATAAATTAAACTCCTTTTCCTCAAGTCGAGTCTGTTTTGCCCACCATGGTACCTGGCAAGTAATCTCCCTGTCTTTACCTTGATCCATGAGCTTTTCCATCTTATTTCTCCCCAATCCTGCTGTGGGAGTGAGGGAGCAGCTGGGTGGGCAGCTGGCCGAGGTCAACCCACCACATAGTATTAGGTGGAAAAAGTATGATTACAAGAGTGTAGGGCCCTATCTGTCAATATTACATAAAGTTTTTTCTGGTCAACTTTTGTCCCATTTAAGCGTCACAGAAGGAAACTATGTACAATAAATCCTGCAGGAAATAAACCAATAACATTTGGTATCTTTGACTGTCAGAATGCTGATGGGGCTGGTTACTGTCATCGTAACTGACGTATTCAGTTCAGATGTAAGTAAAGAACTTAAAGCCTTCTGCTATACAAAACTCCATGGCTGAGACTACAGAGTGCTCACGATGGCATTGGCATTTGCTGATTTCTGGGATTCACTTCTCTATAATGATGTGGTAAGGAGGCAAGAAAGCACCAGTTTTACCAAAACTTAATGATTAATAGTTTGAAAAAATGCTGAAAATTATGTGGCAAAAATTATTAAAAGGAAGCAATTTCATCATATTGTTTTGCTTTTTAGCTTAACTTTGGATGTGGAAGAGAGCCAAAGGAGAGTCATTAGTCTCTATACTAATTTGATACTTTTTTTTACTTTCTTGGCCAAGGCCAACTCTGCATGATAGAACTTTGCCTTTAAAATCTAGAGGAGTTAATTTTCAGTCTTGATAGCTGCTAAGATAAATGTTCCAAAATAAGAGATGTTGCTCCTGGGTGAGCTACAGCTTTAACATATCTAATATGTGAATTGCCCTATTCATCTCAATAAGGAGTTAATTCTGGGGACTAAGGTTGCCTTGTTAAGAGTCAGTTTCCAAGTGCTTTTAACACACATGCATGTAGAAGATGTCCATTTCACTTTTCTCCCATTTATGCAAAAAATTACTGCAACTGCACAGGCAAATTATCCTACTAAATAGAACAGCCAAATAAGCAAAGAATACAAACAACAGGGCATCGACACTGCATTTATGCACCTTTTCTCTCTCTGCAATATGTCTCTCTCCTTTTGAAAGGCTGAGCACCTCTGATGCAGCTCAGGGGGAAGCCAGGCTCCAAGGGGTCCAGTTCATTCCCAGCACGATGGTAAGCACTGGGGGTTTTTTTCTTCCCTTCACAAATCCAGTTGACATTTAGGAGGATGGAATGACAGTTTGAGCCAGTTTCTGTCTCTGCCTAGTGACTTGCACTCTCCCTGGGGCCAGGTAGCTCGAACAGAGGCTCTCTGTCTTGCATGACAGGGTAAGAAGTGGGAACCTTTCTGTTCCAAACACTGAGGTATCTTTGCAGGGCCATACTAGACTCCAGCTTTTGTCATCAGCAGGAATGCATGTGGACTGTTTGCAGTCCTGCCTGCAGGTCCTAATGAAAAATGTCATTTTGTCTTCTTGCAGAGAATGAGTCTGACACGCTGGTTGGAGCCAGAAGCATACAGATCAGCAAAGGAAAATATTTGAGGGTCTCTGTTATAAATCCTGCGCTATATGAATTCCAAGAATGGATATATGCAAAAGAAAAAGCAATGAGATGTGCATTCGATAGACAAGAACAAGGGAACAAACATCTGTCACTTATCTAATTAGCAACTGGATGTGACTTGTTCCAGAGATCTATAGCCGAAAAGCCCTTTTCATTGGTGTAAGGAATGCATGTATGTGCATTAAAGGAAGCAGTTGTATCATGAAAGATTTTGGAAAAACTGGCACATTTCTGCAGAAAGCATCTGCACTGTAAGTTAAAGCATCTGCACTGTAAGTTAAAGCATCATATATTTGTTTAACTAGCCGGGTAAGAAGATAATATATAACATCCCTGAGATCATCATTAGAAAACTTAGCATTTCCTGAGGTACACACAGCATTTAGAACATAAGGCCACCTCCTCCTGGCAGAATGCAAGCAGGAGGAGACAGGCCTGCAGGGATTAGCAAAGTCCAAGTGTGGGTCAACACCACTCAGTAATGCCAGCTGCCACAGCTTGGGGAGGGCAAGGCAGACTCCAATGCAGCACACAGACCAGGGGCAGGTGGACAGGGCTGCCTGGTACAAGGTTCCTGTTCCTGCAGACAAAGCAATAAAGTAAAAATCATTGCTATCACTGCCAGGGAAAATTTTAAGGGGATTACAAAGGATAAAGGCGTTTTAACATTGTGCTTTGAAGGCTCACGCATATTGAGGAAGATTGGAGATATCCAGAAGCAGATTGGAGCCTATTATTCAAGACTAGGAGGAGAGTATTTGACCATGCATACCATCACCCCAAATCGTATCTGCATAGTGTGCACCTTATCTGCAAGTGACATTCGGTCTGATCCAGCACCAAACCCAACATCATCACTGAAAAGAACTCCCAAATCCAAAAACTTAGTGTAGAAAACTTTGCAGTCAGCTGCACTTAGGGGGTTCCCTCTAATGCAATCAGCAGATACTGGCAAATTGCAGCGTACACTGCAAGAGTATTAGGCAGAAAGTTACTGCATTTGTGACGGCCCTCAGAGGAAAAAAGAGGTGATAAATCCAAGTGGTAGCATGGGAGTCTGTTCTCTTTAATTAGTTAAACAAACTCTTTGAAAAGCTTCAGGGAAATAAAGACAACTTTGCTCTTGTATTTCAGGCCCTAACTTCACCATTATTCTCCAGAACCTATTGCATCATTCTATTAAAGCAACATCAAAAATTATTTTTAAAATGCATACAATTCCCAAGCCAAATTGAGAAGAAATCCTTCCTTCTGACCACTTCTTTCCCAGACCCATCAATTGCCTGGGAAAAATGGCCCTGCAGTTCAATCCACAAGCTAACAAACCTAATCTAAAACCAGACTTGGTTGCCCCATCAGAGAAAGATATACCAGGGATCTTTCATTAGAATGGCCAGCCACTTGCCCTCTCTAACAGAAGTACTAACATAAGCCAAAAGTACCACCTGATCAACCATATCACATCCACTCTTGTATACAGTACTTCTTTTCAAAGTAACCAGAGCCATAATCCACATGAATTATTAAACAAAAATAAAATTAAAAATCAAATCCAAGCCCTTTATGGTGTACCTGAAAAGTAATAGGAGGCAACAGAACTCTGAATCACAAAGCATGTTTGCAGCAGATTTCTTGCAAGACATGGTGCCTAATAAAAAGGTTATCACAGTTGCCCTGGCTGGGTTCTGCCAGTGTCTCTCAGCTGCAGGCTCTGTCCCCAGTGGAGCATGTTGCAGCACTCCAACCTCATAGCAATCTCCACATCTCCAATGCCAAAGTGTAAAAGCAATACCATGTGGAGGAAAAAGTGCACATGCTGCTGCTCCTTTGAGGATTGAACAAGACTACTCATACACTGCATGTGTCTGACATTTTCTCCACGCAGGAGATCAAAAACCCACACTGCCATTTAGTCCAGGTGCTATGCGCATCCTGTCAACTCCCTTGCTCAGCCAGCCTTCATCCCAGGGGAAATCTCCTTCAGACACTATTTAAATCCAGATTACCATCAAAAGAACTTGATAAGTAACTGCTCAGAGTTTAAGTTTACTCTGTTTGTTTACTAGGTCTGCCAAAAAACGTGAGGAGGTGTAATACTTGAAATGCAATACATACTTAACATGCATCTGTTAACTGCTCAATCACTTAAAAATCTCTGTATATGCAACATGGTTTACAACTACTTACATAAAGATTAATACAGAGCTATACATAGAGTACGCTAAATTATTTCCTCTAATATTTTCTTCAGATATTAAGTGCAATCAAGAAAATACTTTCAAGATCAGCATTTGACAGGGGAAAAAATTACTTTTGAATCATTAATAAAAAAGAAGGGATATTATTAAGAAAGAATTGCTTTCAACCCTTCTAATTATGACCAAATACTTCATAGCCCTGAAATACTTTGGATCTGTAGCAAGCCATGAGAATGATCATTCTGCCAAGACAGTTATCTGCTGAAATCCGAGACATAATTATGGTCAGTGAAACTCCTAATCTTGAAAGGCCTTAGATTTAATTCTTTACGCTATCAATCTCTCTCTCTCTGGATTTCCTCCATGTTACACTTGGCATGATTAACTGTAAGTGGGGGATATGTCCACAGAATTACTCGCCATCTGAACTGGGACAAGGAAGGATTATTCAGTGCCTCCTATAAGAGACACGTCTTCAGTGTTAACCTTAACCTCTTGTGTGCTGGGATATGAGGCAACGATAGAGACAAAAAACCACTTCAGGCGGCTTAACTAATACACAAGGCAGGCAGGGGACTGAGAAGATGCCTGAAAGCCCCGGACAGTCCTATACATACACTACACATTGCTGCCATTAAGTCTGTACCGGATGTTGGAGCAGTTTCATCAGAGGGAGCAGGATAGGCCAAGCCAAGAACAAGCAACTTTCCTAACCATGACATTGGGATCCAGCCACTGCAAGAAATGACAGGATAGTGCAAAAGTGACTGGATATAGCTGTGCTACCACCAGTAAGCCAGGCTGACATTCTAGGTAGACCACGCTTTTAAGCACACCAAATATATATAGATACCAACATTATTTTTGGAGGAGATTGTTGGCAGCAAGGACTGAACACAAGATCTGAGCTAAATTATCCAGATCTGGTAACTCAAACACAGTAGCAGACTCATTGCTCTGTGAGGCTGGGCACCAGAGGGAGAAAGAACTACCATGTCTTGATGAGTTTCTGCCTGTAAACAATAAACACTATGAGAAGCCAACATGCGATAAATTATATTCCTAAGCCCCATGGTTACAAACTAGAAGCCTGAAGCAGTATCCTTCATATTGGGAAATCAGTCTAGAATGCAGGTGGACTCACATTCTCCATTCCAGATCAATACATGAAGTCTGGACCCTACATCACTCAGAAAGTGAAATACAACCTTTTCTGGTAATGATTACCACTTGTCTCAGATTTCAAACTATAATGGAAAAAATAATCCTATTGTGACATTATCTCATCTGGCAAAACATTTCAGCTTTGTCTGGCAGGCATGACAGAAACAGTTTTTGCAAGCCTACAGTGCTTCCTAATTAGAGCCTGAATCAAAATCTGTTTTTATCACTTAATGACCCTTGAGACCATCCTTGATTTTTGCATCATTTCAGAAAGTGCCTTCATGTTGTTTTCACAGAACCATCCAACACATATAGCACAAAAAGCTAAGACGACAGGGTGTTCTCATGACAGAAAATTTAAGATGACAGAGCATCTTGGAGCATACAAGTATATTCCAAACAGTTGCCGGATGGTTTTTTCCTAATGGCAAGAAAGCAAGGGTTTCTTTATAAGAAAGATCCCTCTGTAAGTGGGTTACACTCCTAGCCAAGCACTTCTGCAAACCTGCTTTAAAACATGAACTAAATCTTAGGTGAAAGTAATTGGCTTGTCTCCATCTACGTCTAGTGCACGTTTAACAATACTAAAGCTAGAAAGACAGTGCATGGGGCACCTATAGATGCTTTTCACCAGAGCAGCAAGGGAGAATAATTCTGGGGTACTATTTCAGTGTTTTTTCCTACAGTATTAGTCTCCGCAACTGTATTCTAGAGGGTCTTATTATTTTTTCATCTCATAAACACCACAAATTATTACAGTTAAAAATTTAAAAAATAATTTTAGAAGTCCTCACATGTTCTCATTCCTAACTTAAAATACTGCATGGATGGGTGAGTGTCTGAAATTTTGTTTTAACTGTAAAAAATCTACTGGTCTTTTCTCTTTTTGTTGGGAATCACAGAGTGTCTGCAATCTGCACTGGATTGATTTGATATTGACAAATGCTGAATTATGAAACCCTATAGGTAAAAACCAGGTTCAACATCAATGTAATTTAGTAGCGGCTGCAAGCGTGTGCCATTATGAAAATACTCATTTTGGCAATCATGCAGTATAATGATCAATATTTAATATTATTACCAAAAATATTGGCAAGTTATATCTTTCAGCCATTCTATACATTCAGATAATTCCCATAATTCTTTTCTGCTAGGAGAGAAAAAAATTATGAATAAATCTATTTAATTCCAAATATCCATTTGAAGAAATTAATTTTGTAGAACACTATAGTGTAGCATTTCTGACATTTTCCCCCAAAGAGTGGAAATTGAGATCTTAGCTACAGTACAGGGTTAACTATTTTGCATCAGAAGAAAAAATGGCTCATTTATAGTAGGAAGGTTATGATCATTAATCTGCATAAATATGTAGAAAGCTGTGTTATATATACCTGCACTGCACTTGTGAGAGAAAAAAAAACCCCAACACAAAACTTCATATTCCAGTGTTATGGGTCATTAATTTTTGAGAACAACTATCTCCCTCTGTTAAACCCCAACCTATCCCCTTTTCTCCCCCCTCCCTTGAATTCATCTAATGTGTGATGTCCTTCATGTAAATATTAATGGATTTATTGACAAAAATGTTTTGGACTATTGGTGAACTCTGTTATTTGCTTGGGAGACTATTTATTACCTTGCAGATGCTTCAGGGAGAAGTCCATTGTTTGGTGTGAAAGGGGAGCAAATGGAAAGTACGGTGTTCATTAAAATGGATCACACAACCAAGAATCAACCTCATTCATGTGGATACTGATTTTTTCCATTTCTGCTACACTGAGCTCATCACAAGAGACTGCACCAGCAGCTGCAACTATGATATTCAGATTTCTTACCAGAACTGATGAAATGTCTCAGTAATTCAGTGTTTGCTTTTTGCTTCCAAGTGACAAGAATAAAATGTATTGTCTGCACTCACTGCTTCTAACCACTGAAAGCTTCTGTTCACAAATAACAATTTTCTTCTCCTTTCTCACCCAAAAAGACATATTAGCTGTTTTTCCTTTAAAATAAATTTAAATTAAATTTAATAGAAAGTTCTTATTAACTTTTATTTACTTTTCCTACTAAAACACAAAACAAACCCCCAGCTATAGATTCTTCACTGTTTTGAAATAAAACTGTATAAGCTTTTTTCTCTGGTTTCAACAAAGAATTCCAAGCAGGGATTTTTGATGAAGAGTTAGTAATTCACTATCTGTCATTAAGTACTATACTTATTTTAGCTCTTGCCTGCAGAAATGTTAAGAGATCTGTGAGATTCTAATTCTGAAAAAGATGTCTCAATATTTCCAAAGTATTTCAGCCTGGACTGAAGCTTAATGCTGAGGTCAGCTCATCAAATCAGCCAACTAAAAGAGTAACATCCCTGACAAAGCAAAAAATATTGGATGGCCACAAACAAGGTTCAGGTCTAGAAACAAAGGAAAAAGACAGTGAAACTAAAAGCTGGGATTTTCCACTGAAGAGAGAGGCAGGGTCCTGTGGGAGATATGTACAAAATTGGTGGTGACCAGTTGTGGTTCTGCAACTCCACACTGTATGTCACACATCCCAGCCTGGGAACGTCACAACCAGTGCCTCCACGCTGGGGCCTCTCACTGCATGCAGTCAGGACTGAGTGCCTTCCATCAGTTCCTTCACAGAAGCAACGGCAGCACAGCACAGAGGCATCATCATCAATTACAAACGGGTTTAGATATACCATCAGCCTAGCCCTGTCAGGCCACAGCTTGATATTAGTTAATTTTCCCTACTGAAAACTTTGCCAGCAGAGTTTTCGATGATGCTACTGATGAATCCCAGTGGCAGCCCAAGTATTCAGCCAAGCGAGAAATCCTTAAAGTACAATGCTGTCACTCCTGCGAGCCTAAGGTAAACACAACTCGAAACTCTGGACAGTGGAGCAAACATTTCCTGGAATTTGGATTCCGAATTGCCTGGTTGGCTGATTTACAAGCCCAAAGGAAAACTTGACACCAGGGTTCTCTCACAAAGGCTGCAAGTGATAACTGGGCTGTCAACCATAGAGACAGGAGCTTTAGGAGTTGAGAACTTCTATGCAAACACAGGAGAAGCTGATACCAGGTTGCATCCCTTGAGCTTCAGGGCTTATTTTTTAAAAAAAAGCAAAACCAAAACAAACCCACAAAACCACAACAGTGTTTGAATCTGCTTATTTGTATAATCCATAATGAAGTCTAATGGCAAACTCAAGCAGTGACAAGGAGCAGACCTTGCAGTCATGCTCCCTCATCCTTCCCTCTCGGCCAGACAGACCCATCCCTTCTCTTGCACTAGCTCTCCTGTTCATTGGGACTGAATTTAGTAAGCAAGAAGAATTTTCTTCATTTTTGCTGGGCTAGTCAGCTGAATAATTTCAAAACCATTTGATTAACATCAGAATGAGCACAGGGCAGGGAGGAGGAAAGAAACAGGAAAAGGGTTTTTAATTCCAGTTTTAATAAAGCTGTTAGACCATCTTAACCTCTGTCACGTAACTTCGCTCACCCTCAAATTATATAAACCCAGACACACTTCAGTGTTTTTCCAGTGCTTTCAGCCATTTTCCAAAATACCTTTTTACTGCTAAAAGGCTCTTCATCGCTGAATAGTGCTGGCGAAAGAGAAGAAATGTAAGTATCCAGCTAGATGTGCATGATGAAAAGCAAGTGAGTTAAAGGTAAAATTTGCATCCAGATTCTGCACAGGAACAAGCTCTATACAATTACTCCTGGTGGGAGTAGTGTTTCTACTCACTTCAAATCATTGCCTGTATGAAAGGTGCTATTTTCAAACACTTTCACTCATTAGTTGGTCCTGGGTTCAGGCTCGATGGATAACATTCTGTGTAAACAGTCAACAGAAGGTACAAACTAACGGCTCCATTTATGCTTTTACTGGACACCTTAGAAGTGGACGCAAGCCATTACCAAAACAACCGAAAACCAAAACAAAAAAACCACCTTTGGTGTTCCTTAAGAGCTAAGGCTGCCCACAGAGACACTGAAAATGAGAGAACAGCTGAGTCCTACTCCGGGAAGAAAAGATGACATAGCACTCAGATGTCATGGGGAGGGATACCAGAAAAAGGACAAGGTGGCTGTAACCTTCTAACAGTTTAAGGTCTGCTAAAAAAAATAAAATCCTGTACCTGGTACCTGCACGAGAACAGGGCATCCGAAAGCTGTTCAGTGACATGGTGGTTGACATGAACATCATGACTGGCAGCAGAAAGCAAGTGCTGAAAGTACTTCTCCCCCAAGAGAGGTTTGTATCTTGTTCCTGAACAGGACTGCTGAGCTAAGCTGTGCCATTCCACCCAGAACATCCCAAGAGAAGGAGGTCACAGCCCCAGCAATACTTTTTGATCATATTTCTCTGTGGAGTTATCAAGTCCCACCTTCTAAATCATGGCACTGAGAGCATAAGGGCTTATATTCATATTAATGGCGTACTTAGTGCAGCCACCAGCTCTTTCCTGTTGAACAAGTGTCTCTCAACTCACAAGCCTTTTGCCATTTATCTGTTTGACTTTCAATGAACAGCAAATTAAAAATTGCACTACTAGGGTACCAAGATGCCAGAAATTTCCCTCCAGGCACACTGTCAACAAAACTGCTGAAAGTAGTGCAATGACCAGAAAAAAGCTTCAGACTCCTGTTTGAATCAGCTTTGTGTGTCCCTAACCAGGTCAGAAGGAAGCAACCATGGGAGCAGTTAGTCCTCAAAAGAACAACCATTCCTCAGTCCTGAGCTGATCTCAATGCTACCTTGACGAAGATCTTGTTGATAAAGCAGAATAAATGGCTGCTATTCAAAGTAGCTCCCTGAGGGAATGGGTAAAGTCCCAATTCTCACACCTGGCTGCTGATAGACTGCTGATATTTTACTACAGGATATGTTGGCATCTAGCAAAGGTTAGAATCATTTTCAGAATACTCAGCTTTTGCTCATCTGCAAAAGACTGATTAATAATGAGTGTATTGTATACATATTCAATAAAAGAATATTTCAACATGTCTATTTGTGTATTCAGGAGAAAGGCTAGATTAGAAATTTTCACACTCTTGACAACACATTTTCCAGGGTCCCCTCTGCAACAAGTTCACGTAACTCAGAGAGAGGAGTAATCCTTCATCCCAGCTCTGAGAATAGCTACATGCATGGGTTCCAGGCCACAGAGCCTGCACCACAGCACTCCTGTCATATAATACTTAATCCAGAACAAATTTGCCAAGTCAAAATGGACATCCTTTAAAATGATACTGTGTAAGGAGTTCAGTGCCATTAATGGAAGGACCACAATATAAATTCAGAGATGTATACATCACCTATTTTATTTAGAATAGAGGTATTTGCCCGCTTAACAGCAGAATTTGAAAAGGTTACTATTGCATGACATGGTAAGATACAACAGGGATTAAACTACATACTGTTACTGAAAAGTTTGGGACATGTTTTTAAATTATAAAATATAATTGTTCATCTATGAAGCCTTAAGTTTTACATTTTCAAGTGTCAATTCAGATTTTATGTTCTGTCATAAATCTAAGCCATTTGTTCAGCTACATGGCCTCGTGCACAGATTTTAAAACATCTTTTTATGCAAGCGTCCAGCACACGGACTCCAGCTAGCCTGAAAGGAGTTAAGTAACACTCATAATGAGGTCATGAAGGTTTTCTAATACTTACAGTTACTTCTCCTTTGAATGAAACTATTAATGGAATTATAAAAAATTAAAATTTAAGCATTCAGCTCACCAGTTGCTGCAGTTGTCCAAATGACATCTTAGTATTCATCTATCATCCCTCACAGGTTGCACAAAAATCAGGAGGTAATGTCAGACAGAGATCTAGAAAACTCAGAAAGTGTTTTAACAGCTTCAAGCTATTTCTACATTGCCATGCTATATAGGTATTGCTGATAAAAAGAATGACATATCAGTCTTTCAGCTAATATGAAGTTATACAACTGAATTGGATATAAAAGTTAAAGTCTTAGTATCTGCCAGTTAAGCATTAGCCTGAGTTAGTCTCAGAAGAAGATTGAAGTCTAATGGACTGTCTTGATCACACAGATGTAATGTGAGCCAAATTCAAGCTTGCCTTGCTATAGGATTTTTTTTTTTTTCCATTATTTTTTTCAGCCTATCCTGGGGATTTGTTGTCCTGATATGAATTGCTGGTTGAGGAAACCATGTTCCTGATCTCAGCTATAAGACTGTATCAGTCCTACAAAATCTAAGAACAATGTTACACATCCTTGAACATCATTAATGGCACTTTAGAAGCTTGTTCACAGGCTGACAAAGAAAGAATCAAGATTGAGCCTTTTTTCTGAATCGGAAGAGAGCAGAATCTTCAAATGCAATGGCAGCCGAGAAACTGATGACTCTAATCCCACTCAGTTTTATTTCAGTTGTCAAATAATTGTAGTACAAATATTTGATGTATCTAAAATACTGTAAAGAATTACTTAGTTGATTTAATATTTCTGTGAAATCTCTCAAGTCATGAACTGATAGAGTATTATCAAAACAAGAGAGCAATGATAGAAAATGAGGAGATAGCAGAGAATGAAACTGTTTCTTTGCCTCAGTGTTGATCAT
Source organism: Grus americana (assembly GCF_028858705.1). NCBI lineage: Eukaryota > Metazoa > Chordata > Aves > Gruiformes > Gruidae > Grus > Grus americana. Next base: position 14,029,247 of record NC_072864.1, read on the forward strand.
ACAGCTGTCCAGCATGTAAGTCACCTCAATGGATTTTCTTCATTGAACAAAACCACATTTTGTTTAGAGTATACCTGGAGAGCCACTGATACATAACTGTGGTGCATCTGCTGATAAAGTTGGTTGATTAGCCTCAGTTAACTTCAGGTAAAATAATTAGTGAAAACATGCAAAGAGGGAACTTACCCCCAGACTGACACACATCTGTGCAAAGGCTAAAGATAAATTCTGCTTCTTCATCTGTACTTGATCCTTTGTCGTTCCATTTTCATCACTTTTATTATCTACGCTAGCTACCTGCTATCAATACATTCATGCTTTCAATTTACTCAAAACAAATCTCTAATGAAACAAATATCTGGGTGAGCTACTACTACTAGGTGTAGTGTACAGGAAAGTAGGTAGCCAGAAGATTAATTACTGGGTTTAAAAATAGGTTAAGAAAAGAAAGAACAAAATATAGGAATAAGCTTTCAACAGTGTGGTGAAAAAACACTTTGTTACAGAACCTCTGTATATTCCATAATCATCAGTTATCTGGGAAATGGAACATTCAAGTGTTAAATGAAAGTGCCAATGGCAGATGAACACAAACATAAGTCCTTCTTAAACAATAACACAGAATATAAATCCTCAAGAGGAACACAGGAAAACAAACAGTGAAAGCAGTCACTTGGTGAAAGCCCATGCTGACAAAGTTGTATCATGCACAGCCAAAGAGCGACTATAGGCTCAATTTAGATAATTTCAAGTTTTCTTGGAATCTGTAATCACTCTGAAAAAGTGATGCAATGTGACCAATGAAAAAAAACAAAGTAGGAGTGGCAAATACTTGCCACTTATGAAAGCTCCATCAACTAGAGAAAGCAGTATTTCTTAAGGATTATATAGCAGATTTTGCATCAAAACAAAATATATTGCTGTACCCTTGAGAGCTTTAAGATACCATGTGCCCCTTGACACTGTATCAGGACAAGACTAATGCATAGGCTAGGCCTGAACACAAGGTTTTCTAGAAGTACACGTAGACATGTTTTTAGGGAACCAGGACCCTGGAGGCGATAACAGACATGGATCAAACTACACCCAGCCTGAGGGATTTTGGCAATAAACATTCCCCAGAGAACATGGTAAATGGCAAAATCCTAATACCATTTGAAACTATCCTCCCAGTAACGTACAGTTGTTCTTCAACTGGAGTTAACAAAAGTTCCTGTAAAAGTATCCTGAAAGAAAGAGGCGTTTCAAGATTAGTAAGGCTGTTAAGCACCTTTAAAAGACTCATGAATACATTAATGAGAGATACTGAAAAGGAATAGCACTGTGTTTATTTCATGAAACAGCATTATAGCAAAGGGTGATACTCACGAAAGATAACTATCTATCTTTTATAGGTGTGAAAGGCCTACTGTATAATTTATACAGCATGGGCATCTTTTAGAGTAATGCTCAGTTTATGTACCTTTACAATGTCTTTACACATAAAAATTACATACAGCCATCTTCACAGTTATAAACAAGGCATTTACAACAAAGCCAGCAAACTTTCTTGAAAAGATTATTCTATTTCCACATATTATATATAGTGAAAAGGGTATTTAATTTGTACTATTTCTTTACAAACATAGTTTCTTTGGCTTAGCCCTAGACAAACTAATATATTTGTAAAACAACTAATTTTTTTAAAAGGTCAAATATCAAGGACATATTAAAAATGTATCCCATTTTTCAAGACGAAGAAAAGTCCTAGCCAAGTGGTTTGTTCATCATCAGCACAGGAAAAAAGTAGGTAAAGATGGAGCAAGAGAAAAAATAGTAAAAAAAAAAAAAAAGTAAAAATGTCTTCTTCGGTTAGTAATGTGATCTCCTATTGATTTATGTATTATTTCCCTATTTATATCTCCGTCCAGAAAATATTATCAGCTAGAAAGATATCCTTGAAGACATTCTATGTAGAAGCAGATTCCATGTCAAGTATTTGATGTGCCACAGAATCCCCCATTTCCTTTCCATTGCAGGTGCTGCTCCTAACGGACAATACAGAGTCACAGAAATGACAGTCCTCCTCTTCCCTTGGCAAGCTGGAGATCTGCTGCGTAGGATACCTCTGGCCACACACAATACACCTACTCATTCCTCAGCTCTTCATTCACGGATTTTAGTATCTCACAGAAGCTACACACAATGACTGATGCTAATTTCTCTTTCTCACATGTGACAAAAGTGCATGGTTTTAGAATAGCAGACCTTGCGCATACAAACAAATAACTTCTTACTCATTTAGCCACAGCGGTAATTCAATTACCTGTTTCCTTCCTTGCCTCGCTTTTGTAAGGTCCCCAGAATACTGGCCCGGGCATTGCCAAAGACTGCACTGGTAGCGTAGTATTTTTAATGCTATGTTTGTTATCCATTCAAAGCAAATACGAACCTCAAAAGTTAGACGTACTGGGGCAGACTCCAACACACACCATTAGCAAATACAGTAAACTGTTAACCAACTTACTTTCAGAGCTCTTACCTCCGAATCAAGCAGCTTCTCTTTTAGGGCAGAAACAGTATCACGTTGTCAGGCTTAAGACAGGCTACTATGACCAGCTGTGATCCTTGCTGGAGTTAATGTCACTTCCAACCTCAATTATACCAACACAACAATGGCAAGATACATGAACACAATAGAGACTTCAGTATGAGCTATCAAACCCCAATGAAGAACTTGCTTATTCATCCAAAAGCTCATGTATTTGGATTAAACTTTGTATATGACTAAGATCTCAAAATAAACCTTGGGATTAACACTCAATGTTCAAGTCACTGCACAATAAGACTTAATAACATACACATTATTTCATGTTAGCAAAAACTTTCTTCTTTTTAGTAATACAGACATGGCAAACAACTTCTTGAGACAAAATACTGTTGTGGTCCATAATATTCTGGTATGGTCCTCTTATCAAGCAGTCTGAACTCCCAACAGCATATCAATAAACTAGAAGAAAACGTCACTGGTAGTTTATTGATATTTGTGACAACATGCTGATTGTTATTAACTGAAGAATAAAAAAATATCACTGACATCTTAATATCATTAATGTTTTCAACTAAATGCTTAAAATAGAAGCTCTCTATACAACTCCTACATAGCTTTATCTGAGGATGCTGGGAATTCACAATAAAACAATTACAGTTCCAATGAATCTGCTATAATAAATCTGGACATAGCACAGGATGGTTAACTTTGCTGACTTTTATACTTGAGTGAGTTTCCCTTTGCACTGAAAAACTCACTGTTAGGAGAAACCTGGTTTATAGTGCTGTTGGGGGAAATACCCACATCATAATAGATGGGGGGTTTTTCCACCCCTCTCTTGTTAACTTACTTTTTGTGTCTCAAGGCCTTTCTACTCCCAATCACGTCACATGGATAACAACAAAAGTGCTGCAAACCCCATGGTGGGACAGTTTAGTCTCTGAAATTCAAGTTCATATGAGAGGAGTTCTACCACTACAGACTTCCCCCAGCTGCTTCCAGGGTGTCACACACTACCCAGAACTACTACTGAAGGCAGAATACTAGTTTTCTTATATACAGCTCTTTCCATCCTACGTGTCTGCTGACAATTATTTATTGACTACTACATTAACAGTCTTCCAGAGTCATGTATGCCACTAAGTAATTATCAGAAGTAACAGAAAGGTTTAGGTCCCCACTACTGAAGTATAATCTATTATAAAATCACAGAAGGTTTTGAAGTGGATACATAATTAGCACAGATCCCTGTCCCTTCTCAGCTGCTTGGGGGAAAACGCTTCACCTGCAGTCACAGAGATGAAAAACATCCGAAGCATTCAGCCAAAGTGAATTATGTTTTGAGATTTAAGTTAATTTGTAGTAATCTGTTTTTAAAAAGGATTAAATTGTTTCAAAATTACCAAAATGAGACATTTTTATTTTCTTAAATAAGTGGGTTTTTTCCCCTCTCCAGATTATCTTTTCAAAACCATCATCAAAATTCTGGTCTCCTATTGATCCGAGAAAAAACAGAACAGAGGAAGGAGACTGCAAACTATTTCCCACCCACCTCTATTAGATACTCCTCTTAGATACAGTAGCTAAGCATCTTCTTTAATGGTATTACTGTAACTGAAATCTCAGCAAATATGTCAATGATTTCCAAGATACTATCCCAGGACTGTACATCGTAGTTGGATTCATCTGTGTAACGTTTCTTGCTGCCCTTTTACCATTGCCAACAGAACATAAAGTATATTCTGTGTGACAAGAAGGGAATGACTTTGCCTTTGCATAACTCTTTTTCTGCCCAGAAAGTACAATAGATCAAAGGGGTCTTGGATGGATTGTCCATTCAAACAGAAGTATTAAACATATTAGTAATCTGTCATTCCTTGCTCCTGCTTCATGACTTGTTAGAATGTCTTTTTACTAACTCTATTCTTTCTTCAGTTTTTGAGGCTTTTTTTGGAGGGGTGATAGAGTGGTTTGCTTTTTCATTTTTGTTTTTTGTTTTCAAAGATATTAAGTATAGAAGCATGGCAGAACTGCTTATATGTATACAAAAAAAATTTCACATGCTTGGCATTCTGATTTGATGACTTGTCATATCCACAGTATTGAAAATTTCCAAGGAGAAGCCCATTTGTAATGCTGGTGTCACAAAGAAGTTTAAAGGTATGAAACAACACATGCTCAGATAAGTAAATTACAGAACAAGAAATAAAACCTCGAAGTCATAGACGATGGCACTCTTCTTCTGACAAGTATACTTAAATAAGACATTAAACTTCCTTATTCTTACAAAATTTATCAGGAACATTGTGATTAGCTTAAAGGAAATAAGCTATGACAGATTTTGGTTAAAAAAGGTACAATTTACACTGTGGGGGAAAATTATTTCCTCTGTATTTTAGTGTAGAGATTCTGTAGAAACATGTAAGTCCAAATGAGGACAATTTGACCAATAATTGTAATCCTACTATTTTTATAATTCTTGCTTTAACTGTATTCAGGTATATAATATCTACAGAAGGTGGTGGACATTGCAGAACTTTAAACAGGAGATGCAGTTTAAAAGACTCAAAACATCGGTTTCCTTTTCAGTGATTTCCAAACCAGCAATAAAAAAAAAACAAAACAAAAACGTCTTATAAAAACTTTTTGCCCTGCCAATCTAAGAAACTTTTTTTCTTGGACAGACTCCAAATGCTCTTAAAGTTGTGCATCACTGAGATTAATAGTGATGTAAAGGGAGTTGTGAATTTTATTACGAGAATGTACTGATGTATTGTCTAGGGGCAGCAATTAAGCACTGGCAAGTATTTCTACGTCCTAATTCCTGGTAACAAAAATTCAGGGAGCTTGAAACTAGTACTTGGGTAGAATATAAAGTCTGATACCATGCACTTATTTGACCCGGAAATCAAGAGCCCAGTACACAATCCTAAGTCCTTATACACACAACCAGTCTCTCCAATCACAGTACACTGAAGTTATTTCTGTGCACTCGAGTTTTACCTAGAAGAGGATCCTGCTGACATTAAAGCTTCTTTGCACAATTTGACATACTACTTTGATTTTGAAAACTCATTTTGCTGTCATTTCATCTATTACCCCAAAACTTCTTTGGGACTTAAATCCTTTGCAAAAGCCAACCAGCTGGAAAAAGGATTTCATATCTTAAGAGCCACAGCCACACATAGGCCTGCCATGCCAGATGGCTTATATAGGACATATATATTCCTCACTCTTCTGCAATAGCATTTCTCTTTTCTGACATCCACCTCCTCCTTCACTAATATTACAATATCACCAGGCAGGGAACCAGGGAGGAGAAATAAGGACTATTGTCCGCTTTAAATTCATTGCTTGCTGATTGCATGTTACTCAGTAGATGAAGCATAAATACATCCTTTACGCAAGAACTTTTGAGGATTCCCCATGCTCTTCTGTAGATAGCAATGCAATCTAAGAATCTGGCTGGTACTGGGGAAGAGTGAGGAGAGTGTCTGGGACATCGCAGAAATCAGAGTTGTGCAGTGCTACTACCTGCTGCAAGACAGAAGCACAGACAGCTTCCGTGGGGCAGCAGACAATAACCAATATTTATTTTGTTTGTTTTGGATCATTAGCAGAGAAGTCAACATATCCCATGCACACCAGCTGTCGGGGGCTATCTAGAGAATGCTTCACTGGGCACAGAAATGTAGAACTTACAGATAAAAATAAGCCAGTTCAGGCCTTTCCCAAATAAAATTGTTTCTTAAGCAGCCCCTGTCTATGGCTTCTGCAGTTTGGTTTTAAAAGACTCTGACAGTAACAAAGTACCTGATATTCAGCTTACCTTTCCCTTTTTCTTAATTTCATCTTGCTTCTCCTAATTGTATTACCATGTACCACACTAATTGGTGTTCACACATGGCCAACTCAGCTATGGCTGGTCAAATTTACTGTCACACACCTAGCACAATTTGGGATTCCTTAAAATTCCAGTTGTGTTAGTAAAGCATCACCTGTAAAAGGGAAAATACAACTGCAGTATTTTCACAGTTGTTTTCCTTTTTCCAATGGTTTCTGCTAAAGGAAAGACAGGATCTCAATTTGCATTTACCTGTTTCCACCTCTCCCCCCCATGTCAATTAGCTCTAACTACCACAGATGTATTTAGGCACTGTAATAACAGAAAATCCCAATGAGTGGAGAGAAACCTTCCACTCACATTCTAAACACCCCCCACACCCCCCACCCTACTTCCAGGCATCCAGAATAAATCTACCAGCAGTTTTGTTTGCAGTACTTTTATCAGATAATGATAGTGCATTTCATCAATAAAAGAGCAGTCTGCAAATTTAAAAAAAAAAAAACAACAAAACAAAACCCAAAAAACCCCACATAAATATCTGCATTAAAATCATGGTAATGCATTCTAAAGTGAGCTATAACAATTCTATGGTAGTAACATCTCCCTCACTACCAATATAAATGTTTCACAAATTTAAGGTATGATTGTGAGCTTATGTGACATATCTGCAATGCTAGCAACCCATTTTACAGGACAGGAGCCCAAGTGATGCAACCAGTGTTATATGGACAATCTGTATTAAAGCACAAATCAATCTCATGCTAACACCAAGCCACAGAAAACGACTTCCTCTGAAAGTTAAGTTACAAAATTCTTGTAAATTGTACAAAGTGGTAGGCTTTAAACAGATGACCACTTACACTCATACAAATACCTTGCCAATACACTACCAAGCCAGCATCTTTCTTTCTCGCTTTGCCTATTAGCAAGAACACAGTAATTTCCATTTTAGTATGCCAAAGAACACAGCACATCTCTGAGAGGTGCAGCTTGAGATAAGGTCTATTCCACTTACATCAGGGGACAGGGAGTAACTAATGTAGGTTAACACAGAGCTATCTTTGAAAAAAATCTCCAAGCATGCTGACAAGAAAATGACTTTTGCCTGAGGCAAGCAGGTGGTTTGTGGGATCTCCCCAATCACTTCTTCACCTCTCCATATTTACCCATGAAAAGCAACTCTTCCATCAGAACAGCTGTGCACAACAGGAGACCGGTTTAGAAATTCAAGGCATGTCAAACCAGAGCAGCAAGACCATGCTGATTTGGTGACTACTGCATCTATTTTAGAGCTATGCAAATTCACAAAATAGGTCATGATCTAACCCAGGTTACACAGGTTTCTATGGACTCAAAATCAGGCACAAGCATCACAAGGCAGAAAGCCCACGGGAGGGAAATGTGCAGCGTGACGCAGTGCCAAGGAAAAGCAGAAGGCACCAGAGGATAGATTTTCATCACCACAAATGTGTTCATCTTTTCTGGTAACTAAAAAGTAAATAAAATTTATTTTTGTTTAACACAAAAGGCTTACATTGAACCAAAAATTAATGAAAAACATTGTTAATGATTCAGTGGGGTAGCATTCATGCAATACGAATTGTAAGCGCGCTTGGAAGCAGGCTGTATCCACCCCAGTACTCACCAGGCTACTTGTACAAAGCCATGCAGCCGCTGCCTCTTTCCTGGGCAGCTGTAAGGCCTCCTCAGGCGGCAGGCTGGCAGCATGGCCTCCTCCAGCGCACTCCTGAGCAACCTGCCCAGCAGCCACGCGCATTCAGTAGGCACAGGGAGGACCAGAACAGCATCTCCTTGTACAGCAAAACTCTCCTGCCATCCCCGCTGAGACATTACCATGTAGCACAGGTTGCTTCAAAGGCACTTAATAAGAATGTATTAATCTTGAGTACGTCAGCAGCAATTACTAAGATTTAGATGGCAGCGCTTGAGCACAGACGCCAAAGTGTGTCACTGTTTACACCTCGGAAGGACGATGCCCTGTGGGGTAATCTCTATCTGCAGCCAGCCCAGAGCCCCTCAGCGATGCTGCTGGCACCTCTGTGGAAACAGGTGTGAGAAAGGGCAAAACGCTGCCTGGCAGTGAGGGGAAACTGTGAGGAACAGTGTGAGGGAACAGCCCTGGGAGCGCCCTCCGTTAGGAGAGCGGGAGGCCAGCTTCATGGCCCTCCTCTGCCTGCTGATGGCATCCCCTGGAGCCCACTGAAACCAGAGGTGAGATGGCACCAGAGAGGACACAAATGAGTGCTGCAAATGTAACAGAGCAGCAGGCTCCTGTTTTACTAGGGAAAACAAAGGGAGAAAACTTTTCCTCTGAGGGGAGCTGACGCCTGGCATGACGCCATTGCAGGTGCTCTGCCTGGTCCTGCCGCCTTCCGGCACAGCCACCGCAGGCCATGGGGACACCGGCAGCCCAGACGTATGGACAGAGAGCTGGTGACGTTCAAAATCATCTCTTATATGGTAAGCTCCCCAAAATTGTCAGTCTTCAATTTCTGCATCTTTCTGAAAGTAATGCACCTGAGAAGCAGACAAATGAGCACATCTTAAGATCACCAGACAGTGTAATAAGTAATCATGAATACCTAAGGAAAGAAAAAGCAGTGTCCAAACAAATTCCAGCACTCAAACACACTGAGTATTGTATTACACCACAGATCACACCCCAACACTAAGAAAAAATGGCAAAATCCAAATTCAAAGGACTCTGCCTCAGTGTCTGTGAGTACAGCTAAATAAATAATTCTGCTAATCAAACACTGTTCGCATACTCACTCCCCTAAAACTATTTGCCCAGCTCTGAACTGCTTGGGTGCGAGTCAAATGGATTTGAACACAGAGAAACCAATTTTTTACTTTCATTTTTTCAAAATGCTTGAGAGATTATGTAATATTTAATAAACTACACATAAGACTCAGTAATATACCATTCATATCTTTTACATTATATGGCACCATTTTTATTGTGCATGTAATATTTTTAATTTATTTTTTCATTAAAGATGGCAATTGGAATTATACATTTTTACAACACAGGAAATATTCACCTATTTTTCCTTCATGCAAATGAGATTTTCAAATATTAAAGAAATTTGAAATTTCTTTATAAATTTCTGATTTCTGATTACTAGTTGCCATTGAACTGTATGGAGAACAAAAAAGGAAGAAAGTAATTCACCTTATTGAATGTGTCCATAAATCTATATATTAAAATTAAATTCAAGCTGTAAAACACAAATATATTTCACTTCAGGGGGAAAAAAAACCCCACAAACTGGGAGGCTGAGAAGCAGGATGATATTTTTAAAAATCATGTAAGAAAAGAAGCGATAATGAGATGAATAAAAACATAATAATCATACTGGCCTATACTCATGGACACAGAGAATACCTTAACTCTGCACAGAACAGCATGGGTCATGATACAGTTACCATCTACACAGCCTGCTCTTGGGAAATTGGGATGCCAAAGGAAAGTGGGATGCTTATTGGGAGGACATGAAGACAGAGCAGGCAGGTAAACTGCACAGTCATCCCATGAAAAAGGGTGGAACTGGTGGTTCCAATCTCAATTTTGAATCAGGATCCCAAGTCTTAAACAAGGAAAGTGGTGCAAAGCAGATTTTGCCTCTGAAACTGCTCTAAGCTCACTGAATCCCAAAAGAGATGGACACCAGGAAAGTGTATCAATGTGTGGATCTCGTGCAGTTAATATTTTTGGTATTTCTGAGGTGGCAATACTGCCTTCAGCTACAGGTTCTTATTTAATACAGCGATTGCCAAACATGCTGATTTATCAGACATGATCTCACAACTCTGCTGGGGTGGGTTCTTGTGCTGTGGGTGTTATAGATGATGCAATGAAATTCTATTTTCATCAGAATCATCCACATTTAAAGTATTTTTTGCTCCTCCACTTCCCTAGGATGTGTCTGCACAAGATGAGTTCCAAGTGTAAAGTTTGGTTTCGATGTCTCTGAAGTTCAGAATTTCCCTGAACATTTAGATTCAAGACAGCTAATATTTGCCCAATATATCTTAACAAAATGTTTTAGTGGACTCAGATTCAAGTTTCTGCAAAGTGTTGGTCCATTCCTATTTTCAAGGCCCATTCCACTCATTTATTGTTCAGACACCAAAGTAGACTGATTAGTTTCTGACTTTTCACACAGCATTTCTTTTTTTTTTTTTTAATTTAAAAAAAAAGCTACTTTAATTTTAAAATGCAATCTATCATTTGTGTAGAACCAGCAACAGCATGGATGTAAAGCTAAAAGAAAATGATCAGACCACATAAAGTTAATAATGTGGTGCTAGCAAGAACATTTAATTGATTTACAGTGCAGCTCAATATCTAATCACTGTGCTATGAGTAAAGCTATAAGGTAGCCCACCAGTTCTTAGTGGGCTTGCTCAAGAGTTTCATTCACAAGCCTATTAATTAGCTTGCGTCCTTCAGTGTCCATCATTCAGATTTAAATCATTTGTTTCCCGTTATGCTGTGTACTATACACTGCAGGTCCATAAAATCAGGCATTAATATTTCCATCAGCAGGTCTTCTGGAAGTCAACTTTAATTATTATAGGTGAAATCTTCCTAATCCTTGCAAACAAAAATGATTAAAATACAATGAAGTAATAATTCAGTGATCGTGTTAAACACTGGAGTATGTTATGGGCAAATACCATCAAGTTTATTCCTCTTAGTAGGAAAGAACATTTAAGATCAATATATTTTTTAAAATGCCACAAAACATGACATGTTTTTTCAAGCAAATGCAGATAGTGAATTGATAAATTTAAGATCCTTTCAAGTTCTTTAAATGCTGTATTTTTCATCATACACCTGCTAGATGTTGTGATTCAGTTCACATGAAAAATAAGCCAGACTATATATATATATGACTCAAACCGACAGCAATATTTGCTAAATGTGTCATATGCACAAAATATTTATATAAAATTATTTTAATTATTTTACTATTTAGTTATTCATTCAAATTTAATATTTCCATATAAAATGAATTATTGCATTACTTAATGTCTTGTTCCTCACTGATATTTAAGCAAGACTTTGATTTACATTGCAAACTAAGATCTACAGATTGTCAAAGTCAGCTTCAACAAATTAAAAAAAAAGCAAATGGGACAGGATTAAACAATAATATAACAGTTGCAAATCAAATGCTCTCTACACTCCTGTGGAATATAAACAGCTGTTTCCTGGGTTTTTAAAAACATACTATGATTTAAATCTCCTTAACAATTTGACAAAATAATTTTATAGCACTTTAAAATATTGCCTGCAAATGAATCTGACAAGCAATGAAGAAAAAATGTTCTCGGTACCATTTCAAATCATATTTGTTGTGCCATACAAACAACAAAATTTAGAATTTTACTTTTAAGCTAGAGCTACATCATCACCTGCACCTTGTGATACCTAAAAGAATGTCAGAGTACAGCAGTCTTTCAGGCTCACATCCAGCTCTGACTGAGGTTCATATTTCTTTCATTTACATTCCTTTGTCCAGTGTTTAGCTGTTATTTTTTTTTTCAATGAAAACTGTACCACAATAGCAAAATCCCCCTTTTCATCAGCCATGATAACAAACAATATTAAAAATCAACAACATGGAATCCTATACCTCTAATACACATACAACAGCCTGTTTAGGGATTCAACCTTGCAAATTATCCATCAGATTAGGATTTAAATTAAAAAAAAAAAAAAATGAAGCTGTTAACAAGAACTTCCTTATTATATTACATAAGATAAAAAATAAAACCAAACATCTCCAATGGTTTCTATTATAGTATAAACCTTCCAACAGTCAGAATTAAAATTAAACAACAATTGTGAAAACAACAATTCACTGGGTCAGCACTGCGCTAAAGACAGTAAACCTTACAGATGAGAAGGAGGAAAATGCTTATTGCAATACCTCTGAATTATAGAGGATGTATGGCATTAAAACCCACTGCTGGAAATGCTAAAAAGAGACAAATTGAAAGAGATAAAAAACCATATCCTGCTATGAAGCTTAATGCAAAATTCCCATAGACGCCAACAGATAACTCTGTCAAAGTGTGGCAGGTTTAGGGCCAAAGGTAGAACTGTTAAAGATACTTTGAAGATTACACCAGATTTTGAGATTCCAAAATTAAAACACCTCACAGTAGTGTCTACCATGAAAAGTTTGGTTACGTTTTGCAAACTATGTATAATAAAGCTTTGTAAATTAATGTACAGAAGTACCTTAATCTATTATCCCCCTTAAAGTCAATGAAAAGCTGTTGAGAAAAGCCTGACAGTTTCATTCTAACTACAGCATTATTAGACAAAACACCTAGCAGATGTAGTAAATAAAAACCACATTGCAGTAGCTGACAAACCTCCCTTACACTGCGTACTACTGCCACAGCTTTGACTGCGTACGTATTTTACTGTTTTCTTTCGCATGTAATTGTAGCCCCTCTTCACTAAGAGCTTTCAAAATCTCTGGGAGTTTTAGTGTAAAGTTACTAACTGGGTTGTCCTGTCAGGACTGAGACTGAAGGGTTACTCTATCTTTCCATATGCCACATCCTCTGACAAAAGTATGCAGTTCTCTATTTCAGTAATTGCTTTGTTCAGGGACATTGAAATACAGTTGTACTGAATATGCATCTATTTACAATACGTCAGTCAAAGCCTCTAAATATAATAACATTAAGCTCCAGAAACATTCTCACAGGGCAATACTTAGTAAACGCTCACGGATGGATTTTGGAGACTGTTTCTCTTTGCAGTAAAGAGCCAAGGCTACATATACTATTACTGTTCACAAGTAATAAGATCTAGGACAGCTAATGTTCCTTTTTAGGTGACAGCATGAGCTCTGTTTTAGAGCTTTGAAGACAAAGCCACAGACCTTCAATTAGTTCACATAATCATTTTGACAATGCTGAAATCTATACAGCACTGATAAGATATTTCACTTGTCCCATTCAGGTGGAAGAATCCTGAAGCAGTTCATATACAATTTCACATGCTTTCCATCATCACCTTCCACCTTCAGCAAAATCATTTACTGTCTTTCACTCTAAAGGTTTATTAATTTGATCAAGGGCAAAGGATAGGTAGTATATTCCATCAGTTAATAAAGTTTATAAAGCACTAGGGGATCTACTTGGATGAGAATCATCACAGAAATGCAAGACTTAATCAGACCAAAACCAGCTGCTAATGCCAGAGAGATGTAAAACTCATTTAGAAATTAGAAGGGGTGGCTGAGCAAGCAGACAAAATTGAAAAGTTGTATTATGGGACACAGGTGCAAAGACTTTTAACCTAAGTTAAGGTTAGGCTTTTAAGGTTTAAAAAGAAAGTACTGTGAAATGCACCTGAGGTGAGTAGTTGAAAGGATACTTGGGCACAATGGATGTGCTGATTGTAAGAATTTACAAATGGGGGAGTAGGATATTCCAGCTGAGAAAAAACATTTGAAAAAATATTTAAACACCGAAGCTCTATGAACGTTATAAGCTAGGAATTACAACAGAAGTGACAAAATCAGAGAGCTTTAAAAGAGCACTGAATAATCCAATGATGATTGAAAGAGTAACCTGCAAGCCAGTCGGAGCAGACACATCACAGGTATGGTTGTGTGTTCAGAATGGTTCTGGACTACTAGTCACATGCAGACTTAATAACAGCATATCCATATGGATAACAGCGTTCATTTGTCAACAAAGCACTAATAGTCAAAAGGAGCAAATGAATGAAAACACCAACTTTACTGCACTTCAAGATAGCTCCACTGGTTCAGGTGAGGAGGGGGGGTTGTAACTAAATCGGGTGATGTAACAAGTGTTATTACAGTGCCATCTAGTGCGAACGAGGCGTTTGAATGAAGATGGCAGATGGGTGAAATCTCTGCAGCCCACAGCACCACCCCTGCCTGCCAAGGAAAAGGAAAGCCCCTCCCTGCTGGGGCCATGGTAGATAGGCCATCCTGCTTCTTGCTAGGAGGTAGGGGATCTGGCTCAAAGAGCAATTAGAAAAATATTTCCATTCTTGCTTTTGGGTGAATTGTCACTCTGAGTATCAGTGTCACACATTTAGCATTTTTAAGTATCTGGATTACGTGCTGGGCTGCTTTTCTCCATCACAATCACTTGCTCCTCCCTCAGTCACACAACTGAGAATAGCTTTGTGCTGACAAACAGAAAATGCTCTGAACAGGAGAAAATACAGCTCTGATTTGCCTGAATGAGAAAAGGCTATCATCAGCTTAACAAGTCATAGTCTGCGCAATACAACAATTCCCAGTTTATACAGACTGCTACTTGAGCTCTGGCCAACTTTGTACCTGCAGCTGCTCAGAGATACAGGAAGCCCATTTCTCTCATGATACCTTAAATATTGACAAGGTGGTCGATGCATCAGGTAACAAGCTGAGAATAATAAGAGAAACAGTGGTTAACTGTGAGTGCTGCATCTGTTAAATTCTAAAGTGAAACTCTTAGACTTACATTGGAGGTTTTGCAAACTTGTTGAGGAGGAGGTACAAATCCTAGCTGCTCAAAAAGCTACAAAGAAGGCTTGGTTAGTTACTGTGCATGCAGGTGACCTCGAGGCATCTCAGTGAGATCCACAGGGGAACTCCATGAAGGAAGAGCCACTCCAAAATGCTGGCTTTGTTACAGAATTTTCTGTTCCATCTTTTGTAAAGATAGGTTTAGGTCCAAAATGAGAATGTCTGTTCATATCTTTGCCGTGCAAGTGACAAATACTCATTAAATCCACAGTAGTTTCCATGTGAACTCTGGAGACAAAAACAAAATTCTAAGGTGCAGCTACCATATCAGCTTCAGAGCAGTTTTGTTCATTTAACTTCCTTCAAAATTATAGTGTCTTGTATAAATTTTGTAGGTGATACAGAAAAGCATAAAACTTCCTTTAAAAATTTTGAGAGAATTGCTTTGTGACACACAGGCTGTCCCTGCTGCTTCACAGGGAAGGGCACTCAAAATGCATGTCTTGAGCAAGCACAGGAGGTGCAATTCCACTAAGAGTGCAATGGAAACACCTTCTCCTAGCAGGACTGTATGAACAAGCTTCACTCTCTTGCTCTACCCACTGCTGCTCACTTTTTGATGTCAGAGCTCTGCAGCCTGAGAGATACTGGCAATGAATCAAACTTGCCTTAAACGAAATGAGAAAATTCCTCTTGAAATCACAAACCACAAATCAGGAGCCATACTCGTCTCCTCTCCTGCCTACACACAAACATGCACCCATACACAAATCCGCTTCATAAGAGAAGTAAATGATACAATTAGTACCTGCCTAACAACCACAATGCAGGCAGAAATGTGTTCTATATTGCTTTACTTCCTTAAGGTCTTTCATGGAATGATGATTCATAAAAACAATGTATGGGCCCAACGTGGTTTCGCTGGACAGTCTCAATGACCAAAAGCCAAAATAAAGAGAGAACACATGCTTGTTTGGATCTGTCTGATCCCCAGCTGGCCAGAGACTTGTCAAACTACACTTGAAACTGTCCTTCCTGGATGCAGGGAAGAAATCCAGCATTTTTGTTCTTCCCTAGCTCCTTCCACTTAGACATTCTGTATACAGAAGTCCCATATAAATCCCAAACCCTTTGTTTTGCCATTTATGGTTCCCTAGAGTCATATTACAATAGCTTTGATTAAAATACAAACCAAGTGAGTAATTGCAGGCTTTTTAATTTTACAGTGTCAGTTTGTCATTGTAATGGATATGTTGGAACACGAAAGTCTCTTAATGAATTAAAGGAAATGCATATTTAGAAGGACTTAAAACTGCCCATGACCAGCAACCTCATACACTCACACAAAAATAAGAGAGGGACAACAACTTTTCTTGTCAGTGATACAACCCCCCGATAAAAATGATGAACTGTATGTCCTCCTGACTGCAGCTCTCAAAGTGCCCTGTGTCTTCACTGAGTATCATTAAGCAGAACTCTTATGTACTTATTTTGAACAGGCCCTTCCATCTATATGTATCCATAATGCTGGAAAAAAAGGGGTTTTTACAACAGAGTTGAATAGAAAATAAAAAAGAAAATGCTCAGTTAATATTGTTTGTCCCCTCCAATCTGTAACATCTCATCTTAAATGAAGTAATACTTACATTTCAGAGATGTTTGTTTCCAGCAAGTGGATGCTTGTTTTCCTTTCTACATGTTGTTCCACTATATCAGTGTGTTTCACAAAACACACAGTGAGCAGCATATTGTAGTGGAAGTGCTGGAATACCATTTTTATTGTGAAGATCTAATGAGCAGATCTAATCACACTTGGACTACCCCTCTGGTAAGCAGAGTAAACCCAAGTATTATTAAGGAAACTGATAAATTTTTCCTGACGCACACTCCTAACAAGCAGGAAATCCATTTTGACAGCTGTTGTAAACAGCCAAATACAGGGTTGGCTATTTTTTGTTATTTAAAGGGCAGCAGAGTAAAATAATCATTAGGGATTTGCACACATATTACAAAAGTAATATTGGCTAGTAGAGAGCATTTTATAAAGGAGGGACCCGCTCCCACTCCATCTCTGCTACCAGTCTTTTCAAACAAGAGGAAACAGCAGAACTACGTCACTGCTGCAGTCATGCCACAGAGTATTTGTGCATCATTGTCAATATCACTAGCTACTATTCTTCAAATAACACGTACCAGATGAAACTGAATTGTAAAGTAGAATACCACTTTTTTATTCCAGTTTCTGCATGAAAATTTAAAAAACAAAAAAAGAAGAAGAAGAAGAAGAAAACAGACCAGAAACAAAATATGTTTGTTTTTCCCCATATTCCAGGGCTTTCTTCATGGACCATTGCTCCCCGCCCAGCGTCTCTTGGTGTACACACACAACTCATAAAGATTTCTGGTTTTGGTGGTCTCTGCTTTCTGTGGCAAAGCAATTTCTCCAGCTGAAAAAAGCACAAGATACCACCACACTAAGCTGTTTAATGCAGCTGTAACTCTTGCCTAGACTTCCTTGGCAATTTGCCAAGTTGCAGTCAGAATGACTCAATTTTTTTTCCTGCTTTTAACTTAAATCCTCAGACGTGACAAGCACCTGCAATTTGTAATGATTAGAAAGTGGGAAGTATTCAGTAACTCTTCTATTCCAGCCCTGAGATCATAAGCTTACTCCACACACTGAAGATTTCAATAGCTTCTCCAAAGCATTTATGCGCTGGCCTTTTAGGAAATGTTTTCCATTTCTGAGAGATGCAGCTCCAGCTGGACCTAGGCAAACAGTGGGGCAGGGTGACACTGGATTTGGAAATAGGAAATACACAGTTATACTCTGCATCTTCTTTCCATAGGGCTCCTGCCACACCGACTAAGTGTACTCCGTGATGATGTCATTCTGCTACTTTCTAGCCACATCCCAAACCCTTCTTTTTGGATTTGCAGCTCTTTAACAGTGTCAACACCACTCCACTGTAGCCCCCAAGTTTTACTGAAATTGCTATTTACTCACATTGATGACTACATTGAATAAGACTCCAATTCAGCAAACACTTGTGCACCCACTTGATTTGAAGTATGCACATGGTTCAATTGACTTCAGTGAAGTAAAGCACATGGATAAGTGCAGGGTAAGGGCTAAGACTGAATGCAAAGTGTGTTTACTGGATACTGCTATACAATCATACTTAGTATTGCTTTAATTATGGTGACTAAATTTAACTAGATTTTTGTCCACAGGAACATCCACATCCCCACTTCTTACACCAAATACTCTGAGCAAAACTATTCAATACAGCATCTGTTAAAATGATCCCTTCACAACCACTAATTTTATAACTCTTGCGAAAATATCTCAGACCTCCAATCGTTATTTGGCAAACAATTTCTAATACATGAAGGAAATAAATATACTTTAACAAATTTACCTCCCTTTACTTGCATATGGTTTTCTGCTAAAAATCAGGCCTTTTCCCAAAAGCAGTATGTGTTTGATAAGCATAAATTGAGTCTGCTTCTTTTTTTTTAGCAGAGGGATGTATGTTAAGAAATAAAAATGCAAGCAATTGTTCCTCCTGCTTGCTATTCATTGCTCAAATACTGAAAGTCTCTTTATGAATAACATGAATTGATGTTCTTGTCAGTAGTAACAATATTTACAGAATGTATGTAACATTAAAGAGGAAATTGAAAGTAAAGATGTGATTCCACTAAAAGAGACATTGAAACATGCAGACTATCTCACCCTTGCAAAGTCTGCTCACCTTTTGTCAAGATGTTTTGCTTAGTATTCATAAACCTTTTGTATTTGATGTTGACTATTTAAATCAGCTATTATCTGTCAAAGTGGGTCTCTGCAAACATTTGTGATATCAGAAAGAAATAAACAGCAAGTTATTACAAAGCATAACAGAAACCTGGGATTTTTCATAAGCTAAAGAAAATTTCCACCATTCAGCTACGGATGCTCCTTGTGGGAAACACAGAGAAAATGTTCTGAAAGTGAAATACAGAGCTAATACAGCTAGTCTGATTCACTAAAGTCTTTCAGTGTACCTAAGGAACTACTATAGGCTCCATTAGCATAGCAGCTTAGTGCCAAATGGTATCATTAAAATTCACATAGAGCTGAGCATAGTGCAGACTACAAAGGTTCCACCAAGACCAGTAAGCCCAAGAGGAAATCCCATCTGAATAAACATATCTCCACGGTTTCCAAGCTGATGGAACTACGGTGCTTAATTCCTTCCCAATATTCTGTTTAAAAAAAGAAAAAAAAAAAAAGTTCATTTTCCCTAAAGTAATTCCTGAACTCATGAAAGGAGAAGAACAATGCATTCAGCACTTAGTTCATAGGGTGGACAGGAGATGATCACATTTTGTTCTTTACTTGGAGATCAATAAATACACTTCTAAGCCCAAGCGTTTTACACCCCTGTAGCAATTGAAAATACAACCAAACTCACAACTCATAAAATCCAAATTACATTTCCTTTTCTCCATAAACAGAAGCATGGTGCACCAAAACATACCATAAAACCCCAGTGAGAATCTAGCTTTCTTTACACTTCCAAAACATCTTTTTGAGATGCTCTTTGACCAAGGGAATAGGGGAGAGAATTCCAGAGCCAGACACCTGAGAGCAGCATCTTTCCTTGGCAGTGCCCTCTCCTGTCTCAAGGAGAAACCAACTCCCTTCCCAAAGGAAGGAGTGAATCAGTTGGGTCAGGAGATTGCCGAGAAGCCTTGCACAGACTCACCACAGAGAAAAAGAAGTGTAAAATAGGCCCTTTTAAACAAATATTTTGAAATTATGGACTTGCTGACGCAGACCACTTAACAGAATTTACAGGGTAGATGTTAACAAAATACATCTCTGGGTAACCAACTCCCTCCACCCCAAAAATTCCTAAGTCAAATAATAGTCTAGCAAGTAAAAGAAATGAACCAGAAAAAATAATAATAAAAAAACAAAAAACAAAAGAACAAAACACGAAAACTGGAGAAAGAGAGAAGGTGTAGTTGTTATTTTACTACACTGTATTTCATCCAAAAAAAGCTATTTCAAGAGACTGCTGCAAATTTAAAAAAAAAAAAAAAAATCCTAATGATGCTGAATATATGCAGTAGGGGCCATGCACGAATGGAGAGATGATGCCGTAACAGGTTTTTCTGTTATGGTTACATTCAACGCAGACAATTATGCAAATAACAAGAAGGAAAACTCTGTAGAGGAAAATACTTCTCTCTCACAAGAATGAAAATGAAAACTATTAATCATATGGCTCTGGAGAATTTGGTATTAAGCACTACTAGTGACAAAAGACAAAACCCAATAATTCAAACACATTTCAACTGTCGTATATGTCCATTAATATTCTCTTCTCTCAAATTCAACATTTCTCATTTTTTTCCTCAATGAAATAAGAAAATGGCTTATGAGGAGGGATGGAAGGCACAGAAAGCAAATCAAATGGAATTGCAACAGGTAGGTAAAAAGCAAGCCATGCTTCAAGCCAAGACAGCTTCTTGAATGGATTTATATTATTGCATAACTGAAGTACTGCCATGATTTTAGATATCTTTGCTGAGGAGTATATTCCCAAATCCAAACAGAAAACGCATAGTTACGCAGAAAATATCCTAAGAAATTGTCCTAATTTGTCCATAATAATGTTGTCGTGCTACAAATGCAAAAATTCATATTTTTCAGTGAAAACACTTTTTTTAAAAATTTATTTATTATGCCTTAAAACTTCATGCTTTTCAGCAGACGCTTTCCAAAATTACCATCAGCAGGTTCATACAACTCATGGCAGTACTTAAGTAAACCAGACTGATGCCAAAGACACGCTCCCTTTTGGTTAAGAACATAACAACTGGACAATGAAATGATTCACATGTCAAATGGTAGGATACCTGCAGTCAGCGCAAGAAAGAAGAGAGTAGAAAAATCATGCTACTTTTTTTATAATAAATCTGAAATTAAGAGTCAAATTGCCCTTAACTAGAGGGATAATTAAAATACCCATCCAGAGGTGAAGGTTCAAATCCCTTTTTGTATGAAATAGTTGACAAATACACTCCAGTAAAAATGCCATTCTGTTCCTACCAGCACTTCTGGTTATGGAATTTTACTTTTCTCCTCTTCAGTTCCTCAAGCAAGGTGTATTGTCTCAAAATCAAGACAGATATCTACAGATATTCTCTCTCACCATCAGCCCTGCTGAAACACCTAGACATGTGCTTCAGTAGCATTCACTCTGCACACCGAATCTGGCCCTTGTTCACATCGCATTTTCAAATCGCGCTCTCATTACTGCTCCGGTATCTCATCCCCTTCACTGTATCCATACAGATACATGTGACTGAACCTCTTATCTCCTTCATACACTGCTCTTCAAGTTATACTGTAAATTGGGACAGTTTGTTTAAATAGTCATCTCCCTTGCATATGCTGCTCGCTGGCCCTTATATTTCACTAAACTACTTATCCAACGGAAATGGTACAATGGACTTACCTGAAATCCCCAATGACCAGAAATCTGTATAGTAACATGTATTTAGAAAAGAAGTTTGCCAGGACTTTCTGTATAGCCTGAGTAAAAATTGGACATCGTCCAAGAACAGCTCTTGCAACAGAGAATGCAACCACTAATTTAGGAATGTGTTTCTATCAGACCCAATATCTGCTTTATAAAAATATGATTCCCCTCCTACCAAGCTGCTGACCGATATATTCTGTTTCTTTTCACTGAAACTTAGTATCATGCTGTGTTTTCATGTTGAGATGAAAATTGGAAAATAGGTATACAGGTCTATTCTGTCATCTTGGCAATCTGTTTTCTCCTTGTGATATTTTAATCCACTTTCCATACTTTCAACATTAACAACTTCTGACAAACTTTTCTTCTCCCATGAAGATAACATCCACATAAATGACCTTACACTGTGTCTGAGGCTTGGAACATGATTTTATTTCCTTTTATCACTTTGTACTAAAAAGGAAGAAAATGAACCATTATTAAAAAGGGCTTTCCTTCTCTCCTTTTTAATTCTCCTTAGGAATAACAGTTTCTTTTCCTTTTATCTTGTGTTGGGTTTGCGTGGCAGGGTTTTGGTAGCGGGGGGGCTACAGGGGTGGCTTCTGTGAGAAGCTGCTAGAAGCTTCTCCTGTGTCTGATAGAGCCAATGCCAGCCGGCTCCAAGACGGGCCCGCCGCTGGCCAAGGCCAAGCCAATCAGCGCCTCTGTGATAACATATTTAAGAAGTAGAAAAACACTTAGAGAGAAAGAGCTTTTGCAGCCGGAGAGAGGAGTGAGAAGATGTAAGAAACTCTGCCGACACCAAGGTCAGTGCAGAAGGAGGGGGAGGAGGTGCTCCAGGTGCCAGAGCAGAGATCCCCCTGCAGCCCGTGGTGAAGGCCATGGTGAAGCAGGCTGTCCCCCTGCAGCCCATGGAGGAAGGATGAGGGGGCGTAGCGATTCCACCTGCAGCCCGTGGAGGACCCCACGCCGGAGCAGGTGGAGGCACCTGAAGGAGGCTGTGGCCCGTGGGAAGCCCACGCTGGAGCAAGTTCCTGGCCGGACCGGTAGACCCGTGAAGAGGGGAGCCCACGCCAGGGCAGGTTTGCTGGCAGGACTTGTGGCCCCGTGGGGGACCCCACGCTGGAGCAGTTTGCTCCTGAAGGTCTGCACCCTGTGAGAGGGACTCCATGCTGGAGCAGGGGAACGATGAGAGGAGTCCTCCCCCTGAGGATGAAGAAGCGGCAGAAACACCGTGAGATGAACTGACCGTAACCCCCACTCCCCGTCCCCCTGTGCCGCTGAGGGGGGGGAAGGTTGAAGCCGGGAGTGAAGTTGAGCCCAGGAAGATGGGAGGGGTGGGGGCAAGTGTTTTAAGAGTTGATTTTATTTTCTCATTCCTCTACTCTGTTTTGCCTAGTAATAAATTAGATGAATTCCCTCTCTAAGTTTGGTCTGTTTTGCTCGTGCCGATAATTAGTGAGTGATCTCTCCCTGTCCTTATCTCAACCTGCAAGCATTTCGTTATGCCTTTTCTCCCCTGTTTAGTGAATGAGGGGAGTGAGAGAGTGGCTCTGGTGGGCACCTGGCCCCCAGCCAGGCTCAACCCACCACATATCTTTTCATTCTGAACTACAGGTACAGTCCTATTATATCACTTGCTGATGCCTTTAAGCATACTTCAGCTAAATGCATTCCTTAAATCAATGAAAATGAATTAAATTAGTACCTGTAGGCAAAAAAAAAAAAATGTACAATAATACAATTCTTACACATTTTTCTCTGTACAAAAACATTAATATTCTGTGCATGATATTCAAATAAACAATTTTATCCCACTAAAATTAAATACCCTTTTTTTTTGTTTCGTTATTAAAAATTAAGATTTTTTGAATTACAGTATTCCAAGAGAAAAGGTATTAGTCTATTTTCCCACAGAGAAAACGAAGGCAGAGGATTCTCATTTACATTTTAAAGAATTGTACTACTTACAAAAAATACTGGTTTTCTAGGACTGAAAAGTGAATTTCTTTCTTTACTCACAGAACAAAACAAAATCAACGGTGGAAAAAAACGATCTCTGTTATTTCACACATATGGTTCTGCTATTGATGTGGTATTTTTAGGAGCAAGAAGTTTGTACGCATCCTGGTGTCTGCTTGAAACACAAGTAAGGATTTGAATTTCTGATAAGTGTTATCCACAAGAAGCAAGGCTGAGCACACATACACATTTAAAATGAGACACTGAATATTCAGAAACATTGTCATCTGTGATTATTCTAGATAAAATTGGGATTTGCACCAGTTCTAATTGTTGTTTGGCTTCACCTCCAAAATCCTTTTGCTTATAGGTTCTGAACTATGTGTTATGAACCTTTCCCAGCTGACCCACAACAATAAAAACCCACCTCATCTTGATTCAGAATGAAAGGTCAAACTGCATTAGAAATTCCTTAGTCAGACAAATAAATTGTGAAAATGAGCTTTTCACAACTGCTATTTTAGTAGCATCAACAATCTAATCTGTGTGATAGCCATAAATCCAACAGGAATTAATTATTTTAGGAAGCAATAGGTTGCATTAGTGCCGTGAATGGCATGCACTGACTAGGTCTGGATCAGGTAGTAGTCCCAAGGGATACACCACTGTTCCCTCTCTCTTCCTCCAAATGATCTAAAGGGAAAGGGGTTTATGCATCTCCCAGAATTCATTTTTCCTTTGAAAAATAAGGAAAGATAGAGTATACAGAAGAAAAATAAGAAAAGCTTTCATGCTTGCTTTCCTTTGCTCCTTTCTGCCTGAAGTCTACCAAATTGCCTTATTTAGCCCCAGCCTCTAAGCACTTCATAATTTTTCATGTATTAACAAGGCACATTTCAGATGAGGCACAGAGACAAGGCAAATAGCCCAAGCTGCCCACAAGCCCACCGGTTTCTCAAGCTCCAGCCTAATGCCATAACCAACAGGCCATCCCCTGGCTTTGCAATAGCTAAGAACCCAGGGTGTTTTCAAATGCTCGTTTTAAGTTTCATTTTAGCATAGCTAACGTTGCCTACAAGAGAACTCATCTTATGTGAGAGAGTGTGGAGATCTTCTGTTGACAAACTCAGCTGATGACAGCTCTCCAGAGTCACTGATAACGTCCATGGACAGCCAGAGACTCCCTGCTGGGTATCAATGCACAGCATTCACCACCCTGCTGCCAAACGGCGCCTGCTGTACTGAAAGAAATCAGAAAATACATCCTGGCCAAAATGAAATCAATGGCAAACACGTGGTCACTGGCAGGCCCCAGATTAAACCTCACACCTGGAAGATCTTCTTTTCGAATAGAAAAAAGACAGTGTTTGTGGTAAGCTATTTTTTTAAATTTTGGTGGTGGTAGTCTTTTCGAAGACCTGTAGAAGCATCTACTAATTTCAAATAATGTCACATATAGAAAATGAGTAAGCACACTTTTTTCACAGGGATTTGAAATAAACTAAAAAGAAAAATTATTTTCTCTTATTTTTTAATTAGAATTGCCTGCCCCCCAGCAGGTAGAAGGACACTGCCTGCAGGAGCATTTTTGTTGGCTAAAAACTGGTTTATATAATCAGCATGGTAATTAGTGAGCTCTCTGCTATTAAAAGGAACTCATTACTGCTATATTTTGCTGATTGATCCATACTCATGAAGCAATTTAAAAATGTAAAAAGCATTTTGTGAACCACTTAAAATAAAATCTTCAATATGAATATTGAGAAAATGTAACTGACAGTTGTCTTTGACTAAATTCCAATCTATAATTCTCTGGCAGTTCAAGCAAATCTATGTGGAACTGAACCTTAAATCATACATTGTTCTCCACTACTTCTCAGATTTCCTTCGCAAGGGATGGGGCCTGTTAGATCAACTAAATACCTCAGATTCTGTGACACTCTCACAGGTGATCTTGCAATCAGACAAACAAAGCAACAAAGCTCCTACACAAGTAGTTGTAGAGTCATTGGATTCCCCTGGATG
Organism: Grus americana; assembly: GCF_028858705.1. Classification (NCBI taxonomy): domain Eukaryota; kingdom Metazoa; phylum Chordata; class Aves; order Gruiformes; family Gruidae; genus Grus; species Grus americana. Next base: position 14,054,690 of record NC_072864.1, read on the forward strand.
ACTCTACAACTTGCAGGGATGCTGCTCTTTTCTCTGAGGACTCCCCAGCAGGCTTGCCATGTCCATGAAGTCCTATTAGTCACATGGAGAGATAGCCTTCTGAGAAGCTATTTGAGAAGAAAATCACCTTTACTCAAAATTAATGATTAGCACGGATCTGAAACTGTTATAGAATGAATTACTTTCAACTTTGTACTCTCTGCCAAGTTTTCTCATGCTTCAAAAAGAACGGATAAATTATCCAACAATTTCTAATATTGAAATGCAAGGAGGAGGGAGAAGAATGAGGGAGAGATGACAAGAGGGTGGACACATGTCAACTGTTCAAAGAATTTCCCTTATTCAGGGAAATCTCAAGTGAAATTCTGCCTCCAACGAAGTCAACGTACAAGTCAATGAGCTCAATAGTGGCAGTATTTCAGCCTTGACCTACTGCCTTGACCTCCATCCTCTAGTGCTTCTAATAAGCGGTCTGTTCCTTTCTCCCTGACCAGCTCAGGTGCCACTTCATTTCCAAGCTAGCTGTGGCTCTGAGGCTGACCCCACTCTTTTAGGCATAAAAAAAAAAAAAAAAAATTGACTCTCCCATTGCCATGGCAATCCAATCTGGTATTTATAGGCTCCACTACAGTGCCAAATCATTTTACAAACTGAAAGGACATCACTAGTAACTGAAGTGGATACTTTGACAGGGATCATAAGTAACTATGACTGGCCCAATTCACCCACTATTAAAGTAAAAAGCAGACTTCAGTGAGAGCTGGGTCAGGCCCTAAAATCATACAGCATGGTCACACAGTGCTGGCAATAGGAAGGGAACATGGATTTCAGCTCAGACATTCATAAGAATCAAGGTAGGTCACTGTCCTGGAGGGCATGAGGACAACCTTATCACTGCTCATGTACTTCTGTGCAAATTTGATGGGCACTTTATGGGGACAAGTGATCTCCACGATTTATTCAGAAAATTTTCATTGCATGCTCCCACAGACACACTCTCCTGCCAGCATTAATATTACCGATGTGCTCTTTCAGAGCAATTCCTTTAAGATAATGCATTTCAATATTTAAAGGTCTATTTCCCTACTCTGTTCCTTCCCATTTCCATTTTTTGAAGAGGAAAGGATTATGCTATTTCAGCCTTTGCTTTTGTTTTTTAGTACATTAAGTATTTTTAAGCTCTTTTTTCCCTCCACAAAATTGAGTGCTTATAACATTCATTTTGCTTTAAGAAATTTATTCTTGCTTTCAAGCTGCAGAAACAACTCTTACTGAATTTTATTTTTATCTTTCTTGGAGATGGGTGATTTATTTTTAATTGCTTCTTTAGGTCAGGATGCTGCTTACCAGTGTGCCTACATTTACTGTGTTCATTAATTTAAGCTTTTTAAAAAAGTAATATGTCAAATCACTTTTTTCTCCTGGAAAGGGAAGTCATGGTAGATAGAGAGATCAATTATTAATCAGCATTAACCGAAAGTTAAAAAAACCAAGAAGCATCTTAAAGACTCAAGTGCTCTTGAGTGAATTAATTTATACCAGATCATACTTTTCCAGCAGAAGTTCTCTGACAAAATTAAAGCACAGCGAGATGGAGGTCTAAGTCCTCAGAGCTATTCAGGTCCTTCATTTTTATATCAAGGCAAAAAAAACCCCACTTAAAATTAAAAAAAAAAAAAGAAGGAAAAAAGAAAACAAGGAAAGAAAAAAAAGAACAATCTCCAAGGTTACAGAAAGATGTACATGAAAACAAAGACCACAGCCAGTTCTTCCAAAAATTAAACTCCAGTTAATCCAAATCTAGCTGTACATCCCCTCAAAGTTAATAAATTAATATATTCATACAAGTACAGGATCCTAAACCCAGCAGAATAAATTGTATCATCTACAGATTTCAGTAGATGTAAGTAAATAAACTCTTTGTTATTCCTGCATTTTCATTGAACAAATATGAAAAAAGTACATGCAAAAACCCTGGAAAAACCCCACTGCTTCTCAATCCTACGTATTTATTACATGGATCATAGGGGAGAGCTCATAAACATCCATAAACAGATTTATAGCCTCTTCTGCTAAGCAGCAGCGTACTGAAAGAAAAGCCAGGCCAAAACTGCCTTGAAAATGTGATTCAGTGATCTTGTATTCACTATGTTTTATGTAAAGCATAAAACTAGCTTTTAACTCTAACTGATAACATTACTTTTGTCTTTTTATCCTATATTTCGGAAAGTAAATTTGGACATAATACTGTAACTATCACACCGCCACTGAACTTTCTACCAGATAATAAAGTCAATATACAGACAAGAATTCTTCCATTTCTATAAATAAATAAATAAATAAATATTTGTATAACCACAAATAAAAATTGGGGATTAAACTCTCCTAACAGATTAATTCTAACTTTGCATAACTAATGTTCAAAACCAGATAGCGTAACACCAGCAATCTCTGAGTGGAGCCACCATGCACGCACCATGTGAGGAGACCCTGCGTAGCACCCGCAGTGAAATCACTGCCCCAGGCAGGGCTGTGTGCGCAGCCCTGCACCCAGCTACAGCCAGGCTGCTTCACACCAGGGTAACGGTCGACACCATAGCCTGTGCCTGAGAGCAGGCTCTGCGGTGCGTCAGATGCCCAAAAAAGAGTGCGCAAACCATGCTGAAGCTTTTCTCAATAAAGATCATCTTTCACTTTGAAGTACAGCATCAAACCTAGAAACGCAGTCACTTGTAATCCCAGGATATGCTGCTGAGCACTGACTCTTTCCCATCACTTCCATTTCCCCAAGATCTGCTTCAAATCAGATCCCTGGAATCCTATGATTTGTTAGTCCTCATCTGTCTACTATTATTTCCTGATTTATTACGTTTTTAAAACTAAACTAGTGGTGGTTTGTTTGTTTGTTTGAACCAGGGACAAGGCTGTTATAGAATCAGGGTGACCCCATTTTAACAACATAATCAGAACTAATTTCCTCTCTCTTTTGTCAAGTTCTTTTCCTGCCATTCAAGAGCTTGCCAGGACATGCTTCTCTGCAATATATTGCTTTATTTTCCTTTCTATTGTAGTCAATTTGATGCCATCGGCAGTTTTCAACTGGACAAACTATGTTTTCTTATTTTTCTAAGAAATCTGGTCAAGTATGTTCTACAGGATCCATGGTTTTATTCCAGTTTCTCAGCATATCTTCTGTTCCCCTCAGACTACTTTTTTTGCCTGTTTTAACTGCTGTTTGTCTAGTAACAGGCAAGTCCCTTCCTTAGAAAATGTCACTCATTGCCTTTCATGGCTCTATGAGCCAAATACGTGAATATCAACCACTCTGGGAAGCCTGGGGACCAGGCTTAGGCCTTTACTAATACTTCTGTGACCTACTCATTGCTACAGGCAGTACTAGGAAAGAAAAGGGATATGGTAAGAAACCTAGGTGAGAGAGGAAATCCTAAGCTACAGAAGCATCATTGATCTGTGTAAGAAAAAGCAAAGCTGAAAGCATGTGAAATGCATTTTCTTTGAACCACTCTTTCCAAGAATTGAAAGCAGAGAGTGCGACCACACACCAGAAGAGGAAAATCAGCTGCAGAGTCCTGCTTCTCTGGGAATGACAAGCAGGTCATTCTTCTGAAGATGTTAGGGAAAAGTATGTCAGTCCAGCTGATAAAAGGAGATGAAGGAAAAGAAAAAGTCAGTAAATGAGAAGTTTTCCGTAAGTCCACACGAAGGAAGCAACCAGGAAAAAACATTGCAAAAAAGGGCTCATCTCCTAAGTACGACATATTAACTTTGTTGCAGTAGTCTTGCTTTTTTAATAACTAATTTATTCATTACTCCAGACTAAAGGGACTTTTATTACCAAATGAGTCCACGCTGTCAACTGAACTGACTTCCTCTTTTATCGATAAGGTTTTCTCTCATGGACTTGACCTTGTGGACAGAAGTCAATCTGTCACAACGAGCTCTGTGTCTCAGAGATGTCCCCAGTGTGGCTGGCAAAACAGCACTAACATGACCCCTAGGAGCTGTAGCATACTTTGGGGAGGTATTCCACTATGGCACTGTGGTCAATTTTCCTGCAAAGACAAACCTGAGAAAAACACTTCAATGAGGCTTATGTTGCTGTTAAAGAACCAAACAGCATCACTCTGTTCACACTTTTAAAAGCTTCTCTGCTTATAGTGTCCCCAGAGTGAAATTCTGAAAACATAAAGGAGCATTTTAGAATCCCCAGTTTTTCCTGTAACCAATATCCTTGCATGTACTTGCTGTGTCCAGCAAAACATTGGCTAAAGTGAGTCTAGACAGAAGACAAGACTACTTTTTCTCTCCAAAATATTATTTATTTTAAATTTAGATAAGGAATAGATTATTGCTAGTCCTGCTACACTATGTTCATGCCATTCTTTTCATACTATCCTTGATACTAATGAAGGTAGTGCTATTTTTTGAAGAGTTTATATGGGGGTCATGAAGGTGTCTCACATAAGCTGATGATGGCAGAGACACCTATCCATTTGGGATTAGTGGAACTGAAAGCTTTAACCCTACACTGCTTTCATTCTCGACTGTAAGCTGCTTGCCAACATTTCACCTGCTCCTTTGGCACCTCTTTATACTCTTCATTTTCAGGACAGGTAGTAATATATTCCTTTGGAAACATGACACAGTTTGTACCATCTACTTTTTGATAGACCCTTGCAACAGTAGCAACTCCTCTCCTTACCCTACATAAAACTCATGAAAAATGGGCTCACGATCAATTACTAACATTTCTTTTATATCATATTATCCATTTTACATAGCAAGGCAGCTTCCAAGTGCATCAGTCTTGTTTTAAGAAAGCCTGAAACTTTTTGCAGAGAAAGGCCATAATATAGAATTAGTGACATGCCTCAGTGAAAGACATTTTGGAAACTAGACCCTATTATAAAGTATTCATTTTTGCCTCTTCAGACTTCAATACACAAGTGAAAATTTCAGATTCTTCTTTCCTCAGAAAGTATTTGTCTTCATCACAATGCCATGACACAATTTGTCACTGTTCAGCATAACTACAGTAACTAAACCTACTTCAAAAGAAAGAAAAATGAAAGAGACTGTAACAATATACAAAGAAAAGAGAGCTAACATGAATGGAAAGCCTGTACCAGGCCTCCTTGTTCTAGCTAGTACAATTAGTATTTAATGCTAATAACTCATATCTCTGTAAGACACACATAGTTACCACTGACAATAACGCAGGCTCCAGTAACATGGGATAAAATTATATGCATGCATTTACATAAACACTGCAAACTTCACCCTTTTGCACATCCCTTCACAGATAGCCCCACACCAACATCACTGAACTCATTTATATCCCTGGCTAGAGAAAAGCAAAAACCTTTCTGCAATTTTTCTTTTCCTTTGAATGAGCTTTCAGTAATAATCCACATTTTTATTCACATTAACATCCTTTGCTAAATTTATAAGGATACACGTTTCAATAGCTGAAATCAGTATTTGCTTTTGATTGCACTGCTCATTTCAGATTCGTTGTTATTTAACTGAACAAGCATTCCACAGAAACTGGTGACAACCAAGATTACCATCCTACCCCGAGATTACCCACAGTGACCCACTCACTGAACTGTTTTGGAAGTTGAGTTTGGCAAACTGAGAAAAATATTTGCATATTCAGTGAGACAGGAGGTACCTTCTACTCGCAGTGGCTTTGTATAATAAAATTACTATTTCCTGTATCTACTGAAAAACTCATGCGTCCTAGTATCCCACTGACCTATTTAACAGACATATTGCACAGTTATACTTTGATCAGCCATCACATATCTAGATGTTCTTCCTTCTCCTGCCACTTCCTATGATAGATCTGTAATTTGTTGTAGAAACATTTGATATGAATCCTAAATGACCTTGTATGACCTTGTACTTTGTGCTACTAAATTTCATCCTAACTTGCCTCAGCAGATTTCATTAGTATATGTCTTCTACTTGCACCAAGGATCACTAAAAATATGAAAATATGAAATATAACTGATCTGAAAACTTGGGAGGAACTCCACTGGGGACCATTAGGAACAGCCTCAGTACCGTGATTATTCTCCTAACTATGCATAAAAAGACAGGAAAAGGCTCTTATTTATCATTTCTACATAGAAGGACAGAAAATAAAAACAACAACAAGCAGATAATAAAAAAACCCTTTTGCATTACAGGCAGGTTTCCACAAGCCACTGTTGAAGCAAGTGCTTAGTAATAGTCACAAGAACATTTAGATGATTAAGACTACAGTGTGCAATTAGCTAAATTCAGGTACGCGTTATAAACGTATTGTTCCCGATTCCCTGAGGCACAGAGATCAATACCATGTTTTGAGACCAGGGCCAGCTTTTTCTTCTCAGCACGGTATTTTTAAACTAGATACTCCTCACAGTAACACACATCTGCAGCAACTCAGCTGAAACCAAAGGAGACGCATATGTTGCAAACCAGTTACGATTTATTTTAGAATCAAGCCCTATAATTCAACTAAAGCATTGAGATGAGAAAAGGCTACAGCCAAAATCTCTGCACATCTGGTATACGGGGGAGGAAAGGGACAAAGTTATGACATGTGGACACTTTCATTGCACTAGCTCTTAATGGCACAGCTCTTACTCTGCCATTATGCTTCATGGTGGTTTTAAGCTGCTTAGAAGCCAAGGTCCAGCAACCTTGCATCAGGGAAAAGCTTACAGGAGTCTAATGATGGTCAAGATCGGTACTATACACAGTAAAATTGAGAAAAAGTTATTTCCTTTATCACCCTTTTAATATTGTCCTTATTCTGCCATTTCACCCAAGATAGGTTTCATAGTGGCAGATATATACGCATGTAGTAGCAGGTGAGATTTTTTGGCCCTGCATCAAGCAACATGCTTAGCTCTGGTGCTACTATTCCCTTTGCCTACTTCTGCTTTGCTTAGTTCTAGAAGAGTCTCTATCCTGCCTAATCAATAAATTTAAGGTCCTCTGAAATGCTACAAATGCTCTATTTTTGTAACATGTATGCTTAACTGTACAACTATGAGAGATTTGTTTGCAATGACAGAAGAGTGAGCTGTTCCCAGCATATACAGCTAACACCTGAAATAACTCCTGGGTTCTGACCAACAGAAACCATGGCAGTGCCATGCAGCAGACTGGAGAAGAGACGGTCGCTCCAAACCTCTTTCCATGTACAGCTGCAGGGAGAACATCTCCCTCCACCCCACACAAACATTGTCAGCTGGGCGTCCAAGACAAAATGGAGTCCTTCAGATGGATTAATCATAATAAATACGTAAGCAAAGTAAAGGAAGTTTGGATTCTCCTTTTTAAAGCTTTTCAATTTTTAGTCAGAGGTGGTCACAAAGTTGAAAACAGTTGTTTCCATCTGCAGGTATAATAAAATGCAAAGAACATGTAGTAGTGGAGACCAGTCAAACACATGCCCTTCAAAAGGTAAAAGCGTTGGGGATTTTTCAGGAAACATGAGGAGAGAAAGCAAGAGAAAGGGAGAAAATATTTTCCCTCAAACCAACATTTGTACTAGCTGTCCTTGACGATGCTCCAGGCAACTTCATTTAGCCTTCGGCTGCTGCCTTGCTGAGCAGCCTTTGATGTTGCCCCAGGCAATTATCATCTAGCCTTTGGCTTCTGCTTGGTTGGACACCTTTTGTTGCCATTTCTGATTTGCGTGATCAGATCTTATCAATTTCACATAGAGATGACTCTTTGTCCATGTGGACAATTACATAAATCTTTAACATATTCTTGGGCTGGGCCTTTTTATTTTTATTTAATTCACTTCAATGGTTGCATTTTCTTTCCTTTGTATAACAGACTCAGAAAATCCCATTCTTCCTGCCTGGTGGAATGCTTTGATTTTTCTATTCTTTTTTGGGTGGGGAGGAGAAATACACTTTGTATTTATCTCATTTTATACTCAAAACATTGAGTGCATGTCTGCCAGAGCCAGATACTCCATGTCCTTCTGCTCAAGGCAATATATCTTGGCCTTATCAAGCAGGGATAGAAGAGATTTAGAATAAGATAGTTGCTAAAGCTGTGAACTCCTGCATTAATAGAAAGAGCACTAAAAAGCTGCCATCAGATTTCTTCTTTGCTCATGATACTTTAACTTATTGCTCCTTGACTATGAAAGAGCTGTCTTTAGATTGGACTGTAGCAGTGAGGTGTCATCATTTCAACTAATTTGGGGAGTGGGAGAGGAATGTTTGACCAATCGAATGTTAGCAGACTTTTTTCTCATTTTTACTGTCCGTTTTTGATCCTCACTTTTCATATACATTCCTTTTGATCACTCACATCTTAAGACTGTCCAAAATGATAGGCCAACTTCAAAGAACAGTAAGGTCTAAATATCAAAAGGTCTCCAAAATTTTAACCTTGAACAAACTGTATTGCATACACAAATCTATCTTCAAATTTATTTAGCAGCTTCCTTAGTACCACAGCACAAAGCAGAAATCACTGTAATGAACATTAATTCTGTAAAGGAATTAACTGCAGGCATTTGGAGCCACTCTAGCAGTAGGGTGCTCTTATCTAAATAGTCAAGGAACTGAAGAGCCTCATCTAACGCCTGCAGGCCCCGATACACACCACTACATTAAAGATACATCCCCTGTTTTGGAAAGTTTACACAAGAAAATTACAACATAGCTATACAAAGAAAGATTACCATTAAATAAAAAAGTATGAAGTACTCTTGCTCAAAACAAATTTTAAAAGAAAGGCAATTTACTGGAAAGCAAGCAGGAAAATCTTCCATTCTAACTTCCAGAAACTTCTTGCTCAGTGCACTCCCAGTTCGTACATTCGTGCTCGGCAATGGCACCATGCAGGGACCAGAGCCACGGCGCTGCCATTAGCCCCACCCTACAGGTCAGGGCAGCAATGTTGGGACTGTATTTCACAAGAATGTCTGAACACTTCTAAGCAAGCAGCTTTCCCTCGCTCGCCAGTAAACACATTAACATGAAAGTCAATGTTACAGAGTCACAGACTTGCTTCAGTTGGAAGGGACCTTTTGAAATCGTCTAGTCCAAACCCCCGGCTCAAGCAGGGTCAGTAACAGCAGGCTGTCCAGGACTGCGTCCAGTTAGGTTTTGAACATCTCCACAGATGGAGACTCCACAACCTCTCTGAACAACCTGCTCTTGCATACTGCTGGACCATGTTACATCATATGCATTCTCCCATCTTATAGATGTGAGATCATGCAACATGACTAGAGGCGAGGGCGGGGGGAGGGAAATCACCTGGGCCACACAGCACTTGCTCCCAGTCATCCTCCACCGCACAGCATGGTAAACCTCATCTTCCAGTGTGATGACACAGGGCATACTGGCTTTACTAGCGACACTCCACAAGTGAAGTTTGATGGTTCGTGGTTGGTTTTTATTTTTTGTTTTTCTTTCTGAATACTCTTACTCAGGGAGAAACAAAATGATCATCAATGCAAAACCAAAAGGCAAATGCAAACCCTCAAGTCTCAAGTTTAGTAGCACTGACTTTTCAGAGCATAAAAATAATGCAAGATGGCAAAGAACTCAGAGAAAGAGAACTTTCTGGTAAGATCAAATATGCCTGGGGTGACCAATGTTTTAGCAAAAAGCCAACCAAGTTCTGCAGTTAATATCTGAAGAAAACATAAACACAAGAATAAAATACCATGTAAAGAAAGGCACGGAAGCACCACTGCACATGCCCAAAATATGCTGCAACTATTTCATAATACTGCAACCCTGACATCTTATAGCGTTTGTATTAATGCAAATGAACTTTTAACTTACTTTAAAATGACAAGAACATTAAGCAGTATAAATTTTCATGAGGCTAACACTCTTGTGAATGCACAAAAGCAATCGTAGAGATCTGTTTAGATGGTTTACGCAATACTATATTAGCATTTAACTTTCAGATTTAGCAGGAAAACACTTGCTCAGTATTGCTGTTCAGGAACATAAGCCTAACAGCAGGTCTCAAAGAAACACCTACACACTGGAATATACTTAGTAATTTTAAAATTAAAATTACTCTTTTCCAGACTCTGATAACAGAACGTGGTGCCTCTTCGGCTAAAATATTTTCATGTTTTAATCGTCTGACCGCGCTGTAATTTGAAATTAGTCTTATGTCTTTAAAAAATTTACAACCACATTTTCAAAAAAAATCACAGCTACCTCATTTTGTCAAGAGTCTCTAGAAGTAGCAAGCACATTTTGCCAAAAGCCTCTTGGAACAGCACCCAGCCAGAAAAACATATAATTTGGGATGAGGCCATGTCTGCCCCATCCCTAACAGCTGTGCTGGGTTAGCAAATTCAAAACTTACATCACTGTCAAAACTCAGAATCTTAAAAAAAACCACCACAAAACAAGAAGAATCCCCAAGCCCCACAACTGGTAACAAACCCTTCTACAAATACTAGCTCAGATCCTCAGTCTCATTGTAAAACATCAAATATCTACAGTATACTAATATCTGATGGCCTTAATAGAACCTCCTCTTGCCCTATTAGAACTTGTTAGGTTCTGATCAGTCTTTACCATGAGCGTGATAATTTTGTAATCTGCTAGAGAAGAGAAAATAAGATCATGTTTCTGTAGCTCTTCTTCTCTTAAATGTAATAATGTTTGTAAAACTTGTGCTGTTAAAATGGCAGCCATATGGATGTTCCTAGTTTTCTTTCCTCCTGCTTGAATATAATTTATTTCCACCCATACATTGATTCACAGCCCCAGTAGTTTCTACAAATTACCTTCCCTCTAGAGTATTATTATAGTGTCCTATAATTACTGTATCACTACTAACTACAGTTACAAACAGTACAGTGCACTGAGTTGGGTAAATCATTATCTACCCAGGCTTAGGTGTCACAAACTTGCTGGGAAAGAAATAAATTCTAGATCAATACTACTGGAACTGGAATGATCCATCCCACTTAATTAGAACTACCATATTTCAGTACATTTTAGACCACAGCTAAAAAGATTCAGTGAATTACTTATATGAAAAAGTCAAACCCTTAAATAAATCTTAATAAGGCCAGTCCCTAAACTAGCACTCCACAGAGACAGTTTTTTAATGCACAATCATAAAATAATTCAGTAGTAACACCATTAGCACCAGTTGCATTTCCAAACAATAGCTCCTTATACAGCCAGTATGAAACACTACAGCTTCACAGCCTTGCATGAATGGACTGGGTTGACTAGCTGAGAAATTGTGGTTAGATTTCTAAAAGTTAGTTTAGTTCAAATGTCTTTACAACATAACATGTCTCTGTGTCAAGTTTATCCCACATTTTGGGAAAATTTTAGAAGCCTGAACTAGTGAAAAGACTTGACTGGAGCAGGTACACACCTACTAGTGTATCCACCTAGTACTGAACAAAATCTCACCGTTGAAAGCCGTGATGAGTCAGCATAAGACTGATGATATAAAGTAAAATACATCTGGGAAAAATAAAACCAAACCACAGATATTTATTTATTCACTCCAGTTGTTAGTGGAAGAATAGATCTTTCCTTTAGCGTGAGATTCATTTATGTGATAAATCTATTGTCCTCTCATCCTTGCAGTTAACCCAAACAAGTTTTGGGTGAGAATATCACGCCAAATTGAGTGGTTACTCCAGAGAACTAGAACCGTGCCCAGAGGAAGGACTTTGTTGAAGAGCTGGGTTGGCGCTTCCAACGAGAGTCCAAGACACTCCTCCATTTTTACAGTGCTGCTGCCTGCCCAGAAGCCTGTCTGCACGTCAAGGCTGGAGCTCTGCGGAGGCAGCCCACAGCCTCCCTGTTGCAAAGGGAGGAAAGACTTATATGGCATTCTGCCGTCTTGTCTCTTAGAAGTGCTGCCCTTCCTCGGGGTGAATGGCCTGCATCTGCCAAGACTCATTTTATGACCTGAACTACCATCTCCAGAATAGCCCTTGGGAGTGGATTTGGGTTTAATTTGCCTGGAGAATGTCACTGCTGCTTGTTGCACAGGGGAAGGAGCTGACAGCAGCACTGTTTTGTTTCAGATTATTTTTCACTGCAGCCAAAAGAGTGAAATCACATATATTATCTAATTAAAGAAACAAAACGTACAAATGAATCAATATTTCTGTCTTGCATGCTACTAGCATATCATCTTAGAGGATATACTTTTAAAAAAACCCCTAATTTTATTTCCCTTTGCGAAGTTCCACAGAGCAATACCAGCAACAATTTTAGGACCACCAGGCCAAATCTATTGCTGTCTATCAGGCCAGATGTACAGTATTCTTAACAGAAGAAATATTTAAATCTAACAAAATATTTTCTAATGAATTTAATATTTTTAAATACTTTGATTTGCGTATGTCCACACAAGCACAAGCAGTGTGCATGGTCAGAAAAAAAACCCCACTAGAAACAGAGCTTTTTATTTAACTTTTTGCTACTCAAATATATAGCAGGAATTTTTAGAAAATAATCCATTCTATCCTCAGGAAAACAACTTTGTACATTCTTCATAAATAATCAAAAATACTTCAAAGATACCCAAAGAGTACTGACGTTTCTTCCCTTAATGGAAAAGCATTTAAGGTGCATGGGAGGGGAGGGAAGAGGGTGGGGGTTTTTATGCTAACTGCGCAGATCTGAAGGTGCAACAATATGCAAACTTCCCCTGCCTTTCATACAGCTGACCGAAACTGGTCTGAGTAAAGATATAAATGGGACTAAAGTGTTTGCATCTCAGCCTGTGTTTGTGATTGAGAATGGAAGAAATATATTTCTGGCAATAATTACAGCTGCTGTGTTCCTTCACCCTCCTAATGACTGATGATAAGAATGAGCTTCCAGGGAACTGTTTGCCTTCCCCAGCAGTCTGAGCTCCAGACTGAACGTGCTGATGAGCAATGGGAAACACTGAAGCTGTGACAGCAAGAGGCTGCCCGCAGAAATGTGGTTATCAACATAATAGGTGTATTGTAAAACATGCTTTGCATTTTTCAAGCTTGATGTAAAATCTGTCACTCGCCAATTTCCCGTGACAAGCTGAAAATTTTTTTTTCCCACTTTGTAACTGATCCAGCAGGACTATGAAAAGACAAAAAAAATAAATAGATAAGCTAAGCTAAAAGAAACAAAGTAGTAAAAAGGGGCAAAGATCATACGCTGCACAAGGAACAGGAGAAATAGCAAAGGGCATGTGTTATCCCAGAAGTGGCACGGTTTTCTTTCAAGTAACATTTCTGAATAGTATTTACACATCTCCAAATCATGTTCTAAGAGCAGCAGGGGAAAATAACATTAACCCCTTAGGGGTGTTCTGCGATCATATTGCTTTGTTTAAATGAATCTGTGTCCTGCAGCAAAGGCACAGGACCACTCACATATCCCCAAAGTGCTTCCTGAACCCTTCTTTGAAACGTTCTAAAGGTTAATGACTTAAATTTGCTTGTGAGCATCATCAGAGGTATTCTAGAATGGGACTTCAATGCACTTACTGTCCTTTCAAAATATTAAACAGAAATACCTCCACAAAATAATTACAGTAAAAGGGGAAACAATGTTTGCTGTAACGCTGAACTGATTTGTACGAAATGAGGTGATGCCAAGAAGAGGAAAATCAACAACCAAAGCTCTTTATGTGAAAAGACCTCCTTGGAGTACCAAACCCAAACCAGCACTAACAAGACAGCTCCCTGACAGGAGCCAGGCACAGGCAGGATAAGCCCCATCACAACTCCTAAGTTACTCTTACTGTACTAGAGGAGAAGTTGGAGATTTGGGGCCAGGAAGTCTTAGAGGGAGCATGAAATGAAACTCACGCCCAGGACACAGTAAGCAGGGATGCTTTTAAGACAGTAGCTTCTGAAAAGAAAGTAACTGCCATGTATTTGGGTTAATCCAATGCATAATTTGTTTTCTGATAATGCCTCAAGAACCTTTTGTGCTTGACATTGTACACAGTTGCTGAAAGTACTCTTCATCCTCAAGGTCTAACCACTACAGCAGGTAATGTAGCCGAGCTTTCGGAGGGAAAAAAAATAAGGTCCCTTGAAATTAGGGGAAAAAAAAATGTTTGGAAGATGTAAAGTTAAGAGCAGAGCAAGGAATTAAAATTCTTAGAGTTCCTAGCTGCCAGATGGGCAATGCTATCTTGGCAAGGGAAAATGATGTAACTGTCTCTGCTTGCCTGCCAGCCTCACCACGTCAAAGCTATACAAGGCTTGTTACTCATCACAACCCGTGACACCCGTTGCGTCACCTATACGCCGTATTCCCCTTTCCACAACCCCCAGCAAATCCAGCCTGACGTTATCCCCACCATTTCCCGATCCCATCGTTTCGCGTCACTGGAGCGGGGCGTTCCCCACCGTTCCTCCTAAGCTCCCTCGCTGCCTGCATCCGACCCCTCCCGCGAGCACAGCATTTACTGAGGCGGTGCCGCGCTCGCAGCCCCGCGCTTAAAGGGCTGCTCCAGCCGGGGAGCTCCCGCGGCCGCGACTGTCGCGAGGCTCCCTGTCCCCCGGCGGGCAGCCGCGGTCACAGCAGGACCGGCGCCTTCCCGCGCTCCCCGGGAACGGGAACCCCGGCGCCAGAGCGGCGGCCCCGCCTCAGCGCTGCCGCAGTCACAGAGAAGCACAAGCGGCTGCAGCGCCACCCCCTGCGCCGTGACGTATGGTGACACTATCACGCAACGGCGCTGCTGTGACGCCACCACCGCGCGACAGCCTACCGGTGTGACGTCAGCGCGCGTGCGCAGTTTGGCGCCGCCGGGAAGGTCGCAGCGGTGACCGGCCCAACAGCCGCCGCCGCCGCCTCCGCCATGTTGTCAGTGGCCGCCCGCTCCGGGCCCTTCGCGCCCTACCTGTCGGCCGCAGCGCACGCCGTGCCCGGCCCGCTGAAGCCGCTGGCGCCGGCGGTGGCGCGTCGGGCCGAGAAGGTGCCGCTGGACGCGAAGCGGCCTCTGCTCTGCCGGGAGTCGATGAACGGCCGGTCGGCCCGGGGGGGCCTCGTCGCCGGCGCCAGCCTCAACGGTGCGGGGCGGGGGTCGGGACGCCGCGGGCCGGGTCCCTGGCGGAGCCGCTCGGGCGGGGGCGGGCGGCGGCCGCGTCCCGTCGGCTCGGCGGGCGGGAGCCGGGCCCAGGGGGCCGGCCGCCACCCCGGGCGGGACGGGGGGCTTAGGCGGCAAGCGCCGGGGCACCGCAGGGCCTCGGGCAGCGGGCTGGGAGTGCTGCCGCCTCCGCCAGCGCTCCGCGGTCACCGCTCGGCCTGCGCCCGGGGGATGGGGGGTACAGGGGACTCACCGCAGCCGCTGGCGAGGTGTCCTCAGCGCTCGGGGTCCGGCCTGGCAGGCTGGGGGAAGCAGAGGCGTCAGCTAGTTGAGAGGCTCTGGCTTGTGCTTTGTTAAAAAAATATATATATATGTATATATGTATTTGCTTCCAAGTTGTCATCGATATAGTAACACACGTTTATGACTCTATTAAGAGCACTTGAAAGCCTGCTTCCTTTTTATGACTGTCAGGTGGATATTTATTTTGCAGTTGGGAAGATGCAGAAAATTTCTGTGTAGTTCAAGAAGGTATTTAACTGAGGGACATCAAAGCGGAGATGTGCAGTGAGAACACACTTTGTGCATTGCTGGTGCAGAAAACCAGTTCTAACAGTGAATTAATGATGTCAAAACCATCACTGTGTCCTTCTTTGGAATTCCTGTATTCCCAGTTCATGCAGTGTTCGGAAAAGCATCAGCCAGGTACAGTTAGTCCCAGGTTGTTCCTGCAGAACCTGACTCCCGGGCAAAGGGCAGTGCTCCTCCATGGAACAGGCTGATTTGCATTTCATGGAGAACTATGGTCCTTACATGCTGATGCTGGGCACGTAGTGACGGTTTGCCTCATACCATTACAGAGGGTATTCATGTAAGCCTTGGAGATGGCAGTGCCTTGTGGAAGGTGTGCTGTGGTGATTAGAACTACGTACTTCACCTGACCCTCAACTGTAAAGGATGGGTTCAGGTGAAAATCCTACAAATCTCTAACCAATGTAGCTGACATGTAGTCCAATTCTTAGTTTTAATTAACATCAAACATGCTTTTCACTTTATATAAGGAATTTTTAGAAGTTAATAGTATTGCTTGTGAAATAATGTGAAATATTTTAAGTCTTAATACCGAAATAAATTAGTATGGTTTACTCTCTCAGAACTTTGAGTTTCAGTTTAATTTTTCTGCAATTAAAATGCTACAGCAAATACCTTCTTTATGCTGAGTTACTTGTAAATAAATGTACATATTTTCCCCATTATATTGCATATAAATCTCTGAGACTAATTGTAAGTACTTTGAGAGAATGGTTTTTATTAAGCTCCGTTAACTTTGGGCCAAATGCTAGGAAAAAAAAAAGACTAAATAGTTTTTTTCAAATAACAGAAGTTGCGCTTTGGCAAGTAATACGTTCTGTTTTTGGCATGTTCTTTTCTTTGGCTTACAGATTTTCATTGAGGGAAGCAACTTTCTTTTGCTGGAGAAACTAATGGGAGGCCTCTTAGTTAGCCGTCACATCTTGTTAGGTTAGCACACAGGTTTGACATGGGAATCCCACTTGAAAAGCTTAGGAATTAGACAGTTACTAGCTTTAGCCCTAATCCTTCTGTGAAGTGAGCCTGGTAAATAGGGGATGGTGGGTTGAAAAATTATTGACTGGGGCATTTAGCTTTGACAGCAGTTTAAAGGGGGAATGCCTGATACTGTGTTTTTAATCTTAAACATGCTTAACCACACACTTAAGATTATTAAAGGCATAGAAGGTATTTAAGTCCAAGGAAAGCACAAAAGCGTTAAGCTACAGATGTGCAAACTGTACTAAAACCAAATTTTCTCATAGCAATTGTTTTCAGGGAAACATCTGAATGGAAAACAGGTCTTGTCTTAGCTAGTCATGGTATCCTGAAGATGATTTCCTTGAAATCTTCTGAAAAAACACTTCACTCTAAACCCAGAACTTCTCACAGAATTTTCTGCACCCTTATCAGGCTTCATGTAATTTTCAAAGAACAAGGTTTCACAGATAACCTGTTCATCTACCAAAAATACCTTTTGGAAACCATTTTCTTACAACTTAAAAGTGAAACGTAGCAGAATCCTACCCAAACTTGGAATAACTTTTACCCATTGTTCCAAAAATACAATTTAAAAAGTGTAACTTAAAATACATCATAATATTTTTTACTTGAAAGTGTTGTCATTTCATGTTTTTTTTTCTTGCAGCACCTGCCAGTGTTCGTTGCGTCCATAATGATGTCGCAGTACCTGACTTCTCTGCCTATCGTCGTCAAGATGTGCTAGATGCCACCACATCTTCTCAAGGCAGCAGTGAAGCTAGAAAAGGGTTTTCCTACCTGGTGACTGCAACGACATGCGTAGCAACTGCATATGCTGCTAAGAATGTTGTCACCCAGTTTATTTCCAGCCTGAGTGCCTCTGCTGATGTGCTAGCGTTGTCAAAGATCGAGATCAAGTTATCTGACATTCCAGAAGGCAAGAACATGGCTTTCAAGTGGAGAGGGAAGCCCCTTTTTGTGCGTCACAGAACCCAGGCAGAGATTAATCAGGAAGCTGAAGTTGATTTATCTAAACTGAGGGATCCGCAGCATGACTTAGACAGAGTAAAGAAACCAGAATGGGTCATATTAGTAGGTGTCTGCACTCATCTTGGTTGCGTACCCATTGCTAACTCTGGAGATTTTGGCGGTTATTACTGCCCTTGCCATGGCTCCCATTACGATGCCTCTGGCAGAATCAGGAAAGGTCCCGCTCCCTATAACCTTGAGGTTCCGACTTACCAGTTTCTTGGTGATGATATGGTGGTTGTTGGCTGAATAACGAAGCGCTTGCTCACTTTCGTGTTCTGTGAATGTACATTCAAATGGGTTAACTGAGATTCTGGAATACTGTAAAACCAGATGATTCTGAAAACATAGTAGCTGTCTAGATTCTCAACCAGAAGTATGTTTGAATACTTCCCTGTGTTCGATTTTAATAAAAACTCGGAGTGAGCACTTGTTCCTGACTTAAAATAATGTGTATTTATTTGTGTACTGACTTGTAGTGTGTCTGGTCAAAGAGATACTACAGCAGACCCAGAGTATGTTCACGGAGCCCTCCTAAAGGGCTGCTGACGCAAGATAGACACTGAACTACAAAGCCATTGTTTCCTTAATAACACATATTTTCATTATTTGAGGGTTTTTTTGTTTTCACTACATTATGGGAAGAAAAAAGATCTAAAAAAAGATCTTGCTATTAACTTCTAATAGTGTTTGGAGTAAGCTTCAATGTAGAATCTTACGAGACGTAATCCTTTTCCTTCCAGTGTATTTTGTTTGTTTTCAAAGGAAGTGAAGGAAAAAGTAAATAAAAACCTACCTAGGAAGAAAACGTCTACATTGTTCAGAGGCAGCTTATAATTGTTTACCTAGAATGGTAACTATAATTTTATGATTATGTGGACAAAAATAAGCGTGTCATGTTAGAATTACAAAATGATTTTTTTACTTGCAGATAAGGCTTGATCTTATGCATACCTAGACTTCAGATTAGGGGCTTAGGACACTGGAAAACTTGTTACACTTTTCCAAAAGAACTAACTTCAGAAGGAAGTAAAAAGGGAAAGCCGAGTTTTACAGAGGGTGAAAAGTAAATTGTAAGAACCACTCAGTCTGGACTAATCTCTAATGTTAGACATAACAAAGGGTTGTGTTGCCATCAGAGATATTTTAAGACTCGATGTGTGTGAAAATAAAGGCCAAAACTTTGAAACCTCTCTTACCTTGATGCTGACTCTGAAGGCATGGAGAAACAAATGCAGCCTGAAACAGATCTTTTAACCGATATTGGTCCTGCCAGTACAAAACAAAACTAGCAATTAATTACCTACAGTACCTGAGGAGAAACAAGGTTTGCTGTTTCCAGAACAAACAACAAAACCCCAAAACAACTGCCAAACTATCTTGTCATTCCTGTTTGCTTCCCATTCTTCACTGCTGTTCTGTGAATGCTTCTGCCTTACACTGCATTAATGTGCTCCTCCAGTGATAAAACAGAAAATACAATCCTCAGAATGCCCTGAGTCTGGAATGTTTAGCCTCACGTATACTTCAGGTAAAGCTGTGATGACAGCTGGGCTAAAGCTGAAGTTTTAAACAGGATTAATCAGAATATTGATGCATATAGGTCACCTGTTCTCAGACAATTCAGTGAAAAAAAGACCATGACGACTACTACAGAAGTTCTTAGGTATGCATTTTACACCATTTCATAAATTTGAGCTTTACACCTTATCACTATGTCCACAAAAACATTCTCAAGAACTATTTTTGGTATAATGGCATGCTAAGCCAGTAGATAGAGATGTTCCCAAACTTGTATGTACATAATTGGTATTCATACACGTGGCTTGTACTACAAGGTTGATCTTGCCTCAGATTTTTTATTTCAAGAAGAGAAGCATGTATTTCCATTCTGATTCCCTCCACTTCACTAATGGCCTTACCAGCGCTCTGTTCCTAACATCAGATCCTTTTCGCTTCAACTGCCTGTGAAAACAAACTCCCAAGATTTCACAAAGCTAACAGGGCACCTTCCCCTTCCAAAAATGTACAAAGCCCCACTTCTCTCCTCACAACTGGGGCTTCCTCATGTTTGTGTAATACAGCTCTGATCTCTGTATGGTTTTCAACCGAGCGGCAGCATGAAGTCACACTTCTCCCTGAGCCGTATGATCAGCCAGGCCGGCATCGTTAGCTGCTGTTGACAGGGTGGCAGGAGCCGAAAGCAAGGACAAGTCTGATGCTAGTACAGGTTTGCCAGGTTGATCAGCGTCGGGGCCTGACGTTTTTCAGCAGCGAAGCTTTAAGACACGAGCCTATGCCAGAGAGAGGAGCTGCACTGCCTGCCTTTCATCTGTGTGCCTCTCGGATGGGAAGCAGCAGCTGCGTATCTGTCTCCTCTCTAGCTACTTTTTCTTTAGAACAAAACAGTCCTTACGAAGTTGCTGAACAGAGTTCATGCTTATTTAATAAAAAAGCTCTTCAGATATGGGGAATAAAGATACTAAAATCAAAACATAATTTTTAATATTTGACATTTCAAAAGCTTTGTCTTTTCTGTATCGTTAGAAGAGGGGCAATATTTTTAATGGTTACTGCTGTCAAAGGAATAATTAGCGCAGAGACTCTAAATGAAAATTCAGAATACGAATTCATTTTTGTGGCTAATGACACATGGTTTTTTAACCCTTCTGATCTGTTAGGTCCACTTGTCAGAACTGACGACGGTTTTCCACACAGCTTCTGTACAGTTGCTAACGTATGTTCTTGCAAACCAAACGAGGCAGTGTTCCCAAGGGCCGTGTTGCACAGCAGCACAGTTAGCAAGGACTCTCTTGCCACTGATCAACAAAATCTACATGAAGACGACACTCTGTGAAGAGGGTTCCTAAGCAGTTCAGGTGTACCCGAGGAACACAGTAGTCAGTTCCCCAGTTAAAGGAGCATTCGGCGCCCCAGCAATATGTTTCTCATAAGTAGAAGTAACAAGTGACAGAATAATAATGGTCAGAACAATAATGACCCTTCTCCAACCTTGAAAAAGGAAAAAGTCAGTAATTTATACATGGAAGGAGAGAGTTGAAAGCTACTGAAGGTTGGGTGTCCTCCATGGATAAAATTTTCTTAGGTGATCTACAGTTTATGTTTATTTTATATATTAATGGCTTTTATCATCCATAGAGCTGGTAACACTGTTCATGATTCAAATGATTCACATTCTAAGGCAATTTTTGGTTATTTATAGTGTTGGGAAGCTTTGGCTGTGATCTGTATTAACTGTGCCAGATTTCCTGCTTTCAAGTAATTTCTTTTCCTTGTGTTTCAGTAATAGTTTTGAAGATATGACTAAATGAAAAATAGCTTTCATGTCAATAATGGAGGTGATCCTGTCTCTGAAGGACTTTAGCATTTCATGCCATTAAAGTCTTGCAGTTTTGCTGACCAGTATACATTTTGCAATCGCCATGAAAATCCAAATTTTCTCTCATCATAACCTTTTAAAAAGTATGCCATTTACACAGGCTCAGATCAAAAGTATCCATTAATCTGGGGGCCTGCTTTGATACACCTAGAATCTGGTGGTGTTCAGGGTGGTTCCCCAGGCTGTAGCATCTAATTAATATATGCAGAATAGGGTTCCCACTGATTCTGCTACCATTAAAAGTACTTGACAGTCCTGCAAATCACAATCTTAAGTTAGAAGTCTAGAAGAGGAGAGAGAAATGTGATGACCATCTGCAAACAGAGGAACTGCGCCATCACAGAGGATCTACAGCACAACCAGGGATACACCTCACACCTCTGGAGCATCATTCCAGAGTATCCTCCCTTTCTTTCCCGGCGAGCTGGGCATTCACCCCTATGCAACCACAGCAGCAAATGAAGAGGGAACACCTTCCAATAATTACTTTTGTTCAAGAAATAACCAGTTAGTTGCAAACATAATATGCCACACTTGACAAATTATTTAGCATAATTATGACATTTTAAAAACTACTGTAACAATATCAATGATAACAGCCTCTATTCTTGCAGAAAATATTTTTTTTAAAGGAAAATACAAGATCTTTTATGCACTAGAAGCAGAGGAAGAATATACCTATGTAATTAGAAGGCATTACCATAGCGGACACAAAATGATGTCATGTAAAGCCTATAAGGAAATATTGACCTCAGCATTTCAAAACTGAGATCTCAGCTGTGATTTCACCTTTTAAAATGATACCATTACATTGTACTTCTAGAGAAAAACATACAGATACATATATGTTCTGCTTGCAAAGTTGGTATCTACGCCCAAGATAAAATGATGCCCTTTCTGCATTCCCATACTCCTCCTGGGCATCAAAGAGATGAAACACAACGACATAGAGCGCTCCAGTGGATAATCCTGTAAGTGCCCCGAGCCCATACAACTGGAGCCAGGCAAGCTCACCTTTACAGCCCGCTGGATTTGGTTTGCATTCCTGCCTGTAAGAATCATCTGCCAGGAGGCAGACAAGCTGAGCCAGAGCCACAGGGGCATTAGGCACATCCTGAATCTGGTATTCCTGAAAGCTTTAAGCTGCAGAATACCTTGTCATTCAGCTATCCTACTCCAAGGTGCCACCAAACCCCAAGTTATTCAGTGTTAAACTCAAGCCTACAAACCTTCCCAGCTTTCGTTCCTGTAACTACAGAAAAGTCCAACAAAAAATTTTCAAGATGCAAGTAGTAGAAGCTGCTTTACTAGTAAAACAGTAAAATAAAGAACTCAGATTCCTAGAATTAAGCAGTATTAACCAGAGACTTCAACATGGTCTGACAAAACACTGATACCCAGATATACTGAGGCAGAATTCTGTCTCACACCAGCTTTACAATAAAAGTGTGATCCATTTCAGGGAATCTGTCTATATACAAGTAGCAGTCAGTGACAATTTAAAACCATTGTGTCCAGCCTATTTTGTGAACAATCCACATCCTATGTGCATGCAAATATTAATTCTAATGTATAATTTTCTTTGTGCCTCATGAAAGAAGGAAACTATTAGCTTGATTTTTCGTTTTTGTTTTCAATGGATTCAGACAACACAAAGTTCCTGTAGCAAGTGGTCAAGTACAAAAAATGGTGTGCTGCCCGTATTACAACAGGCTCAGGACATTGGAATGTGTATATGGTTCAGCTGAGGCACCTGATTCTGCCAGATGAATTTAAAGGCCAACCCTACATAGCGACACAGAGATTTTAAGTCTGACTTGGATATTATAAAGCCCCCCAAGAGGAGTGTTTCATTGACTACAGAGGAAGCCAGGTTTGGGTAGGTGGTTAGGGTAGACGCTTGGAGCTTGTAGCGCAACCACTCCATTAACTTCACGCTTTTACTCTGCCTGAGCATCCCCAGCAGATGACAAGAGCCTGAGTGGTGTGTTCTAGGGGAGACCATGCTGCGAGAAGCAAGGGCAATAACTAAGAAACGTTAACCAGCAGCTATATTTAACATTACTTAGCCTTACCTATTTGTGTTTTAAAGGGAGAATTTCTATTTTCCACACATCTAGCAGTTTAGTAAAACAACCAGTTATAACTGAGAAGTCAGACAAAACTGATAAACTCCTCCTAGTGAACAAGGAAATGTCATTAAAAGGAATGTGGTTTCAGAAAACAGCTTAGTCACACTTCCGTCTCCTAGCCCCAGCCACCGCCACTGCGCTTGCCCTGAGGTGCATGTTATCAAATCCTGGGTTCGCAGAAGTGGCAGAGTCAGGTGCAATTTGCTCATTCCCGTACCTACGGGATGTATTACAATCGTTTGTTGAGAGTGTTTGCAATGGGAGGAGGAAAAGGGAGCACCGAGGACTTCAACAAGGCTCACTGTATTTAGAAAATTTGTGTAGGAATTGTAAGAGGACAACAGCTATGATACGTAACACGTAACACAGTCCTTTGGGTGATCAGTTGTATTAATACTAAATTTGCAAAATTAATGATGCTTCAATATATTAAAGCCTCAATTCAGATTTCATGCATATTAAAATACAAAATAAAGTTTTAATCCTATTTGTAAGCAGCTGGAGTACTATAAGGTGGTAAGTAATGGCCTCCCCGGATTTATCAAGAACAAATCATGTCGATGCTATCATATTTGTTGCTGTAATAAGATAACAGGCCTTGAAAACAGGGGTATATTTAGCAGTAGCTATCAAACTTTTAAGAAAGATTTTCACACCATCTCACAAGACATTCTCCCATCCTACTTTATCACTGGTAAAGCATTACTTGAAGATGACGTGTAGCTCAAAGTGCTTTATTTAAAGAAAATTGTGGCTCAACTAGAGTAGTATCCAGAGGACTGCAACAACTATGCTAAAATTTACGTGTAACTGAAATACAAGTGGAACAATTGGAAAAGATGGAGAAGATGCAACAACGCTTTTAAAACTATTTTAAACTAAAATATAAATAGATAAACATGAACTATTCTCTGTAAACTTTAGATATAAGCCAAGAAATAATAGGCTTGAATTAGAAACAAAGAGATTTAATTGACACTTAGGGGGGAGAAAAATGAGTCTTTCCAACTGTAGAATATTTAATAGTTGAGAATAGTTCAAGATTGGATACCTGAAAAGAGATGCGGGGTGTCCACACTGGAAATTGTGAACAACACTTGTCAGTAGGAGCTCAGGAATAACAGATGGGGCTTTGGGGACCTTCCAAGGTGGCTCCCAGCTGTACATCCCTGTGAACCTATGAAAACAGAAAAATGGATAGTTTGTAACATTTTTAATGCATCTTATTTTATCTTTGAAGATTAAAATCTGTGGGGATAAACTATAACATTGAAATGAATGGGATTCTTGATACTGGAATAGGGTAAGCTGAGGAATCCTTGTGCTGAGGGACTGGAGAAATTAATGGCAGAAAAACACCCAGCTGATTATAAAACATTCATCTGGTCAGGAAGGTGCAAGATAGGGAGAAAATTTGAGGGAAATATCACTGAATACACACTTTATTTCACATTCTTTCCTTAGTATCTGCTTATAGCCACTATTAGGGTAGGATACTGAGCTAATATGGACTTTTTGTCTGGCTCATTAGAGTTGTTCTTACATTGTTTAACAACCTGCATCAAGTAGGACTAGCATCCAATGAAATGCAGGAGAGAAATGACAGATTGTAACTTTGCTTGCTTAAAGAAAACACAGAACTTTTGGCATTTATTGTCCTAACACAATTAGCAACCAGTTTGTGTCACAATTGTGATATATTTTCTTCATGAACTATTTTAGCATTATAACATTTTAACAATCTCCAGACATTAATTATGACATTGCCTTGTTCTAACAATGCATATTCAAAATGTAACAGACCATATTGTTTACTACATGCACATTACTTCCCCCCCCAGCATTAGAAATTTAAAATAAGCAATTCTGGAATTAAACTACGCTAGAGAGGCATATGTTACTTAGTTTTACCTAGCCTTTACAGGAGTTAGACACATGAGACAGGGGAGACAGTCTCTTCTGTCTATAAATGGCAGTAGAATTAGCAGGAGAAGATAATATTGTTAAATGTGGGAGTTATGTAGCACTGATGGCTGATGTCTTTTGTCAGCCAGTTACAGAATTGGCAGCCGTACCGTGACTTTGTCCTCTCCCATGCCAAACAGAAGTTACACACGTAGAGGCAGGGCTGGGGTCAGAAGACAATACAAATGATAGCTGGTCTTGCTGCAGGACTTTGCATGAGCCAGTATTTGAGCTATCTTTAGTAAAAAATTCTACAGTAAAAATCACCGATCTGTAGATGTCTGTGCATAATTTTCTGCAAGCAATCTAATAGTAGTGTTGGACAGAATTGTTTTACTCCCACCATGTAACATGGTAACAGAACTCCAAATTTTCCTCTGTGAAGAGTCATATAATTTGCAAGTAATTGCAATACATGTCAGCCTCTAATTCCTATCACAAATAAAAAGTGCCAGCTTCCTGCACAGATCTATTGGTTTGCACAGCCCGAGGACGATCAAAAGAGTTAGAGAAATGCATCGTTTCCTAGCAGGTCCAGGAAATTTTATACGTATGGGGATTTAATGGTTAAAAAAAGAGTACTTAAAAACATAATGTAACCCACTTGAATGTATGTCCCAAGAGGACAGACTTTGCATGTACAGAAATTATCCTCCCGTGTCTACATTTGAAGAAGTGAAAGGACTAGAAAGAAGCAGCTAAATGAGATGAATTTTATTTCATAGGTTAACAGCACGGGGGCTTTATATTAGTCTGTGTTTGGGCCAGGAGGAGGAGGAAACCAAGCAGTTTATTTTGTAACCAGATCTGTTGTGCATAACTCACATACAGTTGGCAACTGATGACAGCACTCCTTAGGTAACGTTGGTATTTGGAAAAAAAAAAAAAAAAATTGAGCTCTTTGGATTGCAACTAGTGTGACAGAGCATTTTAGATATCAGCCTGAAATGTCACCTGTAGGACATCACCCTCACATACAGAACAGCCTGCCAGTTGTGACAGGCTACAGCTGAGTTTTTTCCCCTCTATTTTCAGTTCCAACTGAACTATAATTTTGAATTAAGTACTAAAATATCAGGAGTTTCAGTAGCTTTTCTAGCAGTTTGCTTGGAATTGTATATATCCCAAAGTACATTGCGGTTTTGTGCAGGCTAGAATTTAATAGACACAAGAAGATGTGGCTCATACATTTCCCACTGAAGTACCTATAGTGGCATGACAAATTCTGACCTGGCAATTATTCTTGCCTTATAATAACATCAATTTTAACTGCCTGATAAAAAGATTCCGTATTTAGGTCAATATGATTTTCTCTTTACATTTGTAATATGCTTTGATTTAGAAGTTTTTATTTGGACTTCAATGTTTCCACAAGCAGAAGCCACTATTCACTCTTCTCTCCAGTTCTTCTAATACCTTTGCTTTGGACTACAGTACACAATAAAGATATCTCTCTCCTAGCCATTATACTTGACACTGATTAGAAAGATGAGTAACTGCTTCAAAACATTTGTGTTGCTTCTAACTAAATAAAACATTGCTATTAGCTCCTAAGGCATATCTGACATTGTACGTCTGATAGACAGACTCTTGCATTATGGTATGAGAAAAGAAAAAACCCACCTATACATATATAGATTTGTATATGCAAATGAGTATATGTCAGACTCTTAGAATGTAATAATTTAATCTTTACTAGAGTATTTTCTATAGCAGCGTTTGGAAGGTTGGGCATTCATCCAATATTGGGTTTTTTGGCCATAATCACAGTGCCGCTCAGCTTGTCCTGCTCACTTCTCATAACCTACTGGAAGAGTTGTTCGTGATCATTTCATTTAATTGAATGTGACAAAGATCATCTCACTTTGTGCCAATAATTTTTCAGAAACATTTGTTTTTGAAGACAGTTTCCTATTTTGACAGATAATCTATCCTTACTTCTAATTCATATCGATAGATATGGGCTGTTCTTACACACAGTCTATAAATCATCAACCTTTTTCAGCCTGAATTTCTTGTCATCTCTAGGCTGCTCTGCTGAGGTCACTAAAGGCTGCCATTGCCAGTGCTATTTATCTTCCAAATTTTTTCTCCTCTCTACCTTTTCAGTTCATTTCATTTCCCAGGCAAACATACTTCCACTTATGCCAGCAGGTCATCTGTTGCTCTGCAGTAGGTATCACATCCATCAGCTTCTCTTGTAGACAGGAGTGACGCTCCATGGGCTCTGCACTGTGAGCACACTTACAAACTCTGGGCCTTTCACTTCAGTTGCAGTCATAACCCCAGTGAAAAACACTTGATTGATCAACTGGGTAGGTTAAAAGAAGTCTGGAAGATTAGCGATAAATGGTGGAGTCATGGTCTAGCTTGTGGTTATGGATTAGGCAGGCTTTATGTCCAGAGCCCATCAGTCTATAAATAATTATTGTCTTAATTAAGCCAGTATTTTTCTACAAAGGAAGCATAAATATCTTGCAAGAAATCTAGAATAAGCATGAAATAGGTTGTTGCGATTGAAGGATATAGCACATAGGAGTAGGTATATCATCCTACACGTACAGTGGTAGCCTAAATCTGTCTCATTTTATGTACTAAACTCAACGTTGTGGGGCTTTAATCTTAAGGGGCAAAATGCCCCTTGAACAGTAATGAATTACAATTTCCTGATTGCCAAAGCCTCCCTGCATACACATGACCAGGGTCACAGTCTCTCTAGCTTTGGTGGAGAAGATTCAGCAACCTACAATCTCTTGAATCTCTGACTGCATTTCTTCCCATCGTGTTCATGATATTTAAGCTATTTTCCTTTCCATTTACCTTCCACAAAGCTCAGAGGCAGCAGAAATTGCCACATTCTGTGGGTTTTAGCTGTCTTTCATTCATCAGTAGTCTATCATCAGTATGTTTCTCCCAGGTGAGATATAATCTATTAACATTTTTGGCAGCTTCATGTGTGCTGCTTTTTTGTTGTCCTTACCCAAGTGAGCTTTAAGGAAATGTTTTTTAGCTGATTTGTATTTGTTTGGACAACAGAACACAGTTTTCTCCATTTTCTTCTGTAATTAGTTTTATCAGTATCAGTTTGTTCTTCATGAGAGAAAAAAAAAAATCCAAACACTGCACATGTTTGGTCTCTGTCTTATATTCTTTAGTCTTAGTTGCAAAGCCATACTTGTTTTGTGTGCAGCTTTTGGAAACATCTACTTTTATCTGTTGATATTTCTATTTTGAAATAAATTACAGCAATTAAATAATACTGAAGTCCTTGACTAGAATTATCTTTAGCAAGTCATTTAACTAATGTTTATAAAAACACTTTCATCTAAGGATCTTAAAGACTATTACTATTATCTTCTAAGCTGTATCCCAGTTGCACTGCAGTGTGTATTCCTGAATGACACACAGCTTTGAAGTCTTTAAACTACACAAGAAAGTCATGGCTTAGGGATGTTTTTGACAACTAATTGTAGTTTTTGATAAAACTCTTCCAACTCACTCTGTGAGAACATAAGTCTCAGTGTTTTCATTATTCTTGGTTCATATTTTATTTAGGCCAACATTAGCTTGTCACTCACTCGTGTGCAATCTTTGACTCCCCAGTGACGTCCTTCAGTGTAACCACAGAAACTCCTCTGTATGCAGCATAATTTCTTTCATTTATGTACTAATCTTTGCTATATCCAACTTATTCTGCCAAACGGTTATACTTGCACATAATATTTTTCAGATGTGTTGGTTTAAAGTCACATTTTCTTTCAGCTATGAAAGGTAATTTAGGTATGACATATCTACTATTTAGACACAACTCTAGGTGCTGTAGAGAAGCTCCTGTCCTTTCCCCCATGACCATTTTAACCCCAGCTGAACGACACTGATAAGGAATGGCAATACCCAGAATTACTTGCAGAACAGCACGGATAACTTGAAAAACTGATTGAGGTGATGTAGTTCGCCACTAGCCAGCTCAATATACAGGTTACAGTGGTTCATACGCTCTGCAGATTCTTCACAGACTGGCACCAACCTCTCACAGGCCAATACATTTGATCAATGATTGACCTGAATTTAAATGCTTTTAAAGTCATGTTTCATGCAGTACAAATCAGAGAAGAGTATAGCAAGAAAAGTAATTGACAGAAATCTTAAGGAAGCTACATCTTCTGCCAGCATAGTATTTAACACCATCCCCTTTCTCAGTCTGTAAATTGTAGTTGGATGAGTCTTCCCACACAGAGAAGGAGAGTAAGTGGGTGAGAAGATGGTCAGGAACCTTTTTACAGCTCTGCGATTGCACAGGAACCTGACTAACACTGCTTAAAACATTGCTCTTTTAAAGATATATTTAAAGGACCAGAGGAGAATTTTCTGGTTTCGGTACGAAGCACATCTGCCACAACACAGACACTGTTCGGCCACCTGTTAAATCTTTCCAATACACCATTTAGATCATCTCAAAAATTAACAATGGTAAAGAAGGAATAAAAAGCATGCAGAAAAAATCATCAAACAACAATTGTAAAGCAAAAAGATGGAAATATGGATTACACATGATGATATTGCTTCAGAATGTGAAGGCGGCCCAAAAATTGTGCTGGCTTTAGCTGAGAGTTAATTTTCTTCATAGCAGCTAGTAGTGGGCTATGTGTTGAATTTGTGCTGAAAACAGCGTTGATAATTCAGGGATGTTTTTGTTCCTGCCGAGCAGTGCTTACACAGAGCCAAGGCCTTTTCTGCTTCTCACCCCGCCAGTGAGTAGCTGGGGGTGCACGAGTTTTCTCACTTTTCCAATTCTCTTCTCCATCCCACCAGGGGGGAGTAAGCGAGCAACTGCGTGGTGCTTAGTTGCTGGCTGGGGTTAAACCCTAACAAAACTAGAAGTAATTTAACAAGTGGAATAGAAAATTCACAGAGGAAGGTCCATCTGTGGCTTTTTGAACACAATGCTCCAGGCTCAGTCTCTGGTTCAGGAGAAGCCTACAGGAGATGACTGCTGGAAACTGGGACTGTAAACTCAGAGGAAGGACAACTCTAGTCTTGTGTGTTTCTTGTGCTCTTTCCAACCGTATTAGCTACTGGTTGATGCTGTAGATAGGGTGGGCAAACTGTGACCTCATACAGTATTTCTTGAGCTCCGAGGACAGCAAGGAGCCCAGTGGCACGGGTAATTATCCTTCTCAGTGGCAATAATCTGCCCTTCATTTTATGATATCTATGATGAAGCAACAGACTTCTACAGATTTATTTAGAGCTCTTTGAATAAAGTACCCTATATATAGTGGGTGACAGTTACCGGTAATGTTATTGTTATTATTATTACTGTAGAGAAGATTTCAGCATAAAAATGTTTATAGAGCCAAGGCTTATACAGACTGATTTCACATTGCACCACCTACACTAAAATACTCCACTGAATAGAACACCACAATAATTCTAAGATACGCTGAATCCAGAGGTTTGAACAGCAACTGTAATGGCTCCCTTAGAGCCAAGCCAATTCCAGAGCAAATATATTGCTCGCATTTCATCTCCCAAATGAGACAGGAAAAGGCCAGTAAGAACATTCCTCATAAGCAAAAAGGTTTAAAACTTGAATATAGACTTTTAAAACTTGCATATATTTTAGATTATAGGTACTTGGCTGCTCTGTAATGAAAGCTATGGTCAATAAATACCTCTGGG
This sequence comes from Grus americana, assembly GCF_028858705.1. Classification (NCBI taxonomy): domain Eukaryota; kingdom Metazoa; phylum Chordata; class Aves; order Gruiformes; family Gruidae; genus Grus; species Grus americana. Next base: position 14,085,530 of record NC_072864.1, read on the forward strand.
CAAGATAAGGATGATCTTTGATATACCCAACAGCGACGAAGAATATCTCAGCATAGGATACTATCTGGGTTTGCATCAATTCTTCATTTTTACTGTGCTCTTTGGACAGTGTCCTGATCCCTGCTATCCCAAGTACCACAGGTAGTAGTATTCAAAATATCACAACATTTCTGAATTTTTCCCAATTTTAACTGCAGTAATGAAATCGGCTTGTATCCATCACGGCTTACTTTAATGTCTTCAAAGCAGTCCTTTTTAAACAGAGCCTGTCACAACTGTAGCCAACATGTAGCCTTTAATCAAAGTAGCTAAAAAATAGTGCACTCATTTGCTTAATAACATTTGTTGCTAATATTACATACTGATGCACCATTTCATAACAGAATTAGCTAAGTTAGGTCAATGTATTACAGAAGTTGTTTATGAAAAAAATGGTTGAATAAACTTTGGACCAATCCCACAGTATAGTATCAACCTCCAGATTAAGTGGGAACAAGACTTCATCTGGTAATACAAATTTGTAGAAACTGGTCCAGTGTTTTGGAAAAAGTATTTTTTTAAACTATTCATTATTTAATCAAGCCTATTTACTTTAGAACGATTATGTACTTATTTAAATCTTGTTAATACAGTTGTTATTCTTCAAGCATTTATGAAAAAAAAAGGTAAGCTATCTGGTTCCTGTAAATAATATATTAATTAAATTTTCTTCACACAAAATAATTCTGAACAGTAACATTGTATTATAAAACAATTCCAAATAAAACATGCTCTAATTATAATTCCAAAGCTCACATTATTTTGAAACTTGTGTTGGTTTTTAGATAGATTATAATAAAAGCAAATTGCTGTATGTTTTAATAACACAGTTGTCAAATAAAGCCATAATGCCCAACTGATGACTAACCACAATGTATAATTCCCCATAAAAGCTAATTGACAATTGATTTTCTTAAATACTGAAAGAATTCATCATGATTAACACTATTACAATGAAATCCAAAGGAATTAGAAAAGATTTATCTCCAGTTGAGCATTTCTGCAAATATTAGACCTACTGAAGAGAATAACAAAGTAGGTTAGAAACAGAGCATCCCCTTGCCTAGTTCATAGACAGAATATGAAATACGAGGATGTAACCAAGGGGTTTGGTGCTTTTTATGCAGGTATATATACACAGTAGCAGCATGGCACATTACTCTCTTAGTACTCAAGCTCTGTCAGCAGGCTCAGCTCTGGGATCATCATCTCACTGTCTGCAAATTCTCGACTGGATTTATAAAAATTTAGAAGAAGAAAAAAAAGAGAAAACAGTAACATTATGGAAAATAAGAAGATGAAACCAACAGTAGCTTTGCGGTTAATTTTTAAAGGTAGTTGAAGTGACAGCTTCAGCTGACCTCTAAGCGCAGTGCTGGAGGGGAGCCAACAAGGGGGGCACACAGTTCCTTGCCGCTTGCATCAGCCCCGTGCAGGAGGCATGTGGCCTCAGGGGCTTGGAGAGAAGCTGTGGAGCTGTGCTGGAAGCAAGTGTGCCAGTACGCAGAACGAAGCAAGGTAATATGAAATGGAAGCTAATGAGGGAGACAGGCAAAGACCCCCACTGCCCTGAAAATTGGATAATTGAGCAATAAATTTTTCCATGCCATATTAAATACAAACCAGGAAAGCCAGTGAGCATGATTATTATGTATCAGCTTGTCTAAGGAACTTTAAGCAGTAATTAAAATAAAAAGACATTTCCCTGCCCTGGAGAATTTTCAGTGTGCAACTCCCCAATGTCGTGGTGACAGGCGATTCATGTCCTTCACTAAACTTCAGTAGGGTTCTCATGGGAAACTTTAAAAAGTTGTCACTGTGGGATTCGTCAGAAGGTACAAGTGACACAGAGTAGAACATAATAAAAAGGTGAAAGGCTATTGCTGTATGAGCACATGGCAATTTAAATTAGTTATGCACACTCAAGAGCGCTCTGTGCAGCCCAAGGGCAGTAGGATACTAGGCTGGCTTTTAAGCTGCTTTAGCTTCTTTTTAATGCTTTTAATACTAGAGGAGCTGCCGGTGTCATTTGGACAGCCCACCTTCTATCCCAAATATTCAGATCTTCCCTGGTATTTAAGTAAAAAACTTTTGCTTTACTTCTTACAGCCTGCATTTCATTCCCAGCTATTGCAATGTCAACTTCTTTTCTACAGTACCAGACTTTTTCCTTTTTTTATTAAAACTAAAAGAGAAAAGATGTTGCTTGTATTACTAAAAAGACCCCAAAAAAGGCAACTGAGATTGGTCCTGTGCTTTAATGAGAACATAGAAATGGTAAGCTGCGTCATAGAAACAAGAGTGGTTTTAAGAGAGATGTCTCAGTTCAGTACAACTATATAAAAAGAGGAATATAAAGTCAGGTAACAGTCTACTTACTTAATCCATCTGCATTTACCATGTTTTATCCATGTACAAACAAGTAAACTACAGTTTTAAAATAGCATTTGTTTTCCTTGCACCCAGAAACAATGATATCAGTTTAATAGAAGAAAAAGGCATTACGATTTTTTTCACGCTTTCCATACCTAACACATTGTGAAGCAGCCTAACCCTGCAGAGGTGGCCTAGGAAATTCTGTGATCTGTGTACGCTCAGCTCACCTGAACTAAAGAACAGACGTGCTTTCACTACAGAAGAAATAGTATTCCCAGCCCAAAATTTTCTTCCCTAATAATTTCAAGACTGCTAGGGAATTACTGATGACTTCCTCAATAGTTAGAAGGAATGATCAGATATTTGAATTTAATATCCAGCTTCCAGGTGGCAACTAAGGAATTTAGCAGCCCATTTTTAATCTACTTTTGTGTAACTAAGTTGACGCTGGCAATGAGTCTAATCTGCTCCCTGATTTTTTTATCCTTTCCCTCAGTTGGTCTAGTCACACACCACTGTAAAACTCTTCCTGGGCCCATCCCATCATCCCTCCTATTCATTCCTCTGCTGATTTTTTTGCCCCCATCCTTATGAAGAAAACTCCTGATCTCATCTCAAAGGGTTTACACAGAATTATCTTTGTCTTCTTGAGCCTTCATCTCCCTTCACTCCTATTACGCTGCTTTCCCTTCCAGACCTCTCTTCTCTGCTGCCTCCTTCGGACTGTATCACAGAGCTCCAGGTAACCTGCAGCGAGTGACAGAGCAGGAAGGGCAGAGCTGGCAAGACCATTATTTCAGGAGCTTTGGTCTATTGCCGGATTTCGATTGAAACATGTGGTTATTCAGCAAGATGGGAAATTACACATGAATGTACCAGCGTTTACAAAGTCCTGAAGATATGGAGGCTCAGTTGGTGGAGAATCCAATGTTTCTAAACTGTCAGATATCAAGCTGGGAGTGTAAAATGTCTGAAAACCTCATACTAGAAAACCAGGTTCCCCTGAGAAATCAGCTTAAGCTGCAAATATCAAGGCATCCATCATCATGAAGCTGGGAGCCTTGAATCCAAACTTGAAGTCAGAATTTGCTTCCCAGTGCAATGGTTTAGGCTGCCTGGCTCCCCATTAGCTCCAGCAGATTGCGCTGGAGCACAGAGCTAAGTCAAGCTGGTCAGAGCCTAGAAGCCATATTCTACATTATTATGTACAAACACATCAGTCAGTAAATTACGTATGTATATGAAACAAACAAACAAAGACTTAACCGACTCCATTTAAAAAAACAAAAACAACACACACCAACAACAAAACCCCAAACTGATAAAGTAACTTGAATGCAACTATTCAACGAAACCAATCTCAGCATGCAATTTTGGGATAATAGGCTAAAAGGTAACAGAAAGCACACCGTTGCCTGTTCAAAAGCTAGTCTGATAGGAATGCTAAACTGACAACACCACAAACAACTAATAATCCATATACTGTCCAATATTTTATAACAAACAATTAGAATGGTCAGATCCTTTGGAAAAAGGTGTAGAGCTTTATATAATGCACTACCTATAAAACTATAATCCTATTTACTATTTTCCATAAAACCAGAATATGAGAGCATTTGCTTAAATGGAAAGCCATACACACCTTTGTGAGCTACGCCTAAGTGGATAACGGCAGCCAGACTTCGGGACTTCCCGTCCCTGACCAGTTCTGGGGAATTGCCTTTGGTATGAAGAGTACTAATAATCCACATTGGTTTCTTTTCTTGGCATGTACTTTTGCATCTATCTGTCATCGTACCTGAGGAAAACGACCCCTGGTTTAAATCTATGGTTTATGACAAATACTAGGAAATGCTTAAAAAAAATAAAGCCAAATCAATATACAGCACAATATAGGAATTGTTTGTGGATGTCACTGTCAGAAAACAGTAGTGAAGGGAGCAATTTATTAAGTTTAAAGGAAGCCAAACACTGAAGACAACTTCCATCCATGTAGAATAACATTAGCTATTCAATACCACCAGATCTCATATTTCACATTAATTACGAAATGAAATTGGGAGAACAGTGTTTTTTCTTTATTTGGCAAAAGAAAAAGCATCCACTATCTTGCTTGGGTGGTCTTTCTGCATCCCTTTATTGGAATCAATGCACTGATCTTACTAGAAGAACCGTGTGATTATCCATAGACACGAGTACCCTGCATTTGCATTAAGTTGGGTGCCAGCTATAGTTTGTGTTTATGCACACGCATACATACAATTAGAGAAGTATGTCATTTAACACAAGCATTGCTCACATTACTTTTTTATACTGCGGGGTGAATGTGTGTGCAAATAGGAATTTGGTGTGCAAGTAGGAATTTTTGATTTGAGGACATGGTTGCATATTTTTACAAGAGGATTGCTACCCTCTTGAAAAAAAAAATCAGACCCTCTGTGTCACATGAATCACACACGTGACAGTCTACACTCATGCTTCCACATTTAGATTTTGTTTTCATTGTTCTCCGTAGGTTTTTTCTGGCTATAATTAGAGTTAATCACATTTCAAAGTACCAAGATAATTATCTCCATGTCAAATTAACTATTTTCAAATGAAAGACTATTTTTGCTTAATTTTTCCCATCTTGAAAGCAAAGCAGTGATTCCCAGATCTTTTATGTCATTTCTTTATGAACATCAGGTTATGATAAGCTACTTTCTGAACCACTGCTTTAATGCAATTTATTTTACATAGCTTTGCATAATAAAATGGCATTTTAGATAACTTATTCAAAGGGCAGATACTAATTCTCTGAAGATTTCATTAAATCACTCTTTTCATGTTAAATAAATGTGCCAAGTTAATTTTGGAATAAACAAACCAAGGTATTTAATTGCTTTGTGATAAATATGTACTACTTAGAATTGTATCATGCAGCTTTACGTTTTAAAACTCTCTATATTTCTATGCACCTCAAGAGATTTCAATTTACGTATATTTACTAGTACACACAAGATGTATTTAATAAACTGGTAACTCCGCATGCATATCAAATGTAATTCTCTCTTTAACAGTTATTTTGTATCCTGTGTTTTCCTAAAATATGAATAAATGACAGAAGGGGTTTTCTTGGAAGTAGTAGTCAGTTCTAAACAAATAGGCAGGGAAAAACAGAAAGCAAATGATCGGCTTTCACAAACAGGAGCTAACATTACAAGATGCAGCTGCACAAGAGCAAGACAGCAAAACTCAGACCTGACGCTAGACTGCCTTACCTCAGATTTCACTAGATCACTCCCCTCTTTTTCCCCCTTAAGTAAACATAAAGGTGTGCTCCAAAACTGCACAATGTAAAATACAGTTAGTTAGAAACTAGCTCAACTGATTTTTGCGTTTCAGTTTCAGAAAATGGTCAGCTTTAAGTGCACGAAGTCAAATCAAAACACAACACAACCTCTGCTCCCAGTTGTAAAAGTCCTGAAGTGCTCCATGGGGTTATTTCATGCCTGATCCTGCAAGTGCTCCTTTCAGCCTTTATCACTGAGTAACCAAAACCACCACCTACAAAATCCGTGGTTAGATAAGTATGCACTGCTAAACAGGAATTAATGCAGCATCTTTAATAAGAGGGAGATTTCGATGAGCTTTACTAGTATGAAATAAGCCGGCAGTCCAGCAACAATTATTTGCTAACACTCTTAACATGTAGAAAGATTTGACTTGAGATTTTAGAGCCAAAAGGTACCTTTTACAGCCATCAGTTATTATTATTATTATTGCTGCACAATATAGCTGGATACATATTTTACTTTATTTCTTGGTAATATTTCATATTATTTTAAAGGATATAAAAATCAATTGCAGTATTAATATTTCACACTGATTTTTTGCAAGCATAATGTTGGAATTAGTGCACTCTGATGTTTTCTTCTGACAGGCTTGTGAAACATTCTTGGGAGTTATTTTGATTTTTTAAATATCTTTTCAAGAAAATTATACTCAGCTAGAATAAATTATTTCATTGCTTCAGTTACCAATGAATAGCAATCTTCTCATTTATGGTAATTTTTCAGTATGTACTACAAACTGGGGAAGGAACACCCAAGCTGAACTGTCATATGGATATCGATAGCAGATTTTTATCTAGAAAATTAATTATTTCACAGTTTTGTAGCTGAAACGTTTCTAGAGAAAACTCTATAGAGAACAAGGGTGATACTTGCTTATATTTACAGAATTATTTTTCTGTGTGGAAAGCAGTGGATGCTGATCAGTTGCTGGATTGATTCTTAGTAGCTATAGGGTCTAGAGAGCTTCTCTTCCTTGTATATCCATCCTCATCCAGCTGAGCGGCCTGCAGGCTCTTTTGCCACTTTGAGCCGCTCCAGCCCAGGCGGGGACATGAGGGTACAATCCACCCAGTCAGGAGCACGTGGAGGAAGGGAGCCAGAATCTCATCATCCTCCTGAGGTTTACATCACTGTCGTCGTGTCTATGGTCTACCAGCCTCTTATCAGCTAACGTAGTACTGAAACTATCCATTTTACTTCCGTCTTCTGTGTGACATTCATTGTGCTCTAAGAATATTTACCTCAGCAACACATGCAGGGAACGCCCGCTTGATGGATCACAAGCGTACTTAATCATGATGATCTACATGTCAATCTGCTCTGTTCTGGTGGGTTTGGGTGTATTGAAAAGAGCACTGAGTTTCATGACTAATTGTCCTACAGTAATAGAAGAAAGCACTCGGTATAAGTTGCATTCGTGAAAGTTCAGTGAACTTTGTTAAAGGGCTGGAAAAGCATAGAGCAGAGACATTTTGTACTTCTTAATAGGATACACAAAAAGGTAAATTGTTGAACTCTTTCACGACAAATATAGTCAGCATTATGATAAATAGCAATACCCCATGAGAAAAAAAAATCCAAACATGCTTAATTTTAAGCACAGACTTAAGCCTCTTTAAATCCAAGAGTACTAGAGCTTGCCAAATTTAAGCAGTGAGTAAACTAACAATTCAGAATAATCTAAACATTACTGAAAGTGAAGTACCTGCCCAAGTGATTCACTGACTCAGGGTGAAATAATGTGTATGGGGAGCTCACAACTGGTATCACCTTGGCTTTTTACACATCTACAGATTTTGTACTTCTACAAAAATAAACAAGTATTTGTCAAAATATTTATTTTTTTCAGTGGTAGAAAAACATGCATGCATGCTCAAAATTCGGAGATTGTGTGAAAAAGCAAAACCAGCTTCTTCTCCATCCACCACGTACTAAAGCAGAGTGCACACTAAGTGGAGTACACCTGTGGGAGTACAGTTTATGCAGGTAAGTCCTCAAAGGGTCCATTTTCAATGGTTTAAAATTCTCTTGATTATAAAAAGTCATTATTTATCTGAATGAAGAGGAAGAAGGAAGAGTAGATGGTCAAAGCAAGAACAGAAAATATACATGCTAATATGTGACCAGGTCCTGAACAGCATCCAATTGTGAACACCGGCATTTCTCAATGGGATGAAAATTTGATGATAGGTTGCATGTGCAATTGAGCAACACAAATGACTTATTCTCAGCCACACTAAGGGCTAAGGCTGCACTTCTGAAAATAATTATTTTTTTGGAATACACAATTTTGAGGGTCATTGCCCGTAGATTGCTGAAAATGCTCTCTCTGGGAATTTAGACTTATTTGTTTGGCCATGAGTTTCTATTTCACAGTGCAAGGCCTATTTACTGCTATTGCCCATCACAATGTAATCAGCTTCTGTTATTATCATCGGCTTATTCATTCTTCTGTAGCACACAGTGCTGTGCTCAAGTTCAATCAGAAGAGATTTATTGTAGGAATGACCTGTTTGTTGATTTGCTTGCTTCCCCTCCTCCCAGACAGCACAAACCCAGAGGTATGTAGTTGGGCTACAACATTTTAATGGTGTCCTAACTCTAAATTGATGTAGCTTCTGGAAAAGTCTTTAAACTGATGCCCAACTCTAGTATCTAATTCTCGTTTTGCAGGGTAGGATTAATATCTAGCAGCTTCTGCCTCTTCACATTAACAGAAATTGTTTCAATGCAGGGTAAACAAAGTGAGAAAACTAGGGCACTGCTGCTACATTTGGGAAATGCTGCCAAAGGCAGGAGGCCAGGGCCAGAGAAACTCAATTCTCCTGCATACAGTCATCCCGTGGAGAAGGTTAGCTGTAAGATAGCTTGGCTGAGCACACTACGATCTTAGCGCAAGTGGAATTTTCTGCTGTAAGTTTTATAAAACTGTAAACCTTCTTTCCTGTATTTACAGCTACCCAGGCACTTTTTCGTATTACCAGAAGCACTTCAGGGGTTTGCTAATGCATTGGAAGCACCTTTCTGATAAGCCAACATAAATAGGTACAGCAATAAATCAATAAGCATTATGCTACTCCATGATGTGGAAGTGGATCATTTCATTATGCTGATAAAAAAAAAAAAGAAAAAAATGCACATTATAATACTATATGAAGGTCCATTTCTATGTATAGAGAATCTGAGTTATATTATACCTTGAAAGGCAAGGAAAATAATTACAGGATGCGCTACTTGCCGAAAGCAATCAGTATCGCATGACAACTGTCAGGGTAGGCTTATTAGAGAGGTTTGCATTAGAAGATGAGATGTCTTAAAAGGAAGATGGAGGCATTATTAAAACATGCTGCACATGCAGAGTGAGGCATGCATTACATGGTGACAAGATAATGGTTCGCAAGAAGATATATTGTTTTAAATGCAGCTTTAATTATTTAATTTCCTTGTTCAAATATGCAAAGCTCTAGCCAAGAAAGCATCTCCTTCTCTATCAGTTTAAATAGCACCTTTCTCCTATCTAGTTGGTAGCTCCTATTTCATACTCCGTTGCCACCAGAAAAATAAAAACTAATTCCATTGATAAAAAATTAATTGCATTAATGAACAGATGTTTTGGTTTTAAATTTCTACAGTGAAAAGAAAACTGTGTTTGAAAAGTTAGACTAACATGTTAATGGTCCTACTTTTCGTTATTTATTTGGTTCACTTGTTCAATAAAATTGGCCTCTTCCTTTAATTAAACACATTTTATACTTTTATTGCCATTGCATAAAGTCCAAAAAGTCACAACAGGGAATACATTATTGAGCCATTACACACTTCCTAGATGACTGAAAGCCCTTCGTTTCACCTCAAACATCACAATGCTTTAGAGAAGGGAAATATGATGGCGATGATTAATATTAACAATCACTTAGTATTGTGCTTTCACATTGACAGTCTCCCAGTGACTCCCACCAGCTCTGGATCCAGCTCACCATATCCTGTAACTCAATCTCTACTAGCGGCTTGTCCCCCTCCTCTGCATGAAGAGGAGTGTCCAGCGTCCTGTGCTGCCAGAGCAGCTTCTCTCCAGCAGTGGGGACAGAGGCCAGACTTTGGCAAGATCCCGCACCAGAGTCAGGCCTCAGCTCAGTTCCAGAGAGTCCTTAATCTTGAGTAAATGAAATATTAGGGGAAGATAACACTGTACCCCATGCTTAGCGCCCTATTTAACCAAACTGAAGGCTGAAATGGAGAAATAAACCTAATGCAAGCCGCTCATGCCAGCCCCACAGAATACATGAGTTCCAGAAAGGGTTTCCTGAACACTGCGGAAGGCAATTCCAAACTAACGCGCTGGCGTGAAAGGAAGCAGAAAGAAACAAAGCATGGAGAACATTATCCAGTTTTTGTTTAAGATGCCTAAGGCTCAAAGGCACAAAAACCACACAGAGTCTACCTAAGTCACAGAGATACTCAAAGATATATTTCAGTGTGAGCTTCAACATGTAAACAAGCTTTACAGGACAGCTCCATAGGCTTGTAGTAGCCCATCTCATCTCAGTACCGTAACTCCTTTTTTCATTATCTGGAACACAGTGCTTCCAAGGCCTTTCCTTCTCTATTGCTTCTTTCCATACCGAAGTCTAGGCACTATCAAGATTTCTCTCTATAATAGTCTCTACATTTGGGATGGTTAACCAAAACCTTCTTACAGAATCTTGGGAAATAAGAAAACTAATTTTTTTTTATTATGTTTTTTCTCCCCCCTGCCAGACACTGTATTTCCTTTGCCTGTAGTACATGTGAGTTTTCCTCTGTTCCTCTTCAAGATGTCCAATAACACTACTCATTTTTACAGCCTCCCACATCTGCTGCTCAGTATTCCAAAAGAAGGACCTGCTTCCTATCACAGCCCCCTCTGTTCTTTTCACCTGCCCGCAAATAGTGTAGAAGTTTAGACAAGGCTCAAGAAAGCTGCATTTTTCCAGTCACATCATTAGCATTTGGGCTGTCCAGGAGACATGACAAGTAAAAGGAAGGGAAATAATTTCAGTCAAATTATTAGGACTTGGTTTTGGTTAAAAAGAGAACCTCTGAAAACATCTATATCAATTATAATTTAATCTCCTTTGCAATCATTTAAAATTCCATCTAATTAAGGTAGTTTTTGCAATATACCTCAAAAAACTTCCTATGTGCAAATTTTCCTCTATTTATGTTCCCTGGTTCTAAATGCTGCTGCTCTATTGATTACTATAATTCAGCTCTAATTGCACTTTTACAAAGTAGAATGAATAGATTACAGTTGAGCTAGGAGGAAGCCAAACATCAATTATTAATATAACAGAGCTGGCCTTTACCATGTCTGTATTATTTACCTTGGGGAGTTTAAGAACCTGCTGAATAATATTTATTCTCATAAATTAACCACTTCAAAATATTTGTTTCCATTAAGGAAAGCAACCAGACTAATAAAAAATACTTTCAGCAAATGCAAACAAGCCCTCAGTGTCTGTAACGATATGTGAAAGCCCAGTGCGCTTTCTCAGGAGGAGGCAGCCTCGGTATTTCAGAAAGCAGCCTATATATTCTTCACCAAGAATAAACACAGCTGGTTGATCTCCAGATTAGCTTGCAGCACAGGGTTTGTGGTTACTGTTTCAGTCGTTGTTGTTATTGCTAGGCTATTTTAGCCTCAACAGGGATCCAAAAAGTGGACTGTTTCAGTATGGAGAAAAAGCTAGTGGTGAAGCTGGCATTTCCTCAGTGCAATTTTTTGTATTCACAAGGCAATTACACCAAGTCCTGCTTCCCTTCCCCACTCTGGCCAGCACAGTGGCCATAACACACCCTCACACCCCCCATTGCTAACTCTCTCCTTGGTCCCACTTCTTGCCTGTGCATCATCTGCTGCTTTGCTCCAGCAATCTGCATTTCCATTCACAGCATTTAATATTGACACAGTTTATACTCTAACCTTATGGCCTATGGTCTGACCGATGATTTGGCTACATTGATTTTATTTTTTTTTTTTTAAATACACATATTGCTAAGCAAGGAAAAAATTAAACAATTCCTCTGGCCTTTGTCTCTTAGGATACTTCTCCTGCCCAAAGAATGGAGTCATCCCTTTTCCACCACTAGTTTGGTCACCTGCAGAACGATCTGACTTGGTGCAGAGCCTGCCTGGCCAAAGCACAGGGCTGGCAGTTTGCAACCACATGCACAGATCCACCAAGAATTTCACCTTAGGAGTGAATTTCAGAATTGTTCACAGGCAGACAGTATCAGCCACAGTTCCCCTTCAGCTACTTTGAAGTCAGCTCACATGGAGCACAGATTCTGTGGTTGTTCTGTAGGTAGAAGTAAATTTCCTCCAGTGAATAAATACTATGCTTAAAAGCTATTGTTTCTCAAATAAAAATATTCACAAAAGCTAATTCTGTAAATTTCCACTGTATCATAATCAAGAACTCACTGTACAATAATTAATTAGTCAGCCATTTGCAGCTAGGGCTAGAGGCGTTCATCTTTCCAAAAGCATGCACAGTACCATCTGTAACATCCGCTCAGTATTTTGGCTCCAAATGAGATAAAACATTTAACACATTGGCTGCTAAAAGTTACTAGACTTTTACAGAACTATAAAATGGGAATACTGTGGTGCTGCTTACTCCTTTGAGAGTACAACCCCAGCATTTGCCACTATGGTATAGTCTCTCATCAAAAAGCCTGGAGGGAATCCAATGAAATCTCTGCATAATATTCATGGCTATTCCATTGCAAGAGTGTTAATCCAGCTCTTTTCTCTATCTGATTAGAGGAAATCAGCCCTTTCTACCCATTAGGCATCTTTATCTGCTCCTGCAATGTATATGTTTATATTTCTTTTCAATTCTTTGGAAATAACATCAGTGTAGTACTCTACTAGTAACTGTGTATCTGTGACAAAAACTTAGGGCTAGATCATACCTAAGAAAGAAAACAAGATGCTTCTCCTCCTTTGATTTATCCAGGAACTGATCAGAGATCTTCTGTGCAGCACAGTCCTTGGATATGAAGAATATCATCAAGGAGGAGGAAGGAAGACTGATAGCTCAGCTTGATTAGACCCCTCTCCCAAGATGTGCTGTCCTGCAGAGGGTTCCTGGTACCTCCAAGCCTTTCAGTTGTCTCCTCCAGTGTCTTGATTGCCAGGGGCCCTCAAGCCATACACACACACACCCCCTCCCCATCTCTAAATATGTTACACGCAGATTCCTGGAGCTGAAGATTCCCTTACCTCATTTCAGAGTTAGAGCTTTCCAGAATATAATCCCTACTGTACAGATAAAATGGTGTGCCTTGTTCCTGGATGCGTAATTTTGAATTTGGCTGTGCTAATGCTCAAGGGAACTGGCCTAACCAGTGAACGGCATCAGCAAGTGCTCTGTCCTCAACACATACTTTGATGTTGGATCGTCTGCAAATTTTATCATTGGCAATTTTGTACTTACTTCAAGATTATCTGTAAAAGTGCTGAATAATGTTAATTTTGATACTAATTCACTAAAACACTTACTCATTGATTCCTCATTAACAAATATTTGTCATGATCTAAGTGTCTGGCAGTTCTTAAAGCACTTATACCTGTTTTAACAATGTTGCACAGTGCTAGTTTTACCTAAGAAATAAAAGCTTAAGCCATCACTCTGTGTATGTCAACCAAACTCTTCAAAAGTTTTTGAATTTATGGACCAATTTCACACTTTTTTTTTATAGTGCTAGAGACCTGAAACATGTTACAATCCTACAATTTCATGAAAATCAGTAATAAAAATAAGTAAGCTCTTCTAAAAAAAACTCTCAAAGAACATGGTTCAGGGGTGAACTCTACTCCTTAGCCACCAGAGAAATCACCCAAGGGATCGAACTCAAGACAAAAATTTCATAGGAAGGCAGGTTGCACTGGCTTCACTATACACCAAATCACCTGATCAACTGGAACATTGTGCAGTGTTAAGTCAGTAGCTATCAACTGTCCATTTAAATAACTATACGGGTACTTGTACATAAGGAATGGAGACCTATTTTTAAAACATAATGTAAAAAACATCCATGAAAAAACCCACCAACAATTAAGATCATTCAACCAGAAGTTTTCTCTACCAGATGGATACATTCATGTGTTCCCTTTTTCTTGCTACTCCCCTCACATGAGATATTGTTGACTTGATCCGGACATAAGCTTTCAATGCATTTTTCCTTTTTTTTCTTCCAGTTTTTCCCATGAGCCTTGAGGTATTAGACAAATGTATCTCTGTTTAGTGAATACTTTCCCTTTCCTTCAAGAAATGGAGATGAAATCCACTCAGACAGTAGGAAAAATACGTAAATACTTTAGTCTTAACCTCAAAAAGGAAATAAAAGAACAGCGGAACACCCATGTGTGGGATGCCGGACTTGTCCAGGCTTGTTGGTGCCGAATACAGGGCCATTATGAGCCAGCAGAAGGGGCCCTGGGGGAGTCCAGCTTGGGCGAGAGCAGGGATTGAGCAACTTGCTTATCCTGCACTGATAAGCACCGGACCTGAACAGGGGCAGGAGATGAGCAATTTGCTCATCTTAACAAGGTGTGGTGCCTGACGGGTCTACTCCTCAATCAACTGAGTGACGCCTGGGGTGAGGGGGAGCCTTCACAGCTTGATGTTACTTTGGTAAAACTAAACAGACCACTGCTCCTCTGTACTGAACGCCTTTGTTCTCCGCCACTTCCCCCCCAGCCCCGATCAACTGCACAACAAGCCTTGTTAAGGGCCAATCGGCATACAATACCTGACTTAGTCCCACCTCGCCAAAAGTATAAATCTGGCATTTAGAAACCTCTTTTTTGAGGACGAGAACTCCAACTATCCGGACGGGTCGACGGGCCTGGACCTCTCTCCTCCCCAAGCAGGGATGCCTCTTTGGTAAGACTTCGCCTCCGATTATGTCGGATGTTACCCCAGGAAAACTATCATTAACAAAAGCGCTGAACTATTAACTTGAGCTCAAAATTGTTGCAGTAAGTGCATTTATCAATGGCAATTCTGAACTTTTTATATCTGTTGCCTCAATAAATTACCTATTTTTCTTTTCAACTTTGCGAAACTGTTTCAGTGAAAGTCCTTAGTGGGGCTCTGACAGGCAAACGTTGACTCTGATAAGTGGCTACACACATAATCCTTTAGACATAAACCGTTGACCAAGTCTGGGACTAAGACTGGACCTAGCCGCATCTAGGCTCCTCTCTGAGAAGGAGTTTAGAAAGCAAGGGGGTCCTTTCTGAACCTCGTGACTCAATGGGAGGGCCTCCCTCAGCCACACATCAGACTTGTACCCTTTCACGCGACACCACAATTTTATTTAAAAAAAGAAAACAAAACCATAAAACAAAAAAACCCAAACCCACAACAAAAAAACCCAAGAGATGTGTCTTTGTTTAGGTGATACTGTACAGAGCCTTTAAAGACACCTGTGAATATTCAGTTTTTCACATGATGCAGACCACCTCTATTGCAATATACAAGTAGCAGCCTGGTATATCTTGAACAGATATAATGTTATTAATAGCAAATTTCTCCACCCATTAATATTTATCTACATTGAAATAGGAATGTGTCTCATCTTTGAAAAGAATTCATGAACTTTAATGGCAACTTCAGACAATTTGATAGGCTTATATTTCCCTCAAGTAAACAGCTTCACATTAGCATATGAATGTTATTATCTATGCTTTAACTTTGCCAGAAACTGACCACTTTGTTGCATTTTTAATAGCTTACCCATGAATTTTTTCATTAAACATTTTTGATCTAGTGTTAGCTTTGATGTCAGCTTGAGAAAGAATTTTGTCTATTTGTATATCAATGAGCTAAAAGTTACCTAGAAACACTTTATACCAGCCTAAACTACAAAAAAAGGCCTTACACAACTAACTTACTTCTCTGTTATAACACAGGTATCTTAGGAAAACACATTAAGTACCGTGAAGGATGCAAAGATATTAGAATCTGAACTGCTTGAAGCATCATCCTCATTCTTACCTATTGCAGTAGAGTTTTTTGAAAAACTGGAATGCTCATTTCACAGAAAAAGGTACTTTAACATGTATTTTTTCTGAATCCTGGGGGAACTTAAATTACATGTATAAATTTGGACTTATAAGAGAGAAGAAAGATGGAGAGATCCCCTTGATATCTTTGAAGATTGAGGAACATTATTTATTTACATCTTCCCATTATCTTTGCTATTATCAATGAACAACAAGTGCCTGATATCAGAGTGACGGACAAAATTTTTCCTGTGTGGAGAAGACCTCAAACACGGTAATTACTAAGGCCACTGACAGATCTCTAGCACCAGAAGAGATTCTGCTCAAGTTTCCTACTAGAAGTATATGGTGAAACTCTTCCTAAAGGAGGGAAAATGCAGGGATGAAAAGATCCTTCCCTCCTAACTTAACTTTAATTTTGACCTTGGTTGAATAACCTAGAAAGCAGCAAATAAGCATTTTTTTAATGAGAATATCATTATTATGAATTGAAGACAAGGTTACACTGGACATCTTTCATCTAAGTTAATGTACACACTCAGATTATAACAAAGTCCATATTTTTACATGCTTGAGAAAACATCTCATTCAGTATTTCCATCAGTTTAAAAAGTGATTCCTGCAACTAAAGGTGTATGTTCTTATTTTCCTGGTTTCGGCTGTGATAGAGTTAATTTTTTTTTTTCTCCTAGTAGCTGGTATAGTGCTGTGTTTTGGGTTTTGGATGACAATAATGTTGATAACACACTGATATTTTGATTGTTGTTGCTGGGCAATGTTTACACTAAGTCAAGGACTTTTCAGCTTCTCATACTGCCCTGCCAGCGAGGAGGCTGGGGGTGCACAAGAAGCCAACACAGCCAGGACAGCTGACCCAAACTGGCCAAAGGGATATTCCATACCATATGACATCATGCTTAGTATATAACTTGGGGGAAGCTGGCTGGGGGTTTAGACTGTGACCCGGGAGCTAGCTGGGCATTGGAGATCTGAAGGTGGTGAGCAATTGTGCTGTGCATCACTTGTTTTGTATATTGTTGTCGTGGTTTTACCCCAGCCGGCAACCAAGCACCACACAGCCGCTCACTCGCTCCCCCCCTCATCGGGATGGGGGAGAGAATTGGAAAAGTTAAAGTGAGAAAACTCGTGGGTTGAGATAAAGACATTTTAATAGGTAAAGCAAAAGCCGCGCGCACAAGCAAAGCAAAGCAAGGAATTCATTCACCACTTCCCACAGGCAGGCAGATGTTCAGCCATCTCCAGGAAAGCAGGGCTCTGTCATGTGTAACGGTTACTTGGGAAGACAACCGCCATCGCTCTGAACGCCGCCGCCGCCGCCCCCCCCTTCCCTTCCCCCAAGCTCCTTATAAACTGGGCATGACATCATATAGTATGGAATATCCCTTTGGTCAGTTTGGGTCACCTGTCCTGTCTGTGTCTCCTCCCAACTTCTTGTGCACCCCCAGCCATCCCACTGGCAGGGCAGTGCAAGAAGCAGAAAAGGCCTTGGCCCCGTGTAAACACCGTTCAACAATAAGTCCATAGAACAAAAACATCTCTATATTATCAACACTGTCGCCAGCACAAATCCAAAACATATCCCCACACTAGCTACTATGAAGAAAATCAACCCTCTCAGCTAAAACCACGACAATTGTATATTCTTTATTATCTTCCTTTTCTGCCCTATTAAACTGTCTCAACCCATGAGTTTTACCTTCCCCCCCCCCTCAATTCTGTCCTCCATCCCACTGAGGGGGACAGGGAGTGAGCAAACAGTTGTGTGGTTGTTTTAGCTGCCCACCAGGTTAAACCACAACAAATACACTTTATGCTACATTGCTTCAAGTCTCAGTCTAAGAAGGTAATGAGGTGACTCTTTCCCACAACAAGAATCCCACCTAGCAGACCTAAGCAAACAGATGACTTGGAAGGTTGAAATAATTAGATAATCCACCCTGATATAGGAAGGGATGTGCATGCATTTGTTTTTACACCTACTGTGGTAGATGTAACCCCAGAGCTTTCGGGGATTAACTCAATTATTCATCATCATCTGTTTATCAGTCTACTTGTGTCTAAAATGAATTTCAGAGTGAAATAAAGCAACAAGGAACTGGCTACCTCAGCGGACTGAAATTGTTCACATGACTGCTTCAAATTCTCAATTTACACAGGTCAAATGGGAATTGCCATGCAAGTAAAGCTAGTGGTCCATTCCATCCTTTTTCTTACTGTGCCCTAGAAAGGAATAAAATGATCTACAATAGGAAATAGTGGGTAACCATTTAGAGAAGCAGCTTTCCTTCCTATCCCACCCTCCAGTTGAGACACTGTTTCCAACTCAGTGAGTTTACACCCCTTCCAGAAGACAGTCTAGAGTTGAATTGTGTCAGTAACTCTCTTATGGCTTTGGCTAAAAGCCAACTGCAGTCCTTGAAGTTCTTCACAGTTGCCAGTTTCCCCTTCTGCTCAATATTCCTTCATTATTTTCAGTACTGGTCTAGAAGTTAATCTTCCAGGATGTAGATGAGACAGTTGCTTACTGTGAATTTTTGTTAGTTATTTAGCTGTTCCTCTACTTTTAAAATGTCCTTAAAATCAGTAAAATCAAGGCGAAAAACTTGATAGAAATGCTTACTGTTTTCCTAGTTAGCTCTATACATATACCTGGAGAGATCCAGGGTGTGTTCAGCTCTCATAGTTGTCACCAGCTTTTTTAACTTTATCTTAGCAAACCGTTGCACTCCAATATGCATTGATAATACAAAGAGTGAAGCAGCTAAAAGCTGAAGTCTTCTATAGCGATTTTAATTCAGAGCCTGTCATCATCTGAATTATTATTACTGTTACTTTAGGAATTACATTGCAGCATAAATTTATTATAAGAAGCAGCCTGGCAATTGTGATCTTAGTCAAAGTGCCTGAAACAGGTTTAGCTTGTTTTTTGGGTCACCGGGGAAAAAGAAATCCAGAGATTGCTTCCATTTGGAAAGGGACTTGCGATGATGCCAAATACTTCCATAATTAACTGCTGTTTAGCTCTGGAGGCATTAGGTGCCCTGTCCCTGCCTCTGAAGCCCATGGCCTTCCCCATGGCACCCCCACAGTTCCTCACCCAAGCGTTCCCTTCCTGGGGTCCACACTCGCTCTATCATTGCGTCTCCAGCTCACCCAACTTCCTGTTGCTTGTGCTTGCTCCTTCACAAACACACTTCGGCAGAATCAAATCCAGAGAAAGCCTCACGTCCCGTGTGTACACCACAAATACATTTGTTTGAAACACGAGAGGTGCCTGTATTTGGGCTGAAAGTGGCAGATGTGTACCTAGTTATGTTATGTTTTATGTTATAAACCAGCACAATTACCAACTGTTTTAAGCAGGGAGGAAAAAGCAGGCATTCTCAACCCATAATGGTACTTTATCAAACCACGAGAAAAATCAGACAAAGCCAAAATAGGAGAGTCTCCAACCAAAGACTTCAACAGACATGCTTCCCCAGGAGTGGCATTGAGTGTGAGGGGGTCCCTCCTGCTTTGCCAAATGCCTGTGGATGGTGGCAAGCGGCTGCTTTGCTAGCTGTGGCAGGGCCTCCCGACAGCCGTCTCATGGCACTGCTTTCACCCAGCCACTCTGCCATGGAGGCAAGAGTAGAAGAAAACCACCATTCCTATCAAGCGCATGGGGTACAGCACAAACACCCACGTGATGTTGTAACTTCAGTGTATGGCTGGATGCATACCATGAGGAGAGCTGAAACATCCCCTGCTTCCAGCCTGTGGTGCACCCAGAAAGTCATACCCCAATGGCACCATCCCTGCTGACCTCCAGTGTGCTTGAAGGATTGAGTTCTCTTTTTTTTTTTCCCCACTTCCTACAGCTTTTAGAGAAATATAAGCAATGAAACTAGGAGGAACTGGGTCACAGCTGTACCTAATAACTGCCTGTGTGACTTGCTGCTAACAGCAGCAGCCCCAGACTCCACCTAAGGCAACACTGGAAAAGTGAAAAGTGATGCCACAAGCAGAACGGGAGCGTGATCCTTAAGCTCCCCCTGCCCACATCTGCAGGCAGGCGGCAGCACTCGCTTAGCTAAAACAGCCAGAAAACTGCTTCATGTGAAAACCAAACAAGGGAATTAATTCCTACTTGATTCCGATTTTCCTCGTATGTCTGGGTTGAGATTCCTTTCCCTTTGCACCCGAAAACTCAGTTATTTAATTTACAAAAGCATGTGTCTTGGTAAATAAAATGCAGATGCAGCTAGTTTTTCAGCAGACAGATGCAATGTTTTTACTGTACCCCGAAGGCCAACCAAAACTACAATAGAGAATGACTGAGCATAATATAGAATTCAAACTCTAAACAGAAAAGAAATAATCTTGACAATGGGCTAAGCAGAGTCGAGTGACTAACACAAACGTGGAAGATTAAATATGTTTTAAGGAGAATTGAAGATTATATTTTTTTTATATTTAGAGCTTCATTATAATTTTTTCTAAGCTGTACTTAATTATACAACTTTTCTAATTCTGGGTATGAATTTTAAAACCCACATAGGATAAGTCCTTAAAAATTGCAGTTCAAGTTACAGCATTTAATTCTAGATTGTCAGCAATGTAGCCTTCAGAAAATGCAAAGCTCTCAGGTAAAAAAACATGACTGCGTTCGGATAGGGCCAGAGTTTCACTTCTGCATGCAAAAATAAAATAATTTACATAATTTGTTTCAAATTTCTGTAACATCTCAGGACGTGGAAAGTGTAATAGTGGACTAATGTCTTTATAAAGTAATATAAGTATAAAAAAGTGGAATCTTACTGTACTTTTCACTGAGGAAAAAACCCCCTTACATTATTATTATTTTTATACGCCTACCCAGGCTTCACCTTAGATCATTTATTGTCTGAAAAACAATCTGTTAATGTTTCTGCATTACTTGTGTTTTGTTCCAAAACCAGCACTATGTGTTGGTTGGAAGGCATATAAAACTATGTTCGTACAGCTGATGTCATTTTTCTCCAGTGTGGGTCTGCACAGTTCATACACACCACCACCATCATCATCAATTCACAGCGCTCTCCACAAAATGTGTCTGGCAAGAAAAGCTTAAAGCGTGTTTAGAAAAAATAGAGCAGATCTTCACCTTTCACAGCTGGGTCTCGTCCAGTAGATCTGATTAACTGGTTTGGCAACCAGTCTACCAGAAAGCCACATGCGCAGCATAATGCAGTGCTACTCTACAACTTTATCTTCATGTAAATCATGAGATTGTTTACAGATACTCAGAAAATGATAGATACTTTTAGTCTTCAGTTCAGAATCTCTTTCAAATGAGCATTAAAATAATGGCTGTTCTCTCTTTTACAAACAGATCCAAGCATGAGAGTAAGATTCGCCCTGATGCCAAGGGCCTTCATTGAGACTCTCATGCGTAAAATGGTGCCAATGTCTTGTACATCACGCATTTTTTCCAAGAGAGTACCTCAGTATGCAACTCCAGATGTATATCACTGCTTAATGTTATTCTTTCAAAATCCGTCTCAAACCATATTATACATGTGGGCAAATTTTCTGGCTCACTTTTGTGCTTCACACAAGGGACAGTCATATTTGAACGGTGGTTGAAATTACTCCTTTATGTATGCTGGGTCCAAACTGTTGTGGTGTAACCTGGCAGGCAGCTAAAACCACCACACAACTGTTGGCTCACTCCCCTCCCGTGGGATGGGGGACAGAATCAGGAAAAAATGGTGAAACTCATGGGTTGAGATAAAGACAGTTTAATAGGACAGAAAAGGAATAATAATAATAATGAAGAAAGAACATACAAAACAAGTGTCAGCTTCTTGTGCACCCCCAATCTCCTTGCTGGCAGAGCAGTATGAGAAGCTGAAAAGTCCCTGACACTGTAAACATTGCCCAGCAACAGCCAAAACATCAGCATGCTATTAACATTATTCTCATCCAAAATCCAAAGCACAGCACTATACCTGTGACTAGGAAGAAAATTAACTCTATCCCAGCTGAAACCAGGACAGAAAGCAATATGGCATCTTGAGTAAATTATTTTTTCATAGTCTTACATATTTTAAGTGTAATAAAAATAATTCCAGGGAACAGGAGTCCTACTCGGGTCTGTATAGCCTGGTTTACCATTTTTGCAGAAGTGTTTTTTTTAAAAAGAGAAACATAAAGTAGAAATTCATTCTTTAAACTGTGCTGTTCCTGGTTTTCTATCCAACTCCAGAGACCTTGAAATATAAATAGCACCAAGAGTAGTCCAGGCCCTGAAACATGCACTGCCTCCTTCTGTAGGCATAAAGAAAAGTTAGTCACTTGTAACAGGTATATCCATTTGATCATTACCTGAAAATATTCAGAATATGCATCCCTGGGAGACAATACATCTTGCTAGGGCTGAGGGCTGTCATATTTTAGGCAACTCATGTCTTTAGTGAATCAAGATTATTACATCCACCAATCTAAGCCTGAAAGGGGAATCATAGTATAGAACTAGGCTTGACATTTTCTCATTATAAGGAAGTCAACAATTTTGTTCTAGACCCAGAATCCCCCCAAAGCTACGATGCATTCACAGTAAGTCCCCTAGTACGGCGCGCACTGCTACAAATCTGTTACATACTTCATTCTTTTAGTTCCAGGATTTCTGAAACTCAAGTCCTGTTATACAGGGATCATACAACTTGGGTAAAGCAGGAATTTGTCTAAGCCAGGGCTGGAGGTGGCCACAATGTGAATGATGAGCAGCCACACGAGCCTTCTCCATCCCATTCCGGTAGCACATAGCCTGCAGGACTCATGGCTGGCTGTGCTTGCAGTTCCCTGGGACTTCCCCAGAAATCCTGACTTTCACATCCTTCACTCCACACCACAGAAAAGCAGCATCACAAGAAAGTTAAGATATCGGCAAAATACCCGAATCCTTTGTACGGGCAAAGACAGACCAGCAGGACAGCACACAATAAGGAGTAACAATATGGGGGCCAATCCTAGTTTCCAATACGGAAATTAGGAATCCCCTGTTCGCAAAACATTAGACCTATTTGATCTCTAAGGAAAGAAAAAAAACAGATTCTGCACTTAGCCTTGTGTTCAGCAGCATTTCTGTCACACGCTCAGCGTATATTCCTGCAAGATTCAGTGCTGACTAGCTAAGCTAGACTCATGCTAAATAGCAGAAGGGGAATGGGTGGAAGGAACATTATCATTGTGTTGCACCTCTAGACTAATCTAATCAGATTCTTTCTCAGGATCAGGTTGTATATAAAAAACCCCACAAAAATTAGTCTGGGTTCACCAATCTATTTAATGCATTGTCTCCATTTGCATCTCCTACCAAATATTGTTACAGCAACTACACCACCTAAGAACCCCTGTCAGGCCAGTTACCAAGCACTACGTTATCGACCTCTTCTCCACCCTTGCACAGGAAGGATGCTATGGTCTTGCCAGGGCTCAGCACAGCCCTCCAGCCTCAGCACTTCTGCATTCCTTTGGAGCAGTGCTAGCTCAGCCACATTGTTTTTCCAGAAACAACTACCTTCTACTTGTGGGGCTACCTGACAGCTGGAGGAATCAGAACGGGCTTTTTCATCTGTGCCTAGCTCTCTCATTCATTATTTGGCTTTACTAAACATTTTAGGAGGTAAGGGCTGGGTCTGCTCCGAGAGCCACTGGCTTCAGAATCCCACCAGAAATCAGCTGAGATCTGATGGCACATCTGTCCCTTCTGCCCTCAGCTCTCCCAGTCCTTCATGTGGAGTCACAAACTAGCATATATAACTGCATAACTACCTATAGGTTTCATAAAAGTATTCATCCACTACTTCCATTAGGGAGTTTACTTTTCTTCCCCTGCCCTGTCCAGTCTCCACTCCTGGTAGCCACCCCCCAGTAAGTTGGCAGCTCCTTCAGAGGGAAAGGGTTAGCTCTGGCAATCATGTCTCTCTAACGACACTGCATAAACGCTTGGAAAAATATGGAAGAAGTGTTTAGAGTAGCTGCATATCATAAGAGCGATTTATAGGCCTATTAAAAATTATTAGGCTTTACTTCTTCTTCAGTGACAAAGCTGCTTACATAGACTGCTCTTGACAACTTCATATCCAGAGTCCACAGGATGTTTATTTTCACATTTTCAAAGTGTCATACTTCCTTCATCATTAATTTTTTTTGTTTTGTTGTTTAAAACAACAATTCCCTAAATCGTCTGACCTAGCAATTCAGTTTAAAAATATATGTTTCCCTGGAAACACTTTCAAATGGACAGCATGACTGCAGGGACTGTTGTGAGTAATGCTGTGAAGTGTTCCCCAGCGCCCAAATAACTAAAATGTACATGTCACAGATCCAAATATTCAACTGGGTGCTGATCACTGATTCCAGTTTCAATTGCTGATACACTTTGATTGGACTCAAGGACCTTACTCGCAATGGGAAAGTCTTTATCTCTGAACGTGATAAGCAGGAAGGCAGGACAAGGAAAACATTATTTTAATATTGGCTATAATATGAGCTCCCAACTTTCCACTCTCTGACCCACAAAGAAACAGAAGGGTTACTACTGTCCTTTCGTACTCCTGATGGCCATGATTTCTTCCTTTAGCATCCACATACCAATTCGCAACAACTATAAGAAGTCTGAGGTCTCTCCACTTAATAGAGGATCATTATCTTAGATTTTGCTTCACTTGATTAAACTGATAAAACCATTTGCAAATGTACTTTTATTAAAAAACAGGGAATCATGGCTGCTCTAATACATGAGACATAGATGATACGAACTGGACAAAGAGAGCTTCAGGAACAGTTTCATAATTGAATTTGAATCTGCTCAAGTTAAAAAGAGAAAAAAGATGAGACTTTTCAGAATTTTGAGCAGAACTGATAGACTAAAATCACTCCACTCCACAAGTTTCATTTGGGTTTACCCAGGAAAAAAAAAATCACATCAAAACTTGCTCAGCACAGAAAGACCTTTGGAATGGGCCTTTTTCTACTAAGAAAAGCAGTCCTTTGTGTGATACAGACATTTTGAACAACAAACAAAATGACAGTTTAAAAAATCTAGCTGGAATCTATTACTTGCTTCTATAAATGATAATAAATCACAATACAGTTGCCAAAAGAAAGATTGTTTCTATTACCAAACCTCTGTATTTGCTGTCAAGACATTTGCAAAGATTTCTGTCCATGACATCCCTCAAGTCTTCAGTGCTGGGCAGGTACTCTAGGTTATAGACAGCAGGTACAGTCAAACCGTGTTAATGAATTAAACACAAGGCTGTACAGAAGCATTCATCATAATTTACATGATAAAATGGTCAGGTAAAATCTCAGCAGTAAATCACAATGAGAAAAAATGGTTTATTCAGGTTAATCCTAATTAAACCATATAAATTTTTCAATATATCCCAGTGGTCTTTTCTACAGAAAAGATGAATGTGACCTGAATAGAAGAGTGATTTCAAACCTGGCTGAACGCATTGACAAGAAGAAGTAACAAAATTCCAAGCCAGCAGGCAAGAGACAAAACGATTTGAAGGTTTCCTTCAGACTTTCATCTCTGTGATATATGGCCCCCACTGTGCAATCTAAACCACTAAGACTATTTGGCAACACCAGCAAATCATCACTGACCAAGAAAGTAGTTAAAATTCAGCACTACACCTAGCATTATCTTGCTGTTTGCTATTGGCAAAAACAGGAAGGATGCTGCAAAAAGAAATGCTGCAATACTCCAAAGTAGTGCAGTTTGTAAGCAGAATGACAATGACTTTCATGATACTTTGCTATTAAACAACTGGGTGGGACCAATTCCTTCTTTTTTATGGAGCTGAATACCACCTAAAACTGAACGTAGGGCATCATTCTTTACTGCAACATCTATTGTTTCCAATGCTAATCCACTGATTAGCTATCAGCCTGAAATTATCTAATGTGCATCCAGCTTCACAAGTAGTTCTATTTTTCTTCTATAAACAAAGGAAAATAAACATCTCTAGAAAGGTTCTCCTGTGTGCAGAGAGTTCAAGAACAAACTCTTTTTTCCCCTAACTAGCTACCTTGGAATGATTTAGCATCAGTGAAGAAAGCGAGATGACTCATAGGAATAATGATTTTTATGGGTATTAACACTATGCAATCAGGACTGGACGCCACATGCTGCATATAATTAATCCTAGTAAGAAGATTGAGGAGACATGGGGTTTCTCACATGCATGTTTGCAATATATAAACCCACACTTGCATTTCTTTTTTTTTTTTTTTTTAATTATTTTAAACACTCTAGACATAAAAGTATAGAAGCTATTCTGTGCTGTGTCCTAGGAAGTACGCTGCATACAATGAGATCACAGCTGTGAAACAGAAAGCCCTATGCTTACTGAATGCTGTTAGGACCAAAACACAGACAAAGTCAGGTTAACAAAAGAAAACAATACTCAAATGGCATTTTGAGACTTGCAAAAAGTCTTTCCAGAATTTTGTCTGGAATTTTATGGAATGTGGAAAATCATGTAGGGAGATCAAAATACCTTAATGTCAGGAATCAGTCACTAAGTTCTAAAGTAAGACCTTAGATTAGATAAATACAAGGCAAAGTGGAACCATGTGCTAATATTGTCCATATGCATGGGTGTTATGAACGTACACCAAAACAAACATCAGCAACTAATGCTTCATAGCAGCTTCAGACATGTTCAGTTTTATTTTTCTCCCTGCCTGGAACACATGCTCAGTTATACCCACTTCTCTACACACGTGCAAGAAGTGTTTTAACTGCACGTTAGATCTTTCAACACAAACTTTATAGTTAGTGCCACAAATGCCATTTGTCTCAGTCAGTTAAGAGAAGCAACAACTTTTGTGATTTCAGTATTTTCACAAGCACAAGTGGTGTTCTCCCAGCATTAGATACCAGCAATAGTGACCAAATTATCTTGAACAATAATTATTTGCGGTCAAAACTGAAGCAGATAATAGAATTAAATGTTCCATTTCACTGAAGAAGGTAGCTGGATAACAAAATCTCTCTGTAGGTATAAATTATGAACTGTCCAGGAAAAAGAAAATAAGGGAAAACCAACCACAACAGCCATACAAGCAGTAACATAATCTGCAGACAAAGATAGCACTAAAGTGTGGAACAGAAGGCTAGAAAGCACTTACTATTTTCTCCTCATGTCATGGTCAATATGTAGTACACCAGGTATGTATTTCAGATGAGTCCACAAAAAAACCCCACCAAAAAACCACATGCTTACACAGCTCTGGGCTACTATTTAAATAAGTTAAGCAACATAAGTTAACTTAAAAAATTCCAGCAATCTAAGCCAAGGCCAAATGCTATGAGATCTTGCAGATGGCACATGACAGCCCTGACCATCCAGCACCTGGATAACACCACTACAAATGTGCAAGTCTCGAGCAGAATCCATGCAAGTCTTCAGAATAATTTGTGCAAGTCTACAAGGAAGGGATGAAAGTACAATGAGAAGACACAGCTTTTTATTTAAGTACCGTGTGGGTTTTTTCCATCTCATTTTTACCCTAAACAATCCTTTTTTTACCTATTCCCATCTGAGGCAAGTGTTCATAATCTAATACAGGACTTTGTGGGCAGCTTTTTTTTTTTTCTCCCCTTCTATTTACCATGATTTCTCTCACATTAATTACAACAGCAACTAAAGACATAAAGGGTAAATTTGTCAAGCATATTATAGATCTTCATTTTTCTTTCTTAAAACATATTCTTTGCAGAATATAATATCAGATTAATATAGATATGGTATCCCTAATAAATTACAACAGGTAATTAGATCACGGACACCTTCAACAGCAGCACAATTATTTTTACATTGTCTGCAGCTACAAGTTAGGAATAGCAGATAAGCTATTTCTAGACAACTCTAATAAGACTGTGGCTTTATCTGAGCCCAGAGATATTCTCTTTCCTTGCAAGTTGCATACAACTCAAGACCTGACAGATACATGCGTTCGAACATTTTCATAATTCCAGTAATGAAAAATAAAGTAATTATAAAGGCAGCCAAGTGAGATTTGCAATGCCAGCATTTTAAAGTAACTTCTGAATACACTAAAAGCTTTGTCACTTATCTATACCCCGAGACTCTGAAGAACTAGCAAACAGATAAATTTTCTTAATTACTCCATCTTCCCACCGTCATCAGTGCTCTGGAAGTTTACTAGATCCAGTTTCAGTTTTCATAATCAAAATCTTTGCCCTCTAAGATGGCGTCCTAATTCCAGGCTTCGGTAACTGGCCATGGTGCTGAACCGTAAGGGATACACACGCCTGTGTCAACAGCTCGGCCCAAACACTGGATCAGCCCAGTGCAGAAGCAGGAGCAGCAAAGCAAGCACGGCAAGAGGCCTGCCTAACCCACCCACACTCTGGTTTGGGACTGCACTTTATACTTCTTGCTCAAAAATCTAAGAATCAAATCCAAATATTTTACAGTGTGAAAATCTTTTAGTTAAGACTAATGTTCCCCATACAGCGATAATGTATGAGTTGCATTTCACTCTGTGAATCCCAGATTGCTTAATGAAGGCACAAGGAACTCAGCCTTCCAGCTAGAGCTGGTCAAAGTCTGAAATTCCTGGTGCACAGAAAATTTTGAAATGAACCAGCCTGGGGACACACCCTACAAAATTAAAATCTTAAAATTGCTTTCTTCTTAAAATAAAAACTCCCTAAATACTTCATTCTGATGTTGCTTCCCTCTCCCTTTATATTGTAAAGTATGTCGCAGAATATGTAGTAATATTTTAAAATTACAAATCAAGCATAGAGCTTGTCAAAATTCCTTAAAGTTGTTTAATAAAAAAAATCAAAGTCACCACTTTAGACCATTGTGGTATCAGAGAAATGGCATTTTCTAAAGAAAAATACCACTTTATCAGGAGTTTTTTTAGCAATTTTGTTCTCCAGCACTGAAGAAAAGAATAATCATGGGCTATAAAAGCAGGCCCAGAGGAAAAAAAACCCCACATCTCCCAGTGCAGGTTTCTATGCACAAACCCACAGTCACCATGCAGACCTTTCACATAACTAGTTGCATTGTCCACCAGTATTTCTTTCAGAACAGATAATTATTCATGCCCTAACTAGACCAAGGAGCACCCCTCTGAAAATGTGAAATTATTTTTCATCAAGTTTTACTTCATGTACTAGAAAGAGCACAGCAGTAAATATCTCACACACAGAGATCGAATGTGGAATAGTGATGCTGTGGTTTGTTTACATGGAGCTCATCTGCTACACCTTGCTGAGCAGCAGCTTTAAACAATGATTTCAAAATTGAATTTGAAATTATCAAATTACCAAAGTCAGTTTTCATGGGTACACATGAACCATAGATACATACCAGAAACGCATCAACTAGGGAGAACTCAGGTCATGCACCATTAATTTATTTTCTTGCCTACTTACTACAAACCTGGCTCATCCCAACAGGCCAGGTCACCGTGCAGCTGCTCAAACTCCCACCGCTCAAAGAAAGGGGACAGTGGACCTCTCTGTCTCTTTGGGCAGCAATGGCAACTTAAAACCTTAAAACTATGGCTGTAAGTTATAATGAAAGAGAGGATGATGTTAAGGTAGGGGGGAAATGAGGAAGTGACATGAGCCACAGGCTCCAGTGGCTGCTCCATGCACCAAGCATGGTTAGAGACTGCTGGAAGTGCCAGGACTGCCCACCTTGCTGTAGCACCCGTGCCCCCAGTGCCTTAAATATGCTCGTGCCATTGTCCCTCTTTTCCTCAGCAGGTTCCGGTCTGGCATCACTCACACATAATCATTTACAGAAAAAACAAAATCACACTTTTGCTGAACTGAAACTGTTTCAGAGCACTGTAACATTGCTCGTATTGATTTATCTATTTAAAGTAATGTCAGGATTTTGTCATTAATATTTGATTGGTATTTTTAAACCCTTACAAGAATTGCACAGACCATAAAAAGGTGTTACAGTAAAGCACCATAGGCAGAACAGCATTATCCTAAACCACAGGGGATGTTGGTTGGCACTATCTTCTGCATCTTAAAGTTCTCACAAGGTGTCAAGACACTATTACGTCATTGCCAGGACTCAACTTCTCAGCACACATGGATTTAAAAATTAGATTAAATTAAAAGACTAAAAGTGGCAGAACAAAACAAAAATCTAAAATTATAGACGTTCATAGAATAAAAAGTAGTATGATGTGTATTCATTAGTCAAAGTAAATTCAACATAGTATACATTAAGGCTTCACACATTTTAGCAGGAGTTATTATGGTGAAAGGCTTGCACATAAGAATGTACCGTTATATAATGAAAAGCTCTGTCTTGTTTCTTCAAAGAAAAATAGATCTTGGGGTACTTTAAAAGGCATGCATATTTAGTATTCTGAAAACATAACTCACAACAAGAACAATCGTGCTTTTAGAATCAAGAAGATCTATGAGGAAATGTCATCAATGAATTTATGCAAGGCCTTATACACAAGCAGAATTGAAATGCATTGGTTCTCCAGAGTACAAAATAAGTTAAAAATGGTGTCAGGAGAATAACGCAGCCCAGAAAGCTTAATAGCAACTTATCCACACTAATGACCTAGAGGTAAATTCAAGCTGCCAGCATACCTGCCCAAAGAGCTGGCAAATGAGCAGAGATGTCTTCGATGGGAAAGCATCTCCCTTAGTTTGACATCTGATACCTTGAACCATCATCTCAGAATGGTATGCTTGATAGAGTAGAAAGCATTCAAACTTTTAGCTATTTTATTAAAAGCATATGTGTAAATATGCCAGTTTTTACTTATAGAACAGGAATAATTTTTATATTAACTTTAGACAGAGGTGGTAGCCCTACCTAGACTTTAAGTAGTTTGAGTCATCCCAGCGTGTGACCCAACGTTATATAGTTTGTTGCTTTGGTAGGCTGAAGTTTTCCACCCTGGGTATCTGCCGCAGTCTTTGCTTTCTAAAAAGTTTCAGGTATGAGTTTTGGAAAATTTCTGAAGTGAATTTAGGAAAGAAATAGATTCTTCATCTATGGTAAAAACGCTCACAGCTTTTCTGCTGAGATGTTCTAGTCCAGTATACCTGTGACCTTTAGCAGGGACTTGAAACTTGGCTACAAGCAATATCCTGGTTTCTGGGCAGTTGCTTTGTCACTCAGAAATTCTCCCAAATACGGCCAAATTATAAGCTTCTATGATTCTTCAGTTTTTACCTTCGTAGCATTCACAATACATGAAAAACAGGAAGATTCACACTTACTGCATTTTCTAAATCAATACTACAACTTGAGCACTAATTTATGAAAATGTAATATAGAAACAAAACACTATATTAAAAATAAAGATATCATCAGAGATTAAAGCAGGACTACAGGAATTTAAGACTAATTAAGCCCCAAGTAGATCACTCTGCAAGTACTTCTGAAATACGCAACAGATCCTGCCCCCAAATAATGAACAAGAGTTGGCAGAAATGCCAGAAACTCTTGCCAAGTTTATAAATTCTTATGTCTTACTGAGGTTACAAAGCACACAGCTCCCAAATGATAAGCTGCATACCCTTGGGTGTGATAAAATTTCCCATAAAAGAGAAAAGTAGCCGTGGTAGTTCAAATAATTTCTCCAATTCAGGGTCAAACCCTCTCTCCCTCTGGATGTTCATGGTGTGCGCAATGTCAATGAGAATTTACATATGCATCCTAGAGCAGAACTGAGTTTTAAGCTACATAAAAACACCACATTACTGTCCATTATCTTAAAGCCTGAGTCTGCTATTATATCTGCAGTATAAATCAGAATAATCTCCTTTGAAGTCAGTGGAATCAAAACTCTAAACTCCAAGAAGAGAATTAGGTCCTCCACTCTAGGCTGCCTACCACATGAGCAGAAGTGAAGGACTGATAGAATTGTATGTATTTTTTAAAAAAAGTCAGCTTTAAGAATTATACTGCCAAGAAAAGCATGTTAACAAAGTTATGAAAGACTTTTCTATAGAAATCTGCTCAGCAGAGAAAGGAAGGAAGAAAAGACAGACGCATTTATAATGCTATGTGTCTTCATGGCCAGCAAAATGCAAAATGAAGCAGGAGAGATTCTTTGTAGTTCATATGAAAGACAGCATCTGCCAGAAAAGATGTTCCCTGGTAAGAGAGCAGTGGAAGTGTCTTTTGACAATTCTAATCAAGTGCTCTAGTTAGTATTCAAAATGATCATGATTATAGATTAGATGAATAATTTTGGTTCTTTGTCAGGACTTAGATAATTTCTGCCTGCAATACATCTGTATCAGTGCACTCTTAATTACTGAGTAAAGGACAGAACAGCACAAAACTTTTCTACACATCCTTTATGCTCAGATAATGACGAGGTCACGTAAATTATGGCATATATTAAAAAAGCAAACAGTATGCTTCTTTTCATCGTTACTCACTATACACATGTAGCAATCTGAAGAGCTATAGGGAGAAGGTTGTTAAACAAGATTCATCAAGTTGAGTAAGCTGCAGAATCTGAGGTAATAAAGGTCTGAGGACTGAACTTTTCATTGTGCATCCTAAGATAGTTGTACAGAACAAGCAGCAAAATTTAGATTCAGTCTACTTATATACAATTGATGAAGAGAGAGGTTGAGGGAGTAATAAGGTGACACAAAGACATCAAATTGTTCTGCGAGTTCTTTCCCTGCTTTCCTTAGGATTAAGGCTTCCTGTCTGTCCAGGCTGATGAATAGCATGGTGCAGAGCATCCTCTGTATAAAAAATAATTATCTTCCATTATTTCACATCTGCTCTGTATTTACATATCCATTTAGTCACTTCATGCTCCAGAAAAGTACTTTTGCTTTGGTGGACAGTCATCATCCTAAGATCATCTGTGGTTTTATTTAGCATTTTCCCAACCATTTCAGGAGCAGAACATAAGCTTTTAAGCTGTTCTCCTCCTGTGGTACACAGTTTGGCTTGTGGTCCTTTCCTAAAAATTTTACATTTGTTCTAATCGTGGAAGGTGGCTTTGTGGGCTGCAGTGTATGGTGAGAGCTGGAGTAGGTATTATGCGTGCTCTTTAGAGCTAAGGCTCTTTTGCACAGTTCCTGAGGAGAATTGGATCAGGTTATTTAAATCGTATGCTCTTATATTCTAGATTTCTACCATTTTAGATCTCAGTATCTTGACTTGTTCCTTTCCCTACAGCCTTATGGGTTTGCCTCAGAGAAAGAGTATTTCCAAGGAATTCTAGATGATGTTCTCTGTTTTAAATTATTTACCAGATTTGCTGCCACTGGATATCATTTCACTTTAATGTATGCTTCTTAAGTATCCTACTATTGTGTATGCTCATTGTTTTATTGTTTATATAGGAAAACTCAAATTAATGATCAGCATATCTGATGTAACAACCCAGATGCTCAGTACAGAAGCCTGAAAAATAGATGAAGCAAGAAAAAAAACCAAGATAGTTCTGCAGCTGTTGCACATCTCCCAGTGTACAGTAATTGATACAGTAAACTATTGGACTGGAAAATTGCTATTGAAAACGTATAATCAACCTTTTGAACTCTATAAACCCAGAGAGATGCGAGATGCAATTCTACTTCTTCAGGTCATGTATGACTAGTCAGTTTAGACTTCAACCTCAGAAAATGGAGGTGAACAAATTGCAGACAATCGCTCTTTGAGGTAAGTTTGATTAGAATTTCATCAGCCCATATATGTGACGTAAACTCTTTCTGTAAGTCTTTTGAAAGTATATAGACACACAATGACATGGAAACTGCAGATCCTGATAATTCTCCATCACCCCAGAAGTATTAAATATATATGGAGAGATTTATTGCATAAGAATTATTAAAGCACCTACCAGGTTGAGCTGCTGTTTTGTTTTCCCCTTTGTACACACACACTGCCAGGGAATTCTTTTGCGTACCAGGTTAAATCATAAAAGGCAATTCACTATTTGGCATAGATAGGAAAATGAACTAATAACATAAATAATTTACTGATCTGTAAGATATTGTTCCACAGTAATAGATCTAAACCCTTGCCATTAAAAGGCATTCATCTTCAATATACTTCCATTGGTAAAATCCATAAACTAATAATTGATTGTAATTTGATGTTTGAATACATTTGTGCAATGATTAAATCTAAATCTACCTTTACCATTCTAGAAGATCATCAGGTTAAAATTCCTCTTTTTGTGACAAAGTTCTAAAATTTACTTGAGATATGCTTCCTAGCTGGGCTTCCAAACTGCCTTCTTCAGCAATTAAAATTGATTGAAAATATTGATCAAAAAGGTACAGTGGTTTGGGTTTAACTTTTTATTGGAGTCTCCCAATGTCATCAGTGGATACTGAATCTGACCCTAGCAGAGGAACTGGCTTACCAAGGTGAGTACACGCTCTAACACCTTTGCCCTTTTCAAGCACTAATTGCTCCAGAAGGCAATGAGTGAGTCAGAACTTTCAGAATATTGAGTTAGCTTCTTAGATGTCTTAAAGATTTTGGAAAAATGTTATGGACCCACAGGCAGATGAAGAAAAAAAAAAGAACCAGACTGTACCACAGGAGTTTCATCTGACCCTCAAATCTGTAACAAACTATATTGTGCTCCAGATCCTTAAAACCGTTGCTATTAATTTAGGAATACTCAGATCACCAGATCAATAGCTCTTGGCAGCATTTTGCTACCACCTTAAAGAGAAACTGCTTTAAGATAGCTGTTCATAGAGTATGGATTTCTGGTTTCAATCTTTATCTCTAGGCAGACCCACACTGAGAAGAGACAATTCTGTTTTAACCTACTTCCAACTCATCTTAATTATAAAGTGGTCATCTTGAAAGTACTGCACTTGGTGGCAAACTTGTGATGGGAACTGACTTTTGATGAAGATTCTTGGCAAGTCTCTTTCATTTGTGCTGAGGCTATTTGACTGCTATCAAAACCTTGCATTATCTCAACCAACCACAACTTGCTGAGTTGAAAAAGCATTTTTATCTAAAGATAGAGGTATGCTCAGTGTGACAGATTTCTGGAGTAGTAGAGGTAGAATGAAAAGATCCCATAGAGATAAGTATTTTTAAGATAGATTTCATTCAGTAACTCAGCATTAAAGGGTGTGCCCAACTTAATGCATGGAATAAAAAAAACTTGTTCACAGCCTTCTGATCCAAACTCCCCACCAAGTATTTAGCCTCCTGATATTTTAATAGCATAACTTTCTGGCCAGATGTCTGCTGCTTGTTAAGCTCATCAACATCTCTGCTAAACAGTTAGGACATTATTGTCTAGTCACAGTGTTAGATAATTGTAACAACTGCGAGACTTATAGGTGTGCATTTCCAGATTTTAGTCTTCCTTTCACGCATATATTGTAGCATCTCTCCACATTTGCTTATATATAGGAAAAATGGCTCTTCGAACCATGCCACATACTGATGTCACTGGATTTGTCACTAGATAGGATTTGTTCAGATTCTGCTCATGTTTTCTTCCAAACGCTACAGATCATAACTTCAAAATGCATCATGCAGAAGGATCACATATAGAAAATTTATGCCCATGTATGAAGTTATCAGAACTTACTTATGAATAGTTGCATAATATAATAAAAATGTTCTGGACTTATTCTAATTTAAGGAAAAGCTGTGAATTAAAACTATGAATTTTAATTGCTTTTAAGAAAGTGAGATGCATGTAAAATGAAGATGAAAATAATCCCATCAACTCTAGAAGTTTTGGATCAATGAAGCAGTTGACAGATAATAGAGATTTACAGCAAAATTAGATTATGTTACCTGTTAAAAATAAAATTTAAAAAATCTGTATTTGCTATTATGCATGAGCAACATACTAAGACCAGGAAAGTTCCCTCCATTGAATTAAGTTGATATAGAGGTGAATGGACAAATGAGACTAG
Organism: Grus americana; assembly: GCF_028858705.1. Taxonomy (NCBI): domain Eukaryota; kingdom Metazoa; phylum Chordata; class Aves; order Gruiformes; family Gruidae; genus Grus; species Grus americana. The sequence continues at coordinate 14,121,309 of NC_072864.1, forward strand.
GTAATAAAATGCATCATCCTCATGTTATTAGCTGAGCTTCATAATACTATTGCATGATGGGTCATGATTACCTTATTTTATTCCTATTATTTCAGCAGTAATTCATCTTGCAAGTTTGGCTATAAAGCTAGGTTTAAACATACCTTTTACAGATGAATGGCTACATGAATTTATTTTCCTTAAAGCAGATAATACTTCATATCCTATCTCCTCTGCCATGGATTGTGTTAGCAGCTATACTGACTAGCAAGATATGACACTAAGTCTATATTTAGATCATAATGACTGCAGATTGCTGTCAGTGATTTGTAGAATGATACATGAACGACGTATGCTGTGTTTCACCAGCAATCAGTTTCTAGCATACGTACGTAATTTCAAGTGAAGCATGTATTTTAGTTAGAAATGGTTAAGAACGACTAACAAGAATTAGTGAGCATACATAAGATCATCAATATCATCCTAAATTAAGTGTTCTATTTAGTACTTGTGTAACATCAAGCAATTTTTTAAGTAGTCATTTTAAAGGGAAACAGTTTTAAAATGTTCTAGTCCAAATGTTATTAAAGATATGTTCAAACTGTTCTCAAAGGCTGCTTGATTTGGATCACAAGGATTTCAAACAAAATCCAGGCTATATCATCACTAGCCATTAAAATGTCTGACAGATGTTGTCAGGCTCACATAACAATAAAGGAGGGTACCCCAGAGACACCTACATTATCTGGAAAAAAAACGACAAAGCAACCAAACAAACAATTTGCTGGTCATTGCCTTAGAATAGTAGATCCCACAAAACAGCAGATGGTGAAACCAGTACAATTCCTACAATCCAAGGGATGCTAGCAAAGAATGTTTGAAGTGACATAAAATTGAGCTTACTAAAGTGACAGCAAAAAGAAAGGAAAAAGACAAAAAGGATGTTAAACCCAAATCCACCACATGCAGGTAAATGCGCTACATGTTCATAAGCAAAACAAATATTTGAAGTTAGCTTCTCCATAAAAGAGCTTATAAAATATGTGCTAGAACGAACTGCTGCTTCTCTAGAAGACAAACCCAGTTTTGCTTAAAAGATATCTTTTTTCTTTCTGGAAGTTTAGTTATATTTCTGCTTCTCAATAGTTAGAATTAATTTTTATAAAATACCTATGTTAAAGTGGTATAGCAGGAACACTTTTCTGTGAACATTGCAATTTAGCTGATCCCATCATAGAGAATGCCCAAGAAGAGCAAATTCACTGGCTTGACATGTCATAACTAGCACAAGGAGAAAGGCAGGCGGGGTGCAGGAGCACGCGGTGGGGCAGCCACCCCTACACCCAGAAAGCCCTCCCAACAGAGCGGTGGCAGCAAGCACACTCACACCACCGGCAGAGTCCCCCACCGGCTGCAGAGCCCCTTCTCTCCCCTGGAGCCAGCTCCCAGCGCTGGAAGCGAGCCAGCCCAGCCCAGCCCCACTGCCAGCACACCTATCAGCATGCTGCCTTGCGGCTGCTGCACGAGAGGATGCTCAAACTTTTTAAAATTTCCATTGCTTAAGCAACGGAAGCCACGCTGGAGGATGACGATAGGCGTAAATATCGGTGCAGCAGCTGCATGCATGCAGACTGGGTTTGCAAAGCAAGGTCTTTGCCAACGTGAGCCGTGCTTTGCCATGGTGCAAATTTGCTGTTTGGATACCAGCAAAAAAACAGGTTTATGATTTGCAGCTTTTCAAAACTAGGAATTTTTACTTGCCACAAATCCACTGTACAAAGAAAAAAAACTACTTTATTTTCTATTTTCAACATCTTTTCTATAGCATATGGCTTATACTCAGGTTTCTTATTGTGTATGCCATTCACTGTGGATCTGCACTGGTAAAAGTCATTTCAGTATTGTAAGGGTTGTTTTAACTATGATTGAATTGATGTAATATATGGTTTAGAAGGAAATTATTTTAAATTGAGGGCAAGAAGCCAACTGAAGTCATAGCTATACTTAATGCACATGCTGTAGACTGTAAACATTTTTGTCCTCATAAACATGTGGCAATTTAGTTTAAAACAAACTTCTCAGGGCGATCTTAATCATGTTTTCCTGCAGCATAAAGATTAGCTTTTTTCTGTAGTCTCTGAAAAGCAGTATGGAAGAATGACCCAATGTGTATTCAAATTAACTGGAGCTGAATTCCATTGATGATAATCTGTGGGTTTAATTATTCTTGTCTCTACTCAAATGAACTCTGTAGGTTTCCCACCATATTGTAATAATTTTCTTAAAATTATAATTAAATAAGCCTAGTGGCATAACAGCAGTGCATAAAGCTGACATGCAAAATGCTGTAGTTCCAAATAACAGCCTTGGGTTTTTATTAATGACATTTACAACTTGCAATTTTACATTTGATGGAAGGTAAGAAAATACATTCTCTCCAGTTTTGGGCTTTTTTTAAATAATCTTTTAAAGATACATGCCAGAACTCTGACTTTGCCACATATGTAGTAGGTAACTGCTCCTTTAGCAGCCTGAAGCCTCAATATTCTGGACTGCTAGCAGTGAAGTTCAGTTACTTCCACAAATAAAAGTATAGACAACAAGAATCCTGGCAAGACATTGTTAGAGTATATAATTTAAAGAAAAGCATCTCAGTAGGGCATGCACGTGCACCAAAACTGAAAACATGCTTAAGGACTATGTAAGCATACCTCAGCTACATTTAACCAACCTACGACCGCTATCTGTAGCGACAACAGCGAGGTAGGTAGGCCACTTTGCTGTGGACTTCAGTGGTATCTAGAAAGCTGCCTGCCAGCTGGTATTCCTGGCCTGTCCAAAGCAGGTGTTGGCAGGGACCTGGGGAAGGGAAATGAGAAGCCAGCAAGGCTATGCTGGACCATGCTGCAGCCACAGCTCCAGCTGCTATGCAAAGATATTTCTTGGTTTGATAAAAACAGTTTTATAAAGAGACCCTGAAAACCCCAGATATCTAAAGGGATTGTTAAATCTAAGGAGATTTTAAGCATTTTAGTCATTCCTGGGTTTGACCCATATTGGCTCTGTTTGCTCCTGACTTCACTAGAAAATGGGCTCACACTGAAACACAGCTGTGAAAAAAATGCCACTCCTAAAATCCACCGTAAGACTTGCCCATCCCATAACCAAAATGAGCATTCTCAAAATCCATAACCAACCAGTCTTCACCCACATTTTTTTTTGCTTGAGTATATTGCTGTTCCTAAGGAACTGTTACATATTTTGTATAAATTATTAAAATTTCAAGGGCAGATTTTAATCTGTTTAACTTAACTGTGGCAATTCAAAAAGAAACCAAAATTAGCCTGCAGTTTTTACTTTTAAATTTTTAGAAGAAAATGAACATCACTTTGGCTTCTGTGAGAGTTCCCACACTCAAGTTATCTTTGGAAGTAAAAAATGTTATTGTTGTCTGCCTATTTTGCAGGCAATACTAGGAATTAATAATGAAAAATTCACTATCGAGGATTTTTTTTTTAAAAAAAGAATTATGACTTCTTTTGCAGATACTGCACATGTTTATATATATGCATATTATCTTTAAATTTTAAATCTCATTTGCATTTAAAAAATGACACTGTAATTTGCTTTTCCCAGATGTATCACTTAATTAATCCTAACAGCTACCCAGCTTTTTTACATTTCTATTATCACTACTTAAAGTTGAGAAGAGACTTCTAATTGATCCAAATTACATATTCAAATTAGTCTTTTATAAGCTCAAATTAACATCCCATAGACATTTTATTTAATTTGGCTCCCAAAATGTCACCAAAGTAATTTGGTTTTAATATATTAATTAGTAAAAATTCACAAATTATTAAACTATAATAAATTCTTCTATATGAACATTCCTCTTCAAATAGCACCCCAAAGTAACTTGTAGCCCAATATGGTGTGCATTCACAAGTCTTGCTTCCTTAGGTTCTTTAACATTTATGCTGATGCAACTTTTGTTTGCTATCTCACAAGAACTGAGAAATTAGAAAAAGTCTTTGGGATTCTCTGTCTAGGGGATAATGCCTCAATTCCAGGTGTTTGGGATAGGCTTTTTAAAAAAAAAAAAAAAAAAGAAAGAAAAACCATACAACCCCAAAAAAAACCCACACCTTTTATTCACATTCAGAAGGTTGAAAAGATTAAAGAAATAGCAATTTTTTTTTTTTTTTGCAAAATTGTGTTATTTTAATGAAAACATTTACATTTTGAAGTTTTTTTTTCTTATACGTTCACCTACACTAGGAAGGACCATGCATTATTCCCCACCTTCTCAGAATTTCTCTATTGCCTTAGCAGAACCCCTAAAAGATCTCCAGTGCAGAAGGAGAACCGAAATGGCTCTCCCTCCCCACCGCTGCTACCCACCTACTTTGGTAGCATATAAAGATAAAAACCATTACTTGCAAGACTAGAAATATATGCCTGTTTACTTTTTAAAGTTCTTTTTTTCATTCCTTATTACTGGAAGCTTGCGGTCTTTCAGAACCTGTCCAAGTGATCAGGTTCTGACATTAAACTAACACACCTTTGCATTTTCCCAGGTCTATCAAACACAATTTCACCAGTTTGCTAACTCTTGGATCTAACTCTTCCTGGAAGCAGTGCTCTGGATGGCTGTTACCTAAACCTGTGGTGTGATTCACTGCAGAATAGCAGTTATTGTTGGGTATACCTATCCAGCCACTTATGTCTTTGTTTAAATGGCCAATAACAAAATCTGGTCCTGAAAACCAAGGAATCTTTAAAAAACAGATCCTGGCTACAGTTTGGCTCTGCTGATAAAATGCCACCAGTGACTGACTTCATAAGGAACACTTGTCATTACAGAAGCATACAGCTCCAACAGTTAGCATCCTTCTATCTGTATTCAATTGCAATTTGAACATTTGAGACTAAGTTCAGTTTTCATGCATAACACAAGTCCATTATTATTCTAGCCCTGAAAACTGACAGTTTTCCCAAAGATTTGAATGATGTTTTCTTTAGCAGTTGCCTTAGCCGAGTGATGGTCTCATCTGCAGGAGTTATCTGCTCCCAGAGATCAATTGACTATGTTTTCCTCATTAAGTCATTCATCTGCAGAACTTAAGTACACTTCTCCTCACTAAAAGTTCACCTGTTTGTAAAGCAAGACCTATAATTTTCACATTTCTTACTAGTACTTGCACACCATACAATAGAGATGAACTTTTTTCTACTGAATGTAATTCCTCTGCTCTTACAAAAATTAAAAGGTTAGGGCTTTTTATTCTTTAGTTGAAGCACCTATGCAAGTTAATGGAAACATGGCAGAGGTGTGCAATCTCAGCTGTGAATAAATTTGCCTGGAGATGGAACTAGCCAGCATTCTTCAGTTATAGCAAGTCTCAACACTTTGAGGTTTGGCTTCAGTCCAACTTAGAAATAAATCACATTTTTTAAAGCTTATTTCTTAAAGGAAATTCTGTATGTTGTGTGCCATAAGGAGGCCAATAGTTGGAGTTTTCAAAGCGCCAGGTTTCTTAAAATTCCTCATCTGCTGAAAGATGTTAATATGACACACAGCACTAGTTGTTAGCCAAGGAGAGTTTTCAATTTAGATGTTTTCAGTACCAAATCCTGTGGCCCCAGTTCTCCTATCTCTGTTTCTTACTAGCTGTCTGGGGAAAGTGAAGATTTTCTACATTTATCCAGGACTTCTGGAACTTTGGTTGCACAGGTCCTCAGGACACAGCCTTACGTGAAGTTCACTATGAAACACCGTCTACTTCGTAAAGTGAAGTTACTAAAGAAACAAATGGTCTCCCGAAGCCCCTCAAAATACTGTCCAGGTGTGGACTGACCACCACATTGAATTTACTATCAGGTGTTGTGTGCGCACAGACATTTGCCTGGGAAATGCTGGACAAGAGTATGCTGGATAAGTATCTGGGTAGGATTGATCTGCTGCATCACACTTCACACACTCTTGGCTGGACTGGGGCTTGCAGAGTTTATTATAATTTCTGGGTTTAAACAAAACGTATCATACAGCTGTAACTGCAGTCCACAAAGGAAGCAAATATGTCTCTTCCCTTTAAGTATTTCCTGGGCTATTGCTCTTGTGAGTAAATATGCTCTTAATGAACATAAGCCTGGAGAAAAACATTTTCCTTCAATAAAAAAAGTATCAATTAACCCAGAAGAGAATTTTCAATGGCAAAAATATTTTATTAACACTGTGTTGCTATCAATTCAATAATTCTTTAACAGCCCTTTCCAGAGTTTCTGCTCATAACAGGAATTTTCTCCAACAGCTACATTAACTTACAGACAAATAATACCTTGACTCCTAAGTTGTTCCTCATTTATAGTATCAAAGAAAGTATGCACAACTTTAGCAATCTTATATACCTTTACAATACATTTTAGTTCAAGGAAAGCTTCTCAAGTTCTCAAACACCTTGAGTTTTATGGCAGAAAAAGAAATATAAGCAAACCATAGCAAATTTTCACATTTCTGCTATCACTGGATCATAACAAAGAAAACCACAGTTCTGCCGAAGCAAAGCATATATGCTCTGTAACTGAGATGAGGGAAAGTGTGGAATATAAAGCCTACAATGCCACAAGTCCAGAAAAATCAATAAAGAAACTGCAACACAGAATGATACATATGTCAGCTGATGTTTTTGAAGCTCTTTGACAGTTTCATGCTGGAATGATTTGAACTGCCACAAAATTCTCTTAAGGCCCTTTTTAGATTCTTACTCTGCTCACTAGTGAAGACAGTCACTAAAATAGTCCAGAAAGATGGAAAGGTCATGATCCTAATGAATAAACCATTTTCTCACCATTGAAAAGTAACCCTTTTGCAGGACAGTAACTGAGCGGGCTGAGAAAATAAACATGTGGCGCTCTAACATACACCGTACTGTTTCCACTACATACATCTTCATTCATCAGTATTATCAAATTTCCATAAAATCTAAAGTGACTTAGAGATGAAAACCTAGCTCAAAATCAATCTTCCTAAAAAGCCTACCTTAAACTTTTTTTTAGCAAGTTCACATTAAATATTTTTATTAACTCATTATTCCCAAACTAAAGAGCAATTAAGAAATGGCACTGCTCTGACAGGCATTTAGAATAGAATAGACTACTTCAGTTGGAAGGGACTTACAATGATCATCTAGTCCAGCTGCCTCACCAATTCAGGGCTGACCAAGTTAAAGCACGTTATTAAGGTCCGAATGCATTATGACAGCCTTCAGGAATTTATATACACATATATATACAGCAGCACTGAAAATATAGCGTGTACAGTACAAATATATTGTATACTCCTACTAGAACAATGCTTTTTGGGAGTCAGCTGAGCAACAATAAGCCTTTTCAACCTTGAATTTCAGCAGGTAGGTAATAGCAGTTAATCTGCAGCAGCAAAGCTGACACTGATTATAAAATGATACATATCTGATGGCCATTTTATTTCTTATTACAGTCTGTGTTTAAAATTAAATTTTCCCCTAGAAACTAAATGACTTTAAGATCTTTCTTCCTTGGACTACTTTTGGATCTGGTATTGCTATGAAATATTATGCAATTCATATTTAAACACACTTACCAGAAGCCAAACTTGCTTGTTGCCTAGGACTAGGAGAGGCTGGGAGCAAGGAGCCTGTTTGCTCCTCATTTCTGATCCTGAGCCCAAGCCCTGCTCTGTTACTCTTTCCTGGGCTCCTGGGTTGGGAAATGAGAATCTCTGCTTTATTCAAGAAGACATATACTCACAGGCAATACTTGACTTTGAATCTGGATAAACAAAAATTCAGAGATCTCACACTTAAATGACTTTGTTCATATCTTCACATATTTACTAAATGTACAATGTTCTGCACCAAAATAGCACAAGATTAAAATGGTCAAGACATTAATTTCTTTCATTTGTAATACATTCACTGAGTGACAGAGATTGCAGCTGTTGCTTCCATATCCTATATGGTTGCATAGAGGGGATCCGCAAGGAGAGAAAGTTAATATAGCTATGGTAGTTTAAAATAAAAAAGGATTAGTCTTCCCCTTGATGCATGAAAGCTCACCTGGACTTTTAATATTGATCAAAGTATTTGCCAGGTACCACACAACCCATCTAAAGTTCTCTAAAGTGGAAAATTTACTTTCAGTCAGACACCAAAGAAACCCAGCATTTTCACACCACCAGATCTTACCAGAAAGTGTGTTTTGTTTTTCTCATTTCACAGGGCAGTCCAGTATGTGTTGTTTATCAATCCAATTATGCCAAAAGCAGCCTATGGTAAATCTTCCAAAACAAGCTTTGAATAGTGAAGAAGCTAAAAATCAGCAGATCTGAACAGGTTTCTATGACAAGGTGACCTGCTTAGCGGATGAGGGAAAGGCAGTGGATGTTGTCCACCCAGACTTTAGTAAAGTCTTTGGCACCATTCCCCACAGCATTCTCCTGGAGAAACTGGCTGCTCACAGCTTGAACGGGCGTACTCTTTGCTGGGTAAAAAACTGGCTGGATGGCTGGGCCCAAAGAGTTGTGGTGAATGGAGTTAAATCCAACTGGTGCCCGGTCACAAGTGGTGTTCCCTAGGGCTCAGTACTGGAGCCAGTTCTCATTAACATCATTATCAATCACTTGTCCAAGCGGATCAAATGCGCCCTCAGTAAGTTTGCAGATGACACTTAGTTGGGTGAGAGTGTTGATCTGCTTAAGGGTAGAAAGGCTCCTCAAAGGGATCTGGACAGGCTGGATCGATGGGCCAAGGCCAACTGTATGAGGTTCAACAAGGCTCAGTGCCAGGTCCTCCACTTGGATCACAGCATCCCCAGGCAACACTACAGGCTTGGGGAAGAGTGGCTGGAAAGATGCCTGGTGGAAAAGGATTTGGGAGTATGGGTCGACAGCTGGCTGAATATGAGCCAACAGTGTGCTCAGGTGGCCAAGAAGGCCAACAGCATCCTGGCTTGTATCAGAAATAGTGTGGCCACCAGGACTAGGGAAGTGATTGTCCCCCTCGTACTTGGCACTGGTGAGGCTACACCTCAAATACTGTGTTCAGTTTTGGGCCCCTCACTACAAGACAGACATTGAGGTGCTGGAGCATGTCCAAAGAAGAACAACAAAGCTGGTGAAGGGTCTAGAGCACAAGTCCTGTGAGGAGCAGCCAGGGGAACTGAGGTTGTTTAGCCTGGAGAAAAGGAGGTTCAAGGGAGACCTTATTGCTCTCTACAACTACCTGGAAGGAGGCTGTAGCAAAGTGGGTGTTGATGTCTTCTCCCAAGTAACAAGCAATAGGACAAGAGGAAATGGCCTCAAGTTGGGCCAGGGGAGGATTAGGTTGGATAATAGGAAAAATTTCTTCACTGAAAGGGTTGTCAGGCATTGGAACAGGCTGCCCAGGGAAGTGGTGGAGTCATCCCTGGAGGTATTTAAAAGAGACATAAGATGTGGTGCTTAGGGACATGGTTTAGTGGTGGCCTTAGCAGTGCTAGGTTAACGGTTGGACTTGATCTTAAATGTCTTTTCCACCCTAAATGATTCCATGATTCTATTCTTTTTTTAAAGCCAAAACCTCAAAAGCTGAAATTAAATCAACTTATTACTCAAATTGCCCCACGGTCTGAATCTCTTTCTTGTCCAAGGTCTGGACAGGAAAATAGGTTAATTCAGTATTTCAACTGAATATCAGGGTTTATATATAAATATATAAATTTCCAAACTACGTCACCTCATTTTATTATTTTGCTGTTCCAATACTTAAATGTGTATTAAGTGAACTTTGCTTGTTATTTACTATAACAGCATATAGCCAAATTAATTTACAATAAACCACTTCCTATCCTAATTCCCAAAACCTGACAAAACCCCAGAACTAGGTAAAACTCTCCTTACATTGGTTTCAAGCTAGACTAATAAAGTCATGCCTGATTTATACCAACAGACAGATCTAAGCATGCAGTAATGTTGCATCAGTTTATCTAAAGATATTGTCAAATTAAGAAAAGCAGCCTCTGCGAACTCTTACATGTGCTTTTATTCAAACCAGGTTTACATGAGCCTGAACCACCAGAATTAGCAATTTGTGTGATTTCTCCTATAAATACAGCCCCATGTAACAAATTCATAGCTACTGCCATAAACAAACATAACTTTGCCAATTAGATACTGTACTTGAGATAATTGAGAGCTTTATTTAACTGGGTGAAGTGCTGCAGCGCTTCCAGGTCTTGAGCTAGCATATCTACCCAATACTGCACCAATTTTGCATGGTTGCTGTGCACCATGCAAAAAGGCTGACAGCAGGACTGATTTGAAGTGGGTTTGCTCTTCCCTTATCTCTGGCTATTTTCCCTTCCAACCTCTACACCTACAGTGTTGCCTCATCATTTGGTCTGACAATCATTTAGGAGGTCGTAAGCTGCATCAGGTAACTATCAGGTTATGGCTAAAAATAATCTTAGCAAGAAAGGGGGTCTTTTTGTATCGGATAGTCACTGAGAGAAGCAGAGTGGTTCAACTAGAACGGATGGGAAGAAAAACAACAAAGCTTTTTGGAAGCACAGTGGATTTCTCAGAAAACCAGATGCAGCGCAGCTCTTGCTGCACAAGAGGCCTCTGTACGAGCTGTAGAATCCATCTCTCTGTTTGCCTCAGGAGCTGAACAGTGATTCTGTCCCTTCAATTTATTAAACAAAAAGGTGGGGGTGTGTGTGTGAAGAAAAGGTCCTTAATAGCTTATATACAAAACACACTTTTATCCTGATTGGTTTGATTTCATATCAGTGCTTTTGATTTATACAAGGTGATTTTTTTCCATTCTCATCATGTGTCCTCTTCAGTCACAGATTTAATTAAGATTAGGAAAATGAAAAGGTACTGAGAATTAGTCAGATTTTTGAGACAACATCTGTAACAATTTTTCATTCAGGACTAACCAGAAAAGATTATGCGTATAACACTTTGAGGGGAGGGAATACATACCATACAGTAATTTCTAATTTATGGAATACAATGTAATTTTGTGCTAGACAAATGTCAAATGTGATTAATAATTAATTTTTTGCGGAATGTCATTGGTCCCTTTTCTGGGCTTGGTTTGTGGAAGATATAAGTCTGCAGAACCCTTTGGATCAGCTGGCTAAGACATACTAATGCATAAACCATGGTTCACTTTCTTTGTTAATGGTGACTCCTCACCACAGGTTAAGATCTCTATTTACTTCAACGTTCTCTGCAGTTTTCTTAATCAAACATAAGCATGATGGTGAAAAGAAAGCAACAGGATAAAACTGATCAAAGTTTTTGCAAGCAGCAAGTCACACAGCACCTCTTGCGCTGACTGAGAATGCAGCTGGACGCAGGCTTGGCTGGGCAGAAGCAGGCTTGGCCAGAGCAAGTTCCCTCATAATTTAGGAATCCCTGTTACACAGGCTCAGTACAGCCACCCTCAGGAGCAAGGAGCACTGGGTAAAGTATTATCCTCTGATAGTGGCACTTATAGGCAGCATTTAGCTCTCTTCAACTTTGCTCTAATCAGTAAGGCTTAATATAGTCACACTTTTGCTCAGAAGGGTTACTTTTTTCCCCACTCGCATCATGAAATCATTATTATTCACAGATTCAATTAAGATTAGAAAGAACAAAAGATAGCAAATGTTTGCAAGTGTGCTCAATTAGGGCTGCAATAATTCTACATTTCAATTCGTTTTCATGTGGGTTTAAATAAAGGGGGGAAGACTGTGAAACAATACCTGTTCAGTAAAATTGCCCTTTCCAAATTTTTCCTTTAGGTTTGTGGCATAGCTTTTCCCTCCCTTGCAGAGGCTGAAAGTACCAGTGCTGTTAGAACTGGTGCTCAGCATGGGGGAGCTCAGACCAGGAGGTAACGGGCAGAGGCTGCACCCAGCAGCAATGGGAATTGGGGAGGGAGGTTCGAGGCAGACGCCTGTAGACTCTCACACCAACACGTCCACACCACAGGGCAGGATATACTAACTTCACAGAAGAGCGTGGTGATAAACTTGATAATAGCTTTGTTTCCTGCCTCGCAGCCTATGAGATACAGCTCCTCTCTGCTTTCTCCCCACTGGGAAGGGGATGGCTTTTCCTGCGAAGTGCTGATCGCATTTGAAGTCATTCCCACAAAGCCTCTAGAGTATGGAGGTAACCTCCTTGGGGCAGTCTCTAAACCAGGAAAGTAAAGATTGCCTCTATTCCCCATCTCCTGTTATCTTGTCCAACGCATTCACAACAGTGGCAGCGACTGGCCACTGAGACAGATCTTTTAACTCCTGTCATTTCTTACATTCTCTTGTGCTATAAAGAAGGTGCAGAAATGCATCTAACATGGGGAAATGAAAGCTACTTAACATAAGATGAAGCATAGCCATGAAAAGGAACAGGAAACCCACTATAAATTGATATTGAAAGAAGAAATTGTAGAAAAACACTCAGAAAAGAAACCCAGAGCAGTGAAGAAAGCATAATGTATCATGTTCTTGTGCAAACAGAGCCCCTCCACCACTGCTGCACACCTTTTCTCTGCTTTCAGCAACACTTTCCAGGCCCCCATCGAATTTTATATGTGTGCACACTGCGTGCTGGCAACAGAGATTCTCAATCATTCCCTGTCCTCACCTGTATCAGAGCAACATCCCAGAGTATCCCCTGGGGCATCATGTTCACATGAAAACTTTTACATCTCCATTTGCAAGGACTTGTACTACTAGAAAGCAGCAGTCCTTTACTGCTTGAGTGAACATGGCTACGAGCAGACCAGCTGAAAAGGTCACTTAACTTGTTAAAAATCCAATGAGGAAGACTTTGGTGGTAAACTAACTGAAATATTGAAGATCAAAAGCTAAAATTCAATGACCTATAAAGTTTAACAGGAGTATAGAAATTAACTGTAGCGATCATCCTGTTGAAGGCCTAAGATAATGACAACTGATCCGTATGTGTGAATGGGTACAGATACATATAAGACCATGGACAGAGCGGTGAAATACAAACATGAGAGTACAAATATAAATCTCTACATCTTTTAAAAACACATTCACGAATATTTATCTTGCAAAATCTGTACCAATATCAAATTACTCATAAGCATGTTTTTGTACAACGATGCATCTTACTGCTATTTCCCAGCTCTGCTGCTCCTTCCACACCCATAACAGAAAGAAAATAAAATGGAATTAAAATTCACTGCACACATTTGAGATACTGCATAATCTGAATTGCAAACCCACAAATGAGTCACAAAAGATATCCCAAAACACTTGACAGCTGATTGAAAAAAGCCTAACCTCCAGCCAACACAGATTTGTTAACATGGGATTTTAAGCATGATGATACCACATGTGCATTACTAGCAGGTTAGAGACATTTAAATCCTTCGAAAAGTACCAAAAGAGAAATACCCTCAGGAAAAATAATTATTTAATCAGAGCAGGTTGCTTAGCTGTACATTTAAATCTGAAAAATCAAGGTCACGCAGTAGAATTTTATAAACAAAGGGGACCTGCACTCGGCAAACTGCCATGGAGAGAAACGCTCATGTTCACCAGGAACTGAAAAGAATAGGCCCTTTGCATTGTGCAGCGTTGCTGTGTTCTCCGGAGAAATTTCAAATTAAGAAATTGCAAATCTTCTGTGGAGGAATAATTTGATATACAGGCCTTACACTGTATTTTCCCCTGTAGCATTCCTGTGAGGCATGACAGAGTCAACTGCCCATTTCACAGGTGGGAATGCAGGTCCAAAAATGAAGAATGAAAAAAATTCAGACAGTCCTTTAGAGCAATAGATACTTTTTCAGAATCACATCAGTGTCGATTCGTATTATAAGATGCCTAAATATGTTCTCTGTTTGAAATATAAGTAATTTTTCCTGTGTTACCCCAAGAAATCTAGAGCTGAGCAAGAAGCCTGGGCCATTTCTCCAAAGACAGTGCTTTACAGCAACAGCCTCCATCTTGACAAACAGCAAAAAGAAGATCTATAATTTAAAGTATTAAACCTAAATCTGCAGCCTTAAGGATTGTAGCAAACCTGTATGCTCTGTGGCTAGAGCACAGAATTTAATTCATAGCACATGCTGAATAGTAAATTAACACAAATATTTTTGTATTATGTTTAAAAACTGCCTCCAAAGAAATATTATAAATAAATATGAATTGTATAAATTAAGCATAGTTTCACTTCAATTTAATCTCATAAGTAGACTGTCTGAATACATACATTAACGGGTAAGTGCTGCTTATTCTAGGGTTCACTAGTAACAGTTCAATATGAAAGACACACTCTATAGAAGAACAAGTCTCTGTATCTTTGGGAAGATTATTTCTCTGTATTGTAGCGCTATGTAGTGCTAAATCCCCCTCAGCGATGTTAATAAATACACTGCTGTTAATACCGCAGAAAAATGTTACACCTTCTCATATCAAAGCATGCCAGTTTGTTAAGATATCAGGGGCTCTGTACTCTCCAGAGGAGAGAAAAGCAAATATTAAGATTTAGACATGAAATGGAAACATCTGAAAAAATCTGGACAGAGAACAGAAATTTTTATGAACAGATGGACGAACAAAAGAAAAGATACAAGCAGAGTCTATCTAAGACAATCAGCTGAGTAACTTCAGAAGCCTTTTATATGTCTACCAGCACTGGGAATATAATTAGAAAAAGTGTTTCACAAATATTTAGGCAAGTTAAGAATCAAGAGCGATGTTCAGTCTTCTGTATTTGCTTTTCATATACATTTGCCTGATAATTTGTTTGCAGTCAACAGTTCGATCTGGTGTAGTATTTCATACACAGGAGATAGATTACAAGAGTGACAGAACAGTTCAGTAAAGACACTAATCAAGAGGGAGACAATCTCGTTGGTGAGCAGATTCATTTTGTAACATTTTTGAGGATGTAATTCATATCTACTCTTGAAGGGGCAGGTCCTGAGCTTGTTAAAACTCCAATTATATAAGCAGAAACGTATCAGTAAGATTTGTCTATTGTTCAGCATTGTGACCCATATTTTTTTCCAGGCTCCCATGCTGTTCAGTAATCGCTCAGAGCTAAGAAGTCTGACAGATCCCAGTTTGCTGCCTGACACCAACTTATCAGCACTGAACAAAACAAGCCAGTGTATAGCTCAAGCGCTGGCTTACACCAGAGCCTCTGAAACTTATAACGTCCTTCATCTGCCCTAAATAACATTACCCTATAACCAGCCAGGCTTCTTCAACAGGATACTGGAAATTTATTTTTGTAATGACAGAGCCAAGTGATTGCAAATATATTATATTACATACCCCCTTCGCCCAAAAAGGACTCTTCAATATTTGGAGAATTAATATGGTGTTGAATGTCACAGTCAAAGAGAATGTCACACAATAGAAAATTCCAAGAAACACTATATTTCTATTTCTGCTTTTAAACTCTTAAGATTCCTCTTGCTAGTGTTCCTGGACAGGTTATGTCCGTTTTTGCTTCCAGATTAAATTTCTGCGATTATTTCTAGGAAATGTACACCACCATGTTCCTAATGTTTATGGCACTTTCCCTTGACACAGCCACACTTTCAGCAGGCTACAACCACTGCTTCAAAGCCTCCCCAGGCCTGGGGCAGGCACCCACTCACATCACACCCCTGCAAGCTTCCAGTACCGCCCAGGTTCAACAGCAGAAAATGCCTATGAGCAACTGAAGCACCAAGTTTAACAGACCAACAGACCATTTGCCCATTTAATTTTCCTTTTAATTTCTGTTACACAAACTCCTTTGGGAGCTCACTGCTCCAAGTTCAAATTGGTTCTCAGTCAAGCTCTATAAATCATCTCTCGCTTGCACTTCTCACCCTTCATTGTCAATGCCATGGGTTTTGGATTATTCACAGTATAAATTCCACTTCCTTTTGCAACTGTCATATTTTCTATTAATCTAGTTTGAGTGGCTGAAGGTCTTTCTGCAGCATACTGCCGCCAAAATGCCCTGTTTTTAAGCTTGACAACCATGTGTATTTGTCTAATACAAATACCTTTCCCCAGGATTTCCAAATGTCTCCTTCTCTACATCATATTTTCCAAACCCAGCCTATAGTTTCAGAAGAAGTACTTCTCTCTGTTCTAGTTACAAGTAATATTTGGTGATCCTCTAAGCAAGTCCTTTGATGTGTTTTTGCTTTTATTTTGGCTAAAGGCCAAGATTCAGAATGAAGCCTTGCAGGCAATCTACCATAGCAAGAGCAACAGGAAAATAGGAAAAGTGTTTAGTGGAAGTGGCAGCCCAAGCAGCTGTATGCACAAGCTATTTAATACTTTTGCGGAAGTTTCAGATGGCGCTTTCCCAAGGCAGAACAGAAACAGGAGGTTGTTATCACACCTCAGGGAGGGAGACAGCCAAGGTTAAGGACTGAAGCAAGGTAAATTTTTACTAGCCTCCTTAAAAAAAAAAAAAGTATTCTGCTCTAGGATTATGTTTATGTTAATACTGAATACACAAAAAATCCTTAATATCATATTTACAACATTTTTAGCAAACCTATAAAGGAGAGACCAATATGATATCAACAGGGGAAAAAAGGTATCACTTGAATAGATACAGGAGAACGGACACATAGCATGTAAAACAATCAAGCACCCAAAGGATGAAGGTTTGGAAATGAAAGCTCCAGCCACTGGCCAGCCATATAACCATGCATGTGCTTTGGCTAACAAATCCAGAAGTCTCTTAATTCTGACTGACACTTCTATCACAAAAAACCTGCATGTTTTTATAGCATCATGTATACTAGACAGCAAGGGGAAAATGGAACAGACAGCTATTAAAAGCTTCTTTAGAACCATCATAAATACCCATTTCCACTTTTGGCTTAAAATTTCTCTAGCTTTACTATCAAAAATGATTTATCTTCTTTCATTTTTCACATTATCTGTAAAGAGGTTATTCCCACTAGTGTTGCTGTAAGAAACATTTGTCACACCTGTAAGAGGAGGGAGCCTGGCTAATTTCTGGATTCAGAAACCAAGATGAATAGCCTTTCTCACCCCACAAACACCCCTTAACATCAGTCAAGCCCTTTCTTCTGAATGAAAATAGTATTTTGAAAGCCAACAGGTACCTTCACCTTGTTTTTCTATTCATATTCTGATATTTAGTATGACATGTTGCTACTAATTATGATGCAAGTTTGCAGAAAAGCAACTTATTTTAACAAGTATTGTAAAGTATTGAAGTATATGAAAAATTACTGAAACACAGCAGTACACAGTTAGCATATTAAATATATTAATATATCCTAATAAATGTTTGCCAACTATCAGTTTAACTTAACACACCACCACCACCCCCTTTTATTTGATTCACCTTCCACAGTGTGCAGATATATTCTTAGGCCTGTCTTGTCTACACAGATTACAAACTTGTTTTAAAAGAGCATCTCTCCCAAATGTTACTGGGTCCCCTTTCAGCTGGAGTCATCTATATGTATCGCTATGCATCACACACTGATGAAAAGAGATATTTTATGTAAAATACAAGCACTGAATTAAGGCAAAAGAAACAGACAATCCTGGAGACCTTACTACTGATAAGAACCCTGCTTAGCAGTATTTTTAAAAAGCTCAAAAATGCTTAGTGATTTGATAAATCTGCTGAGTGTCAAACCTTCCTTTAGCACTGAAAAACTGAAAACTGGATAGTAAGAAGTGATTAAAATGAGCCTTTTTAGGGCTCAACCTATTACTAATTGGTCACGACCATCCTGCAGAGCTTCATTTGTGACACCAGTAGAACAGAAATTATAATGCTAGTTTAATAACCTGAAAGAACTTTGCTGCTAAAAGACTGAATCATTTCTTTAATATTAAACAGTACATTTACTCTGTAAATGATGAACCAGTATTTCAGCAGAGTGCACAGTGTTAGCCAGCCAAGACTTTTCCTTATTAAAAAAGAACAGAAATCACTGTGAGCTGAATCCCACAGTCCCTTCTCCTACAAAGCTCTCTTTGAGGTCAATGGAAAATTTGGCTGTTAAAGAATGCCGAACTCTGACCTCTGGAATCACACAACACAAATCATATTCGGTTTTGAAAATAACCTCCCATCCTAGGTCTGGAAAGATTTCAAAACAGGATGAACAGGACATCCTTTTTCTATTATCCTTTCCTTAAGTTCACAATACCTGAAAGGTTATGACTTAGAATAGTATGCCAAACCATCTCAGCCTCCTCATTGGCTGGCTTTTATTGTTTATTGCCCACTTACTTCTTTTAGAATATACAAGAAGTAACAAAGACCATTAATCTATTTAATCTAGTGAGAGTGAAGCAGCATTTATCATTAGACACATCAAGCACAGTAAAAAAGAATACTGTCAATAAGTTTAATGTGCTTTTCCAAACTGAAGCGACTGTAGGTGATGATGAACTAGGAGAGAATGCAAACCAAACACCTTGCTTTTATCATTCAGGATATTTTAGGCGAGCAATGTCTGAAACTAGAGTGACAAAAGCTCAAAGGAAAAAAAAATGATGTGGCAGTAATATTCTGACAGAAGAGATCTAGTGGCCAGTATTAACAAAAAAATTGGAATTTTTATAGGACATTTTAGTACAGGCTAAGACCCAACACTACAGAGATTATCATCTGTATCTTGGAAAGCAAAACCTGGCTGACAAACTTTCAAAAGTTCCAGACAACTGCATCTCACTAGATTTGCAGTGGTGAATTCAATATAACACACAAGAATAATGCCATTGGGATAGACTTTCATGGCTCCTGTACCTGACAGCAAAACCAGTTCACTTCCAAGGCAACCTCAGTCACATCTTCCCATTATGCATGCTCTACTACGACCATGGTTCTTCACAGTCAGCATCCTTACAGATAGCCTCAAGGACACAATTACATACTGCTATATGCACCCAGGGCAAAAGTAAACGTAGGCATGATTCAGAAAACATTTTACAAGATAAAGATCTCTTCCATTGAGTAAATTGCACTCACCTCAATAAAACCCATTTAAGGGGGCTTGGGGACAGATTAATTTTTTAAACAGAAAGAAACAGCAGCTGAAGCTGAGGAGGTGGGCCAGAAGGTTTTGGTGAGGAGGTGTTGGGTATATTGTCTGAGAAGGAAGGTGATATCTACAATGTTTGAGAAGATCCATTGCTCAGCATATGATTCTGCCATGACATTAAACATACATTGGAGCTGCTAAGCATAATTTCTGGGCTTTCACATACCTCAATTCACATTTCATTCTTACAAATAGCATGTTCAGAAATATTACTTTCAAACTCCTGTCGTGCTTTCTTAATACTTTTGCCTACTAAGTTTCTATATCTATTAAAACAGACTCTACAACACGCTCACATAGCTAGAAGTCTGAATTTCACCACAACATTCATATGACTAGATGAATATTTGTATGAATAGATTCATTGTTCAGAAACACTGAATTTATTTCAGATCAAACAGCCATTCTATTTTCACATCTAACTCACAAGTCTTTGGTTTGGTTTGGGTTTTTTTTGTTTTTGTTTGGTTTGGGGTCTTTTTGTTTTGTTTTTTCTAAAATATATTTTTGTTTTAAGTTAGTCCTCCACTCTATGTCTGATTTTATAGCTTTGGAAAAAAACTTTCCCCGTGGTCTCAAACTACTTCCATTCTGCTCAAAATAATAACTTTTACTTAACATACGATAGAGCAATTTAACAACTCATTCTCTTTTAACAGTTAGTTATAGATGATTAATCTTAGTACAATTATGTCTGAAGAGTCCCTGAGCTCATCAGTCGATCCTTTCTAGACACCTAAACTAGGGCTGGGAATACATGAAATAAATGCTTGAAACAAGATAAAGAACAGAACATTTTATGCTTCAATCAAATCTAAGTAGCTCACTCTTGCTTTAGAGAAAGATCAAGTACGGACAAAGTCAGAGCAGTCTCCTGTCTTGCCTGGAGGTCCCTTCTAAGCCAGGACTGGCAGTGCTGCAGCAAAACGCCAGTCACGTTACAGTAAAATAGCGGACATAGCTTGTGCCCATGTGCTTTGTTCCATCAGTCTCCGCTCATGGAGCTGGGGATTCTTTGAGGTTCCCATTGCTCTTCCAAAGGGAGGGGGAGTTTATTACTCTTTTGCACCTCAGCATACAAGTGTGATTTTTACCTAACAGATGTAAAAAAACCCTTCCATACTCTGTCAGACAAGATGGTTTACCAAGGGTGAAATAGGTCTTTGCCTCCCTCTGTAATAGATGTAATTTTTCTCCAAAAATGACAGCACTCACATTAGAGAATTTCTTTAGAAAATACAGTAGACTCAACCTTGGTGCCACTCCCTTGGCAGGCGTATCATACCCTGACAGTCTTTCTTCAAATCCCTTCATTTGATCTTGACAGAGCCAGACCAGCACGTATGGCAGCAATCCAATCCCATTAAGGGCACTCAACCACACCAGCAGCTCTGATGGGAACCGCTGTGACATCCACAGAGCACAGGAGAGTGGCCTGAGCACAGCACAAGCTGTGGGGCACCACTGTCACTGATATACCCACAGGCAGAACTTTACAAAAAAGAGGAAAGCCTTTACCACAAGCATCAAAGTTTCAAAAGCAAGCTTGTTGTGTTTTTTTCCGTAAGACTTATTTATGACCTTTACTACTTCTTCCTTGCGACCATTTGAGACCTTGAGCAAAATACTCCGAAAAAACAAACTGTAGTTTAAAGTACACCCTTAAATGTCACCTTCTAACAACAGCATCAATTATCATTCATCAGGGATAAATTACTGCATGAGAAATACAAGGAAGATACAAGGTCTCATGTGACTTGTGCTTACTACACAATGAGTTATAATGCTTTTAGGAATGACAAGGAAATGAGAATAGCGAGAATAACATTATTTCTGGAAGAAAAGTATACATAATCTGGCAGCCTGTTTTGGAACAGGCTGCCCAGAGAGGTGGTGGAGTCACCATCCCTGGAGGTGTTCAAAAAATACGTAGACGTGGCACTTCGGGACATGGTTTAGTAGACATGATGGTGTTGGGTTGATGGTTGGACTTGATGATCTTGGAGGTCTTTTCCAACCTTAAGATTCTATGATTCTATAATGTTACATACATTCTACTTTTTCCTGCATCTGACAGCATTTTGATCTGACATCTTCCAGATGCTAAAGATGAAAAGTGATTTTTATTTTTTGTGAATCAAAAAATGTAGACTTGTCTTTTAAATTGGAATAATCCATGGTAACATTGGCATACATATACAAAATAAAGTTCTCAAGACTCAAATGCCTTCCCCAAGAGAACGGGAAAACACACACAGAAAATGTAGCATGCACGTTTTCTAATTAGGTGTAAACCAGGACAGAATTTAGGATATTGCCCATTTTATTTCCTTAAACAAGGTCACCATTAAGTCAAAATGTAGGCACTACTGTGTGTAATTTTGTATGATCATGAGATGACTGGCTTTGTCTTAAATAGAGACGTGAATCCTTACCTGTACAAGTGTGCCCCCTTGGATTGCCCAGGAGTGAAATGCTTGTTTTAGCAATTTGCATCATTGTAGCAGACTGCAGTATGGAAAGGATGATCCCATTTTCACCCTCAAAAGGGAAAAGATTTTTCTTTTCTTGGAATAAACTTGTGTAACATTTTCTTTTAAATTATATAGAATCATCCTGAGGCTTGACATCAGCTAGAGGGTTTAAAGGTGAGATTGAGGTTTAACAGCAGGTGTGTAGCCCAGTTTTATTTTTCAGTACTATGCTATGCAATCACTAAACTGCTTTCCTTATTGCCACCAGCAAGGAGAGAGCAAGACATTCAATATGAAATATATACGTACAAAAATAAACAAATGAGCTTTTCCTTTCTCTGCTTTCCATCTTTCCCCAGCACACACTCCAAACTTTCCTTTTCCACTAGGACATGTACCAAACAAACCTTGGGAGATGCCAGTGCCATGCACATGCTTCCCCCATATACTTGCAGGGCAGAGCCAAGCCAGAGGATGCTGCTAGCCTGGCTGCCTGAGCAGACTCTGTCTGTGCGGTGCCAAGCCCTCCAGTACTTCCTGACGGAGCCACGTAGCGAAGCTGCCTCCTGCACCCAGCACAATAGGTGATTTGTCTCAGGGTGGAGGCAGCCTGGGGTCTCTGCAAAGCACAGGGCTGTCTTCTAGTAGCCCCATGTTACCTGTGAATCTGAACTGAACAGTGGAAAACACTACGGACTTTAAAAATCCTTAGCAATGGGTGCCCAGTTATACTACCTAATGAGCCTTAATTATGCTATGACTTCCTTATGCTATTCAGAATACATGCAACTAAAAGCCTATTGTTGAATATTAAATACAAAGTTAGAAATTATACTACTCATATTATGCAGATACATTAACTCAGTCAACCTGAGCATAAACAAGTCTTTCAAATATTTTTATGCTGCAGAAAGCACTGCACTGTTAGGGTAATTTATGCATTTGTTGACCCTTATTTTAAAGGTTGAGCTATAACACTGCAGCTTTGTGCTTGCCATAATTTCCTACTCCTCCTTCAGCCACTTTATAGAGAATTTTATTGACTTTATCAGCAAAAAATAACCTCCATTCTAACAACCACTTTCAAGTTTAAGAACATATGTCTCAGATATGACTAATTTTGTTCTCTGTGCATATATATCAAACACTTCTGTACTCATCAGGTTTGGAAGGTGCAGGACAGCCTGGGTGGCTCTGTACAAAATTGCCACAGTACTGCTCTGTTTGCAGAGTAATAGTAGCTGTACGATTCTCTGAGCTGGTCTAAGAGCAATACTGCTGCTATGTTTGGAAAGTGCTGTATGTGGTCTAATAAAATGGTGAAAGTTCAAGGAGGATGTCTGTAGTATGGGTAATCCGCAATTCACAAATATTCAGAGGTAACGGAGCAACATATAAAATAACAGTTCTCCTCTTGTCCTTAAAAAGGATAGGGTTGGATCATCAAACCTCCTATTATACTCAATAGAAGTCAACACAGCAAACACTGTGTGCTTCAGAAATTATTATTACATTTTTATTAACTACAATTAAATATTACCTGTGTGAACATTCATGAGGTAACCTCATACAAAGTATTTCTGTGCTCCACATGGCATGCTAGACTTTGCTCTTCATAATGTTTACTTACGTAGCTAGTTACACAAGAAAATAAGTTCTATTGAAGTCAAGGAGATTTTATACGGATTAGTCGTTCAAAGAACTAGGCTTAATCTAAAAGCAAGAAGGGAAAGACTAAAATGAGTGCATTCAAAATCCAGAAGTTTTAAACTCTGTCAAGAACGATTTGGGTGTTCAGGAATCTGATTTTGGAAACCTATTTGTCTCCCGGCACCTAGCAAGCTAAGCTGTTTTTGAAAATAGAACTATGTCAGCTCGACATTTTTGACAATGCTACTGACTCCCTTCAGCATCTTATTCCCCTTTGTCCTTTCAGAAACTTCACAACATTAAAATCCAAGGAGAGAACAGAGACTTCAGCAACTGATAATCATTCACAAAATGGTAAGACAACAATGTATAAAACCAACTAACTATCCCAGGATTGTTAGACAAGTAGCCTATAAATCATGTAGACATCTTGCTGCATCTGTTCAACAGACAAGAAAAGTAACACACTGCTCAAAGAATAGTTACCAGAGTCTTACAGACTGTAAGAGTAAAGGCATTCTTTTCACTGCCAGATTCTCTCAGTTTTATGATTTTTATTACAAAAGTTAAATTATTTTAGACTCAAATAATTAATCTCAGTTCTTGGCAAGTAACTCAGAGGATGAAAAAGGTTTGTCAGGAGGATCATAGACACAGCTGCCAAATATCCCTGCCACCTTCAGCAACCAAACACCCTCAGAACATGGAGGGTTCCTTGAAAGGAAGATCCTAATTTCTTTAACTGCTGAATATTACTTGTAAGTCATTTCTGAAGTAACCTCCTTATGTAAATTTACACCACACAGAAAGTCTTTTACATATAGGATACTATTTGCTTCCTAAAGACAACAGGTGAAACTTTAAAATTCAGCTTTTCTCAGGGTCTGCTAAGTTAGCCAAAAGTTTCCAGGAATTCCAAACAAGCCAATCTCAAATAAGCATTACTAGTTTCATGGGCATGAGGATAGCATAATGGAAAGATGGGTAGTCCTTGCCATCTTCTGTTATTCTTCTGAGGGATAAAGCAGATCGGCAGTGCACACCTGAAATCCAAACATGCAACAGGAAACATCCCTTTGCTGACAACTCAGTAAACAGGTTTTCACTTCTCACATTTCCTAAAAATATTGACATCTAATAAAATATGCTCCCAAAAACTGAATGAAAGGAAACATTTTTGTTGTTGTAAGCTGTAAAAGTATTTTTCTCAGATGGTTCCTGCATCTACCACATAAAACCACTCAGTCAACTATGGAAATACTGTAAATGCACTGCTGTCAGGATCCAGTTTTAGTGAAGCAAGCAGGACAGGATAGGTATATTTAAACAAATAAACACATCACAGTAGAATGGACTACATTTGGTGACTTCTAGCTTCTATGTTATAAATAACAAGACCCATGTACATGATTAATTAAAAATACACTGTCCAGAGTGAACAAAAACCAACAACATGCTACAGTCTACTAAATAAAATGATGATTCTGAATTGTAATTCCTTTATAGACCACCGAATTAGAAAGTGGGGAGAAAAAGATTTATCACAGGAGATGTTTGAGATCATTAGTAAAAGTTTAATTATTAAAAGGGTTTTATCTCTGAAGGATGCGTGGTTTTGTATTTATGTATGCTTCTATTTCTTTCCTAAATTATTAAGAACAGCCATCACCACTTCACCCCCACTTGAACCCCCTTGAAATATTTTATGCACTTTCAACCACCTTAATGAGATGAATGTAATTGTCTGTGGTCTCAATTCAGGAAAGCATATAACTATACCTTAAGTCCCGCTGGGATAAATCCTCAGCTGATATATATCACGTTTATGGAGCTTCGGCATCCACCTCAGTGGGACTTAAACGCCTTCTCAGTACATTGCTGAACCAGCTTATTAAAAAGAAATTTAAAAAAAATGTTCCTGAAACTGTCATGCAATATCGACAACACAGAAATTAATATTTGTATGAGGAATTTCATTACAATGATTTTTGTGCAATATGAACATTTAGTACTATATGTGTCACTGTGCACCAGATGGTACAGCAGCAAAATTTTTCAGTCTAAGGTAACACAGCAGTTCCTAAAAGATCATTAAAGGTCCTTGTGGTCAGGCAATCATTTAGTTGATCTCATTTTGTAGCCAAAGCCATTAGGACAACACAAAACCGGTTTCAGGAAAGCACATTATTTAATTATAAAGCAGTCTACAACAAACCAAAAGGAAAATATTTGATTTATGCTAATTGTTTACAGATATTATAATACTGTGGTTCTCTAACTTGGTATCTTGTCTGGGGGAAACTATGAAATAATACGGGTTTTAGACTTCTTGCTTTCCTTTTAAGTAATTTTCTAATAATTCATTTACATCTTCTCCTGACAAGAACTGGTCCAAGTTTTATGCCTGATTCGGCTCATCTTGATGTCAACAACCTTCATTAGGTGCAATATAAAGGTCACACCAATTTGTGAGCAACAGGAAATTACAGTTTCACACCAGCTTTCACCAGCTGGTCTGTACAAACTGCCCATATGAATTAAGGGTACAGAACCTGGCCCAAACCTTTCTGAAAAACACACTGACATGACATCCTTTTCAACTGGTTGCACTGTTTCTTTCTACTCCATCTTGCTTGCTTTTCTTTCCTTCTTACTACATCTTTTAGACCATAAGCTCCTTGGAACAGAATTATCACTCATTCTGTGTTTTCCAACTGCATGGCAAAGTAGGGCTCAACCCACTTGCAATCACAGTGTAAGCGCTAAATAGATCATAAAAGCAGTCATAGTGCCTTACAAACTGGGTTTGTCTATTATTTCACAATACGAACATAGCGATCTTTTCAACAGAAAATACCTATAGGTTTTGCATTTATATAGAACGTACCACAGTGGGGTCCCAGGATAAAATCAGGGCTCCTATGCTCAGGCTTAAAACATATAATCATTTCCATTGACTTCTGCCACTGTTCTGGATTGCTTCTAGGATCCTGCTTTAATGCGTACAGATACCAGTTCAAATGACATAATGATTGCTCATTGCACCTTAAGCTGTTAAATCTCACCAGGCAGAAATAGCTATTTATTTCTTGTCACTGCATTTCCTATGCAACAGAAAGTCTTTCCTTACTCACAGGCTTTCATTATATTCATCAAAAGGTTTATTCTTATCACAGGCAAGACCAAGCATATCTAAAGAGATATCGTAGGCACCGCAGTAGATTCACTACAAGTCAGGTTGGACATACTCATTTTAAGTGCATCATATATTGCTAGTGGATAGCTTATCATTTCTTTCTCTAATGTTCAGCTTCTGCAGGCAAACAAATTTCTACCTTAGGCACTTAATGAAACCAGAAGTTCCAGCATGCTCCCAATCTGTAACTGCCATGAAATGTTTCATAACATCTTTCTCAAAGTCTTTTTCATAGAAAGAATTATTAATTCTTGCTTGGCTTTCTCCATTGTGTCCCAAAATTAGCTACCCCAGATCCAGTGTATATTACGCAGATTCTGCCAAAGCCATCCAAGGTCAACAGTTTTTGATTTGTGGATTTTTGTGTGTGGTTTGTGAAGGTTTTTTAAATGCTGTAATTTTCATTAACAATTGGGGAACATGGGAAACTTGGGGAGCTCTGAATTAAAGCAAGCAGTTGTGACTCTCAGCTGCTATGACACTGTGACTGCTCCTATTGCTTAAGTCTCCCAGTAGTGTAGCTCTTTACCCACTGATGTCTACTGCATCAGTCTCAGTGGTTTTAGTAGAGGGGAAACATGTACAAGTCTATTTAGGTATGTACTTCATGGTCCAGCTTTTATTATAGGAAGATAATTTTTCCAAGTTAATTATAGCAGAGAAGATTCATGCAGCTTGTTACTATAGCAATGAATGCAGAATAGCTAATATTCCTCACAGGGGTAGTGCTGCTCCTCCCATGGCAGGTGTTAGCTCCCAGTTTAGGTTCTTCATTTGAAGCTCAGGAAGAAACACCAGAGGTGACTCTCTGCTCTAAGCAGCCCATCATTCCTGGGTGCAGCAGGGTGTAGGCAGTGACATTTTCCCACACTTTCTGCATTCCTCACTGGGCTGGAGAGCACAGAGGTCTGAGGCAAGGGGAACTTGCATCATCCTGCTCCATCCCACAAAACAGTATTTGGGAAGCTTGCAATTAGCAGCTGCCTAATGAAATTAATTTTTTTCTTTTTTGCCTTTTCCTCCTCCATAGATGGGCACAATTGGCTTTTATTTAGATAGAAATCATAGCAACATTTTACAGGGAAGGTGGGCAATTGCAAACAGTCACATGCTGAATGTGGGCTGATAAAAGTGTGGGCTACAACTGTAAAATTAAAAAAGAGGGAGATAAGAGAAATGAAGGAATAGAAATTAAGGGCAAAGCTTTCTCATCAGTTGTCTGATCAGAACATATCTATCCAATCGGTATATATTTTCATGCAAATTACTTAAAAATACATTCTGGCCCCCTGTAAGCCAGTATTTCCACATTTTTGCTATATATTATTATGCTCTGTGTGAGCACATGTATTTAATACAACTAGATCTTTAAACAGGAAGTACACTACTTGATCAGGCTTCTTTCCCCTGGGAGGAAAATCTCAGGCATTATAGCAGAAAATGTGCAAGATGCGAAGCCAGTACTGTACAGCCCTAGAATAGCTTGGCCACTGGACAATATCTTTTTAAACCCATCAAGTTTTGGTACCTGATGCCGGATAGGCATTTGTACAAGTGCATAATGAAGATTCTGGCTTCTTCCAAGATTTTCCATAGCCTTTACTACTTTAGCAGTCTTGCCTTTCTAATCAAGTTTCAGAAAACAGTGGCAACGGATTCAAGTTCCACATGCTTCCTGTGCTGCTTAAGCTCAAGAACTCCTGAATGGATGCTATAACTAACCAGTTTGGGGTCAGAAGTTACCTTTATTCGCTACTGTACATTCACACGAGCAACACATACTGGCAGTTTCCTACTTTTAGTTGCAATCACTTTCCACTTTTTCCCCTAGCAGGGAATGTTCACTTTCTTCCTGAGATCCTCAAAGCATGTTCAAACTGGCTTCCCTTCCTCCAGAGTTTTTAAGAAGTGCCAATACATTAATATGTCTGGCCATTGCTGGTCATTGATCAGCACTGATTTAGCAGGTATGAAGCAAACTTGGCACAACTTAGCATCTCTGCAGGAGACAAAGGTCATAATTTCAATTATAATCCTCATTATTTACTACGATTAAATGAATTTGTTAATAATGCCAAAGTTCAAGTTGTTTAACATAACTAATTAAGCAAGTAACAGACTATTCCATCCATTAGCAATGCATTGCTTCTCAGGCTTCTGGTGTTTTACATTTTAGTTAACTCTTTCTACAGCAGATTCTTAGCAAGTGCAAGCAAAGCAGGGGAATTACGGAGTTTAGCAGCATCTGAAACATCTGTCACTGGAGGTGAACACACACTACAGGTTGTGGACATGTAGCCCAAGCCAAGGTTTCTTTTCCACAAACAAACAACAAAACAGAAGTTACTCATAGTATGATGAAAAAACACAAGTTGAAGTGCTCACCATGTTTTGCCAGGAGAGGGAAAGGAGGGCAAAATGTTTTGTACAGAGGAGGTAAAATGCAATCCCTACTGCCCTCTCCTATTATTTTTGGCATGCAGATACTTCAGTTCATAGCCCCAAAAGATGTTTAATTCCCTATTACTATACTTTAATTCCCTATTCCTTTATCGCATAAAGGAAAGCAGTCTGTTGTTTTGTTATTATGGATTATTTAGAATAGGAAAGCCTAAATACACTTGAGCTGAATGAGTTCAAGGCCCACAAACTGATTCCTGCTGAAACCAGGAATTTGAGGCCAAACCCTGCCCTCCTCCCCATTCTGGCCTGAGGGACACAAGGGAGACAAGACATCCCCAGGTGCTTGGAGCATTGCTGTTCGGGGAAGCACAGCTGAGAGCACAAGGAAGAGCTGGAGGCAGCTGCTCCTTGTGGCACAGCTCCAGCCAGCCAGATTTGGGCAGGCTGAGCAAGGCCACTGCAGCTGCCTGCCCCCTGGATAGGGGGAACTGGCAGAGCTGCTGGCAGGAGACACTGCTTGCTAAATAGCGTGAAAAAGTATTTCATTTAAGTGTTTTGGAAACACTAGTCCAGGCTTAGAAAACAGACTGTAAGCTCTTCAGGGCAGGGACCATCTGTCTGTTCTCTACTTAGGATGGAGGGCTTTACTTTTTCACTGAGTTAAGGCACTGCTGCAGTAGAGCAGGTAAGTAAACATAAAGATCATACTTTCAGGACTTTAAAGCTGCAGAACAAAATGGATGACACTTAACTGCAGAGTGACAGGAAGGCAAGGACTAGTTCCCAGCAATGCAGGGCATTGCTCCATGCAGCACGTTGTTCCCCAAAGCAAATACACTCAGCGCGCTGCTGCTTCCACACCATGACTACTGACGAGCATCCTTCAGGACTGCACCACACTGCCAGTTTTAGTATATTTTTTTCTCTTTTATGTATGGAAAGGGGGAAAAAAAACCCCAAACAGTAAGACCCCCTCCCCCCAGGTATAAACAAGGCATTAAAAAACCCATCAAATCTCAGACAAAAAGTATGACTTGTTAGGAATATCTTCTTGAAGCTGTTTGTTTCTTGGGCAGTTCATTTCATACAGCTGCACTAAGTATTCAAACTCTACAAAGATTATTGCAGTCCATCAAGACAGTGCTCCAGAAGAAAATCCTAAACCTAAAAGCCACTAAACAGAATCACAAGGATGAGCAATTTGGGAGTCCTTAATCAAAACCTGATGTTGCTTGAGATAGGCACCTTTCTTACCCATTCTTACACCTCTTTTCTTTGGCTCAAAATTTCATTTCAGCTTCTATAGTCTCTAGTTTGGCAAGTGATTTCATGGTAAGGCTTCTGCTGACAAAGAAAACTAACTGCATTCAAAACACATCCATCTTCCTGCAGGTAGGCAGATACACGTTTATGCAGCAAACCCATCGCCTGAATCCTGCCTTAGACCTTGCCCATAATAAACTGTTGGATTAGTTAGGAGATCAAGAAAGTTAGAAACTAATAATTCAAATGAGAAAAATCATTAAGTTCTAATTACACCAGGGTTTTGCAGAGTACACATTGGAGGCAGTAGTCTTTCATTGATATGGCAATGAATAGTCCATCTACCATACTTGTGTCTTTCCCACTAATTGTTAATTCTAGGAACTGACTACAAAATATGATTCCACAAAGTACCCTTTGGTTCTGCAAATGGAGCCATAGCTCTATTTTGCAGAACCTGCGAATCTTATGGGGTCCCTCATATTGCTGAGGGATAAGCACCCAATACATTACATCTGTGAAGATTACTACTGGTAGTTCTTATTTCTACCTTTCCCTGAGCTTCTACAAATAAGCATTCCAAAATACCCTCTCATCTTTCCCAGATTTGTTAGAGGCCGCTCCTTCCTTGAAGTTTACTGGCTTATTCTCTCCCAGGAATATCTTCCCTTCTACCAGCTCACAGTTGAAAGTCTTGGACAGACATTTCCTCCCCTCTTGTCATGTTCTCCTACACTAGCTTCATGCAGGTATGATAGTGTATGGGTTATTTTCATCAATTAATGTTTTAGAATATACACCTGTGACACCTCAAAAAAGAACAAAAACTTGTTATAAATGTGTACTGGTATTCCAGATAAGAAATTTTACTTATACCAACATATTAAGCAGAAATGGATGTGGGATATTTCCAAACACATGATTATTCTACAAAGCCTAAGCTGCTTGTTTCAGCCTTAGCTGTTATGTCAGCCATAGAATTCTGTGATAATGCTGGAATTTCAAACATTCCTGAAAAATTACCTCTCCAAGTATTCTGTACTCTTCAAATGCCATATGTTGTACATTACTGTAATTTATAGCTGCTCTATTTTAATCACTCATTCTAGGTTAGATTGACAGACCCAAATTTTTTTTTTAATTTTGTTTACAGAAATGCACTTCACTACTTATGCAGGCTATACAAAGACAAAGTAAAACTCTCCTCCATGTTATTTTCTAATAAGATTAAAGATCTACTCCAATTCTTTATTTCCCCTGATATTATAGATGGAACTGTTTGAAGATGCTGACTTCCAGCTATAAGGGCAGAAGAATAAAATAAAATAGATGGGAGAACATTCCATTAATGCAAGTCATCTAGAACAGACTCCTGCCTGGCTGGAGGCACATCTCTTCTGCTTGCAGCATCACGTGCAGCGTTCTGTAAATTGGTTCAAGGGAAGCTTTAAAAAACCAAAAAAAGGTGGACATTAAATGTCAGCTGACAGCTAGCAAGAGGCTCGGATCTTGCTGCACTTAATATGAAAGCTGTCAAATTAGGCAAGGGAAGAGATCAACTTTTACTTATTGAAGGCAAAAAACTGAATAAGTGGAGGTAGAAACTGGAGGAAATTAATTAATTAATATTCGACTTGTGAGGGGGTTTCTTCGATTTGTTCCAAATTATCAGCACAGGAAGACAAGTAAATTAACTGCATATTGTTCACAAAAAAAGTATAGGGCTTAAAGGCCCAGCTTCCATGTGCTAAAGGTCACAAGGAGTGGTAGTGGGAGAAATAAAACTCAGATCTTACTTATTCAGTCTTTTCTAGTCTTATCTATTTTTAAAACAAGCTCTGGAAGGTATAGGACAGACAAATGAACAGGTTTTCCCCCAAAAAATATGACTGGTCAAGAATAATGGCAATATAATAAGAGGGAATTCAGCCAGCTTCTCTCTTTCAAATGCCTGAACATTTTTTTTTTGAGGACATCTTAAATCTTGTCAAAACAATCAAGCAGCTAATTCAAGTCAAGCAAAGCCTCTGATACACAGTG
Organism: Grus americana; assembly: GCF_028858705.1. Classification (NCBI taxonomy): domain Eukaryota; kingdom Metazoa; phylum Chordata; class Aves; order Gruiformes; family Gruidae; genus Grus; species Grus americana. The sequence continues at coordinate 14,153,420 of NC_072864.1, forward strand.
GATTACACATTCTCAGCTAGTGTGGATTTACACTGCTTCAGTGCAGTGGTGGAATAGTCTGTTTTGCTGCAGGTGAGGTCAAAATTCAGCATGTTTAATAGCAGAAGAGAGAAAATTCAAAACACTGTTGCCAGCTAGCCATCTTGGGGGACTTGAAATGATAGAAAATCAATTCATCCCTGTGCAAAGCCCACTCTTCTAAGCTGCCATCCTGTTTTGTTTCAAGTGAAAATAACATTGATGTTGGTAATGCCCACTAGGTTGACATAATCTAATAGTTTGTGGCCAGTTAGAAATGCCACCTTAGCGAGTAAGATACCTTAAAATACTAACTATTCTTACTTTAAGATAGATGTTTTCCTCTCTTATTTTAACCACAATCCAAAACATCACCTCCAGTGATTAAGTGAACGATGACAAACGATAGTGTGGGCAGAATTAATTGCTTTGCCCTCTCCACAAAAAAAAAAATTCCATAATTCTACATGGCCTTTCATTTTAGTTTATGGAAATTAATTGGGGGGGTTTTTGGGGGGTGTTTTCTTCTCTCCAAGGAAAATATTTTCTACTCTATTCTTCAAATGTTTCATCATGAGAAAGGCTACTATTTTCTGCAGTCTTATCTCTAAAAAAAAAAAAAAAAAAAAAAACAAACAACTTTAATCAAAAGAGAAACAATAAAAGCAATGCAGAATGACCTTCTTATACCAGCAAAATATAAATTTGAATCTTGGTATCTACCTTAAAACATGCGTTCATTTACCAAAATAACCCCAACCATAAAAGCCAACATATATACTTAAGAACAGATCTTACAATTGTTACTTTGACAACTTCAGGAAAACCAGGATGAAAAAAACCAAAAAGAATTTTTAAAAAAAATCTCCTAAACACTAAATCAGATTTTTTTAAATTATTATTTTTTCTTTCCAGTTCCTATTTTGTCTACAGAAAACGAATGGTGGAAAGGAACAGCCTGCTCTTTGGTACATCTGAATTCTTGAGTTTTCTATCTTCCTTCAGCTTTTTAACATGTCCTTGCTACAGAGATCATGAGAGCAATAGGGAAAATATCAAGCATGTCTTCAGATAAAATCCTTGTATTTTCCATCAAGAGGCAGTGAAGTTCAAAATTAATTCTTAATTAAGTTTTAGGCTATGTTGAGAGAGGTCAAGTATACCATTACTGTTATGAACATCAGTGTTTTTGTTCAGCTAGAAAGCTACAAATCTTTTTAGCCATCTTGCCTTGCATTTGGCAAGCTATTAATGAATCATTTTGTCATATGTAGAATATTATCCATCTGAGAACCATCATATCATGAAAAGACATTAAAATGTGCTCTCATTATGGACACGGTGATTATTATAAATCCTTGCTTTCAGGTCTTAGGATAAAACTCACTTTAGTAGATGCATTTTATTTAAAACATGCAGCAGCCAAAGGTTTTGCTGGAACTAAGAAGTGTAATCATATAATGACAGTATCGGTGTCTCGGAGTAAAACAAAAAAAATTCATTCTCAGATCCTTTTGATCATTTTGCATTGCATGAGGACAAGTGTTGTCATATATTAAAGGCACTCTCATATTAAAGGCAGTTTGTACTTAAAGAATCATTGTCTTTCATTAGGGGTATCCAGTTCTCTCATGAGCCAGTGGAAGAACTCTCCTTTAGTCTGTCTCTATGGATTCACCTATTAGCATTTGAAGAGACTAACTTAACCAATATGTGTAATAGGAAGCTGCAAGTAGAGCCTTTTTCCTTCTTTGCAATCTTAGAGACACTTGTAGTGCCCATAGCATCTCTCTCAATCTTCACTGTATTTAATCCCACAGCACCTTCAGAGATATAAGGAATATTATCCTATTGATGTGGTAGTGAAGTACAGACCTCATGCAGCATTGAGGCATCTTTTTCACTCTGCTATCAGATCTGGGTTATCGAAACACCTTTTGAGATATAACTGGCCCAAAGTGACACAGGAAGTTTACCAGGAAGAAGTATGTTGAACCCAGGCCCCCTACTCCCCAGCTAGAGCCTCACCACTGAGAAATCTTTCTTGACCTGAAGCTTCATGCTGTTTCTAAAAATACAAGTGATTTTATGTAGGTCTTCTATCTTCATATCTATTCCTCAGCCTATTTGTTGTCATTTAGTGCCTGGAATCATAAGATTCACTGGTTAGAAGGGACCTTAAAAATCACCTAGTTCCAACCCCTCTGCCACGGGCAGGGACACCCTCCACTAGACCAGGTTGCCCAACCTGGCCTTCAGCACTTCCAGGGCTGGGACATCCACACCGTCTCTGGGCAACCTGTTTCAGTGCCCTACCACCCTCAGAGAGAATAATTTTTTCCTAATATCTAATTTAAATCTACTCTCCTTCAGCTTAAGGCCGTTACCCCATTACAATACAGGAGAGAAAATCCCATCATTTCAATACCAAACTAATTTTAAATCCATTGCTCCATGACTGGGAGCACAAGTCTAGGACTGCCTGTGTGGGGAAGATGACTGGTTGTGAGCAGGACATTGTCAGAGAACAGGAAACTAGATTATCAGAGAGAAAACTCTGGCTGTTCCTCTGAACCAGACTTCCCAACTCTTGGGTTTCATTCACAGCTGCTTCCCCACTCCACCACATTCTCCTCAGTAGTGAATTACTGAATTGCCACTTTGACCTGGTTGCAGGCAACCTACACCACATGTTGGCAATAGTACTCATGCTCTACCTTCGCAGGTCACCTTTAAAAGGTGTGAAAAACAATTTACTGAAATTGAAGTGTCAAAACTGACACTGACTTCCAGATTCTTGAGGGCACCTTCCTGAGTTCTGTAAGGAAAAATAATATGGTTTCATTAGGGACAAATTAGTTTTTAGGACTTCTGTTTGCCTTCATTGGAAATCACTGCAAACAGATTAAGCAGATTACTGAAGCTATGAACCCTTTTAGTTATTACTGCAACTGTAAAAGAAACTAGAACAGTGATATTGATTATCCTATTTAAAGAGTGCAAAAATCTGGATCTATTTAGTACATATTTTCAGATTTCTAAAGAAAACATTTCAAGGACACATAACAGCCACTAATTTCTGTATTACATAAAACATTCCCTGAATCCACATACATTCTTCCAGCACTTTGGCCTTTTTCTATTCCATGCAATAACCTCAACAGCAAAGAAGTTGTACATAGGCTGCTAGTCAGAAAGCATAACATGACTAGAAAACACTAACCCAGCTGCAACTGAACCTTAACATTGGGGGATGTGTAGTGAAGTTATTTCTGCAGTACTCTTCATCTGAAGATTTATTAATAAAGTAGAAAAGTCCACCAAAATAGTAATGAGAACAGAGAACAGTTAGATGCTTATTCTTATATACACAAAGATAAAATTGGAATGCTGTTTCTTTCATACCCTGAGAACTTTTCCACCTTTTCCTTATACCAGGCACGATGCTTTGGACCTATTCCTTTCTTGCAATCTAATGAGAAAGCTTGACTAAGGCTGAGCTGATTCCTCTTCTAGCAATTGTTAGGGTGACTCCCAGCCTATAGATGTTTCTTGAATATGATGCAATATAATATTCTATAAAACATTCAGCTACCCAAATTTGTAACCAAAACCTGCTTACCTCACTTTCATTATCTTTTGAAATGATCTACAATCCTATGCCAAAATATTTGCATTTTCTCCTTAAATTCTGTGCCAGAATTACAGTACCTTGACTCAGTGTTTATACTTACATAAGCGGTCATGTTTATGCATTGTTTTTTCCTAGTGGGCAAACTGAAGCTTATATAGAATATAGTTTGGGGTTTTTTTTTGCATATCCTCCAAGACTTCAGGTTACAGTATTTGCCAAAGTATTAAAAAACTAGTCAACACTGACAAATTAGAAATGGTATTATCTCAGTGGAAGATTTGTGAAACATTAAAGTAAAAGTCTGCCTTAAATTTTCTCAAAATAAAACACGTATGGCAAAGTAATCACTTCATTTAAAACTTGATCCTCTGATATTCATTAATTTGTTAACACGTGAAGGAATTTGGACTCTTATAATAAAGATCAGTAAGGATTTATTACCATAGCAGAGATCATAAATCTGGAATTGGATGTGTTGCATGAAATGTAAACTGAAAAGTTTTAAAAAGGTCAGCTCTTTTTTGCCAACTAAGAGGTGTAGAAACCTATGGATGCAACTGTTACACATTTAAGAAAAGAAAAGCTACATAGTTCACATGACAGACAAGTACCCCACAACTGCACATGCAGAAAGTTACAGTTAACGAGATTTACAAAGAACACTTAGATAACCAAAGTATTAATTACATTTTGTGCCTTTGGAAAAAGCCAAAAAGCCAACAAAACCACAAAACAAAAAACACCACACTTGCTAATTTTTAAATAAACCTAAAAGATAACATTATCCCCATTAACAGTCCTGCATTCAGTTTTGACTGACGCAAGAGCTGAGACTGCTCACTCCTCACATCTTGATGGCTAGTAAGTGTCCAAGTTCAGCACTTACCTGATTACAAATGAAAGATAAAAAAAATTGTTTTCAAATACTACTTTCAAGTGTCTCACATGTTCACTCAACCTTATCAATTCATGATTTAAAAATGTGACGTGCTTTAGCTAGAATATATCTCACTGATAGCCCCCATTCCAGACATTCTTTATGAGCAGAATGGAGAAGAACATAAGCAAAGAAACCTAACAAGTGTCTTACCTAGAAAGTGACTGCTTATCCACAGACTCGGGCAGTTTATTCAATTTTTAAGTGAATTTTGCTGGAAGGTCAAAAATCACACTTGGATTCAACGGATCAGATCTAGCATACACACTGCTACAGTATTGGCCAGCTTTACGAATAGAATAAGATTAGAATAGTTATGTATAGGTTAACTGTCCCTAGTTAATTTCTTTAAAAGTACCATCAACGGACAGTTCCTTCACCTTGATGCCACATTCCCATAGCAGTGAAATTGTGTGTCCTTATAAGCAAAGGCAGTGAAGCACATGAGCTGTATTACCTAGAGTGTGGCCAGCAGGTCCAGAGAAGTGGACAAATGGCTGACTGGAGAATACAGGAAAGAGCACCAGACTTTTCTCAGAGGTGCAGAATAGTAAGATGACGGGAAAGAAATGCAGGCTGGAACATGAGAAATCCTGAAGATGTTGTGAAATGTCCACCTTGGAGGCGTTCAAGACCCAATGGGACAAGTTCCTGAGCAACCTCACCTAACCAGACCTGCTTTAAGCAGGGGTTTGTACCAGATGACCACCAGAGGTTCCTTCCAACCTGAATTATTCTGCAATTATGTGAAACTGTCCATTACATTTCATAACAGATTAAGGTAGATTATTTTTTTTTAATCTTGGTAGTCTTACTAATAGTCTGGAGGGTTGGTTTTTTTCTGCTTCCAAGCCTACTATGTCTATAGTAGATGAGAACTGTGACCTCCAGTGCTGTACGAATCTATAACAAAACTTAACTGCCACATTTATCTCATGTACCTATATATGTAGATATATATGTATACCTAATTACCTATATATATATATAATATGAGGCATTTCATACCAACAGCACTGATTTACCTAATCTGAGGGTAATGCTCATCAGTGCAACTGCAGTGGCTGCTCTGATCTGCACCAGAAAGCAAACAACAACAATAAAAGCTGACTTAGTAGGAAGACATGTCAAAAATAAACCAACTAGCAGTATTAGTATTAGTCCAGGGTCACTGTAGTATCTAGAATGCAGGCACCACACAAACTCACTCAGAAAAAGAAAAAAGGATGATTGGAAGTGAGATTTAGCAAAGCAGAAACCAGAGTGAATAAAGTTTCATAACCCACAGAAAGCTATTTTTAACCAACCTTTTCTTTTCCCTAAGCAGAAACTACAAAGAAACATACTAGTCATTATCTCAAATCAGGGTGCTCACAGCAGGGCCAGTCATTTTGAGCAAAGCAAACTCAGAGTTGATGCTTTTTAATAAAGTTTAACAGTATTTACTTCAAGGAAAACAGCCATCTGAATCCTGTTATTTTCAGATCTAAAAGGTGGTCTGCAAGTACAGAAGGTGCCCATACAAATTTTCTTTTATGCCCAGATAAGTGACAAACGATATCTGGTTATTCTTATATATAAACTACACAAAAGGCAAGATTCTATCTGTTTGCCACCAACAGAAGCCTTACTTGTCCTGAGACCTAAAAATATCTAATTTGTACAGCACAAAGTATGCTCAGTTCTGAAATGAACCATTTTAGAAGGTCTGATGCATTTTTTAAAATGCAGCTAATTACTTTTAACTCCCCTCCCCCTGCCCCCCTTTTTGTTCTTGTGGATGAAATATCAGAGAGAACCAAAACAGTTCACCTGAAACAAGCCTTCATAGTACCAGGCACAAAAATGAAGAGGAGATGGATCATGCCTGACCCTTTTCACAGCCCAAAATCACACACATTCAGAACTGAAGACTGCTCAGGTTCCTGTTCCCGCATTCAGTCTCCACAAGACAAAGATTTCATGCAAGGACCAGCAGTTTCTAGAGCAAAACAGAGCAGCCCACCTCAGAATACTTCATACCCTTCCATGCTATTTGGACAGTCACCTGGGTAGCAGAAAAAGAAAATAAAGGCTGCAGGTCTTTTGGATTGATCCAGCTATTTCTTACTCTGGAAAGATTCTTTAGTGGTTCAGGAAAAAAAAAAATCTTTATGGAAAGATAGTCCTTTACAGAAAAGTTAATAAATTCAACATTTCAAGGTATTATTATTGAATTCCATTCAAACCCAATGTAGATTTGACTTTTCATACTTTAAGAAAAAGAACCATCATAATTAATCTGAGAATTAAATATATTTCTCAAAGAATATCTCTCATTACATTTAAAAGGAGGCAAAACTAGATGAACAAATAGACTGTGGCTTCTACCTACCCTCAACATATTCTGACCTACTAGCATTTTGGCTTCAAAAAACCAAATGTAAGTTCACTGAAATCTTATTATTGATTATAGCAGCCATTGGATCAAACCTATTTGTAGGAAGTCAAAGCTTTTTAACATAAAGACTTATTGCTAGGAGATTTTATTTCCACAGAAACAGCCATATGACAAATTACAAACTTACCTTTTTATTCATGTTTTCAGAGACTGTGACCAATCACAGACAAAAATAATATTACCATCCTGAAAGAAACAGTTACAATCAAGCCCTTTTCTCTATGCAAAGTCTCTAAACAATACTTTTAGCTATAGGAAAATTCAACCAAGTGTAATGAATTTTATCACACAGCAGCTGTTCAAATAAAGCAAAGCAAATTTGGCTTAATAGCTACTTGACGAGCATACACTGGTCTAAGACAAGCCATAGCAAAAATGTAGTTGCCTTGTGTATTCTGTCATGTAGTGAGGTCTTGAATATATTAGTTTCAATTGTACTCAACTATGCTGGACATTTAGATAATTAACCTAACAATATACAGAGTTTTGTCAGCTTAAAGAATTGTTCTGACGACATATAGGCACCATAGGCAGTGCCTGCTATTGCTCTGGTAAGGGAAATCCTGTTCATTAAAAATGTATTTATAGGAGTAGAATTAAAAGATTTGGAGGCACACTATTTTACGTTGTAGGCATCAATCCAGAAGTAAAATATTTAAAGTATTTTTCTGGTTGAGTTATGCAATTCTTTTGTACAACACACAATACAAAAAAAAGCTCACATAGAATGAAGAGAACAAAGCTGATAAAGTAATGTCCTAGCAAACTATCACTTTGATGAAAAAGCAGTAATGGTCTCTTAACTGCTCTCTCACATGATGGATATGAAGTTTCTGTAGCACATTCCCTATTCAAGATCAAGTTGGAAATTGTCCTCTACTGTAGGCCAAATTAGCCCAAACAACTTAACCTTGAGGAACAGTGCAACAGAGCTCAAGTATTTCTTCAAAGGGAGGAAGTGCAAAAAAAGAAGAAAAAAAGAAAAAAAAGCACTTGAATAGTTCTAGTTCAGGCTACATAAAAAATGAAGCTTCTGAACTGAGTATATTTTGAGAGGGTTTATACGGCTTCAAATCTAATATTTTAGTATAGTCACAATAAATACTTTTAAAAAAAAATCTGTGAGAAGAGGTTAGAAGCATTACAAGATTTCACATTTCATTGAGTCAGAACCAGAAGATGCTGCGAGTAAAAAGCTTCTTTATAATTAGTTCCAAATGGAGATCTGGCTTCTCTGCTAGACCATTACATCTGGACGCAATAAAATGCCCTGAAAAATATCCCATGCTCATCTACTGAGCTGCAGGTGAACTTTGAACACCCACCAGTAGATCCACAGGAAAGGCACTCAACTTTAATTCCTCAGTTTTCATGCCATAGAGGCTGACCTGCAGTCGATGATAGCAACTCCAGCTAGCATGGGTGGTCTAAGGCCAGCCGTACCTCAGTTTGCCTTTCAGCTCCAAGGACCACTCGGCCATATTCTAAGAAACTGCATGCATTATTAGGTGAGCCACATTTTTCCTAATTTGGGATGTGATAGTCAGTCCATCCTAAGGCTCCCCCCTCAATGCACACTTTCATCCTTCAGCATTTAACAGGAACACAAAGATTAGAATAACTGCTCACTTGGTGTGGTCTATACTGCATGAAAGCCTTCTCCTCCTGTCTCTCTAGTACTGAAAGAGGACACTTCTGCCATCACTCTCCTCACTTCACATTGCATTGTACAGCACTGTCACCCTCCTGGAGTTCTTCCCCTGCCTTCAACTATCCACCCTCTCCTTTATTTTTGAAAAAGAAAACACCCCTCCTTTCTCCCAGCTGATTTGATAACTGAATAGGGCTGATTGAACCTGATAATGTCTGTACTGTGTGGTATTAGTGACTTACAAAACACAAGACGACAGCAATTTGTACTATTAATATGAAGAACAACAGTGGAACACCCTCCTCCTTTGAGAAGGAAATTGAGAGTTTTCAGCTGGAAGCTCTTATAGTTTCAATGCATTCCTTATCTGCCTTTGTCCACAGTTGCTGATGAGAGCTAAACTCTTGCATCCATCCCAGCAAATTACATGAGTTTAATCAAATGGCTGTGTGATATATTTGGTGACAGCAGATTTAGTTACCCTGCTGTGATAAAGGGTTGATCAATGTACTATTATTCTTTCCTTTATTGGCTTTTCTTTCTTCCCAGCAAGCATAATACTACAGTATCACAGACCAAATTTTCTACGCTTCAGAACTCACCACACGCTTCTAAATCCAAAGACAACATTTCTTGCTTCAGCAATAAAGGCATTTGTTGCACCTTAAAATTCATGGTTTTCTAGCAATCCTTTTATTTTCACAAAACTGAATTGTTACTGAATTGAACTTTGCATATTGACCACCATTATTTGGAAACTTCTTCCTTTTTTTTCTGAATAGTTCAAAGCAACAGTGTTTTTTCAACGCTAGTCGAAGAATTCCTGCTTTATGGTCTTCCAAAAAAAAAAAAAAAAAAAAAAAAAGAGGAAAACAAACCAGTAACTTAGTCTTTTGTTCCACTGCTTTCCACCCTTTATCAATCTAGTTCTTAGCCCAAGACCAAGCTAACCAAGTGAACTTCAGTTATACAGCCATTGTACCGTCTTTCCCAGCAAATTTGGGGTTAGATAACACAATATGGCTCCTGTTCAATGATCACATCAATCAAGGACATTTTTGGCAAACTTCTGTAAACATGTTCAGATACATTTCCCATGTACCTACCCTTTTGAAAAATTGTTCCTAGAGGTTGAAGATTTTGATTTCGAAATGCCTTATGTGGTGTTTGTTGATATTACTAGTAAATCACTTTGTTCTACAGCTCACCTAGGAAATACCCTCTCTGGCTGTAAAATGACATCTGATACCTAACAGCACAACAAGATAGGACACAAATTGCTTGTGTCCTTTCAATTTTGGATTTTGAGGTTTGTTGGGGTTTTTTTTGTTTTTTAAGGTCTCCTATCCCAATTCACTCTGGGATATTACAAGAATGCAACCCTTTGGAGTAAAAGGGCAGATTTCAAATTAAAGATGAGTCAGTGCTGTCTGTAGATCTTGCCCTGCTATTCGGTATGCTGTTACATATTAAAATGTGTATTAAATTTAACTCTACACTTAAAAAGTAATTGAAGGATCAGAAGAGCAAAACTCCTTCAAGCTTTATGCTTTTACTGCCATTTTCTGTCTTGCTAAGCAATGTCTTTATTGTGATGTCATTTCTTCTAAGGTAGTAATTGCAAAAAGTGCAGAAATCATTCATCTACAGTAGAAGTTTGGAATGGGCACTTAACATTGGAACTTACCTTTACATTTTGATTATAAAAGAAAATGGCCCATATGGCATAAATATCTTCAACTGAAATGAGAGTTCATGAATTTATAGCAAGTGTGATAAGGGTAAAGAGATCTCCAGAGGAAATGCTGTGATAACGGTCTTCTAATAGACTTAAGAGAAAAACTGGCTAACTCTTACCATAGCTGAGCAAACAGAGACACAAATCAATTAGAAAACTTGCCAGTTAAACAGAAAAGAATCCAGAGCAAAGTTCATATAATAAAGTGATCTGCCTTCAAATGAAAGTTAAAAGGCAAAATTCTTAATGAGACAAACCTAAGAGTACTAAATTAGAATACAAATGAAGACATCTACGTTAGTGGATGTTGAGAGCTTTTAACTGGCTTCATCACTGAAAGTGCAGAAAACAGTTCACCCAAGCAGCTTGGAAAAGAGGGGTGGGTTGGGGTATGCAAAATTCAAATCTATGTTCATCAAGATATTAGAGACAGACAGAGCCAGAGATCTTGCAGAAAGGAAAGACTATAAACTTCTTACTCAAATTCTGGTTTGTTCTACGTAGCATTACATTCAACAAGTCACATCATAAGAGAAAATGTAAGACTTGCCACATTTTAAATTGATATTGCTATGGTCAGGTTTATCACATGGTGCACTCTATTAATGTCTTATAAAGTAAGACACTATTTCAGTTCCTCCTGATGTAAATTAAACTAGTGAATGTAACTTAGTTAACAGCTGCTCCCACACATTTACATACCAAAAAGGTAGCTGATTTTGTTGACTGATTCATTTTGAATTATTCTCTCACATCTAACTGTTAAGAAGCATGGCAATGTTTATAATTGTGTCTTGATTTGCACTGGGAAGTTCTCATTTTGTTTCCAACCTCCTACTCCTTTTCTCCCTCATTTGTCTTAACAGCCACACTAAACTCCAAAGCAGATTTGTAAACTTCTAGAGAGAAGGGAGAGGAAAAGTGAAGTTTTCTGTTATGTGATCACCACAGACCACAGGTCCTGAAACAATGAAGCCCAATGAGAGAATCTTTGCAAAATGAAATGCAGCTGCAATATAATGACCAGGAAAAGGATTCAGGAGTTATTGCAGAAAAATCCCTAAAAGCCCTCATCAGGATGAGCCACCGCAACAGTGGAGAAGGTATTAAAGCCTTTGGATTACACTGACAATTGTAGCTGAAACAGGTAAAAACAAAAATTCTACTCATTTTTAAAAACAAAACAAACCTAGACCTTCACCAACATATTTTAATTATGTAGATTATTAAAAGATCATAAACTTTTTTCTATTATCTATGAAGTAAGAGCATATGGCTCAAATTCACCATCAGGTTTGTAGGGCCCTCCACTGGCTCAGGTACTGGTGACTTCCTTCAGGTCAGAGGTCTGCCCAGCAGCACAACAGCACCCCAGTGACAGTGGCCACCAGCTTGGCAGGGACGTGCAGTAGCAATCAGAGTGCTGCTGCTTTGGCTGCATTGCACTGCCTTCTCCTGGGAAGCAAAGCCTACAGGAAACATCACAGTGCTGACACTCTGGGAAACCACCTTCCCCAGAGAAAAACTGACCAACCATGTCAACTTCTGTAGTGTAACTTTAAACCATATATTCCAGCTGTTGATGAACTCTGGTTTTGCTCTTTGATTATCTTGCCAATGAAAGAACAGGACATACCACATCTGAACCAAGCCTTCTGCTAAGAAGCACCCCTGGGCCATCTAGTCAAAGTTTTAAACTGCATTATACCAATGGGGCCACAAAGACATGATAGTTTTAGGGAATACAACTAGAAACAACAGGTCAACCAAAACAAAAGCAAAGCTTTAATCTGAACTGCTGAAATTAAAAGAAAAAAAATCAAGTTACAGATCTAATGACTCAATTTTTTGGGACGTTGCTGCACACGTGTATCAGCCAAAAAGAAAAAAGAAACATAGCCATATAAAAGACATTTCTGAAGCGCCAGCCAAGCTTTCTTTTTGCTCAAGGAAGCATATCCGTTGTTGGTTAAAGTTCTCTATATACATCCTGTATTTGGACAAAGTTTGCACTTTGGATGTTTTCCTATTCTGCAGTACCATCTAGTGACATTGCAATGAATGAGAATTGAGCTTCACTGCAGTGCTACTTTTTGGTGGTACAATTATTGGACCAAATCCTGCAACTCCTATTTTAACCATTTCTTTCCTGGCTTGTTATGAGCCCCATAAAAGAACACATATTATAGAAGATGCACTCTAATAGAAATAAAAACATTCATAAGCCCAGACACAAAGCACTTTCTGCCTGCTTTCTGGCAGACTGGAAAAGAGTATTTCAATGAATCTACAGGTGTGAGAGACATCCTTTGTGAAACCAGCTTTAAAATGCAGCAATTAGTAAGGCACTTATGTTAACCTACCATCACTACCTATCAGGCAACTCTAAAAGTATCTTACCTGTGCGTTTGGGGGGAAATCTAATAAACTGTGTCATTGATGAAAGTAGCTGCTTCCCTGGTTCCTGGAAGATCTCAGCTGAACCTGCCCTCAGAAGCATTCTTGGGAAATCTAGACGTGGAAAATTTCTAAGCACATCCCAGTATTCTCTTGTGTATTGAATACAAATGTTCTTATCAAAAAGTGTTAAAATAGTGACTATTACTGAGAGTTAAAAGACTGTATTTGTTAAAAAATACTTTAGATATTGTTCCTACAGAGCAAAATAAACACTTCATTTGTAGGCTGCCTTATCTCAGCTTTACTGGGGAGATTGAAAGAGACAAATATAATGAGTTTTTACAATGTCACAAAAGGTAAATAAAACCTTAAACTACAAAATAAAATCCTTTGTTACAAAAAGTTTTAACAGCATTTTACACAAGACCCCCAATATGGATTTGATAAGTGCCTTTTTTTTTTTTCTTTCCCCAAAGCTATTATTCCCAACTTGGCTCACAAAACAAAAGCTTGCATTCTTGACCAGAGCTTTTAATGCCTAATCCTAATTACAAAACCAAATATTAATCTACCAAACATTATAACAACAAAAAACCAAACAACAAAAAACCCACACCACACAAACCCCATCTTTGAACAGGCATTGGATCTGCTATATTTGTTCAGGATACAGACTGTGTAGCTTAAAGTCTTATTTTACACTATAATAATTCATGCATTAAAAGTTGTAATTTATGTCTAGTGCAGAAAGAATTTATGTGCAATACCTAGCTTAAAGACATATAAAGTGATCTGGAATGAATACTTGAATGATAGCTGATCAGCAGCAAGCCAGAATTATCAGTTGTGCTTTTTTTTTTTCATTTGCTTAACAGATATTCACATCATCTGTCATCTAGGCAGATAAAGGAAGTTTTTGAAATAAACTGATCATAGCCAATGCTAGACAACCACCTATGTAGACTTTCATCAAAAGAGACAGGTAAAACCATTATCTGTGCCAGTATAAGGCAACAAGAAAAATCACTCCTTGTGCAACTAGTGACTTCGTCTGACTGTTTCATGGCAGCTGCCCTCTGCCTGACTGGGAGCAGATGACATCAAAATACCATGGCATGGACAAGACTTAAAGTCACATATCATAAAGCAACAACACATCAGTATTCTAGGTTTTCATCTCCATGCTTTTTGAAGACACACCACATGTATTCATAAGGATATGATATAAAACTTGCATCAGAATTATCTAATAAAGGATTGGGCCCTAAATAAGAAGTTTCAGTAAATGCACATCCACAATTCTGATGTTAAATCAGGTACAAAACTATGGAACTGGCAGAAATTCTTGGCACCGCTTAATTATGTCATCATTGCATTCAATAAAAGGCCTGCCATTGTCTTCAACAGGAGCAAAAGAAATGAAATAAAGTCAAATTAAAAGCTTCTGAAAACCCTACAAGCACAGGCACTGTTGTCTGGTTGACTAATGGGCTCCATGAATTTAAATGTCAACAACCCAAAACAAACCTACTTTGCAGCACCATCTAGCGATGCTACATGGGTTTCACAATAAACCAGTATTGCAAAATGAATTTTAACATTAATCGCACAATTTATGTGTATTAATGCATACATGCAGCTCATACCAATTACTTGAGAAGCATTTTAACCAACAAGTTCAGCTATATGCAAAACAAACCCCAATACCTGCAGACCACCATTAGAAAGAAATCTGGACAAAGAATTTACTTCATAATCCTTCTATGGATTGTTAAACCAAAAATAGTGTCAGCAACATTAACTGAAAACAGAAACTTTAAACTCACATAGTTAAGATACGGATTGGACAAAGCAAGAGAAAATTGTGTTGTTGCAATATTTATTTCGTATTTATGACAAATATTTGAGAATAGCCTTAATCCAAAAGGGTTTCAGATTCCAGGTAACTTATCATTTTATCAACAATTCTAGGAACACAGAAAAAGATCCCACTCTCAAGACTTTCACAACCTGCTCCTTCAAGGAAGGCTCAAACTTATGTTTTAATCTGGGTACTTGAGGGGGAAGCCTTTTTCCACAATAAGTTTTACTATATATAACAGCGCTTGTTACTGGTGTATTAAAATCACTCGAGTCCTACCCTCAGGATAGCCTTCTACTGACATGATTACACTACTCCAGTGACAGATTTCTAGCCATTAAGAATAAAGAGAAGTGGCAGACTGCTTCAATAGAATTCTCATTTTCTGCAGTGACTGCTACTGTTGCAGGAGACGTACTTAGAAGTCTCACAATAGGAGTTAAAGTGACTGTTCTTCAACAGAAGAGAAGATAGCAATGCCTATTGCCTGACCAAATAAGACTTAAGCTTTGGACTACACAACTATTCTTTGCACTCATACAAGGTGTACTGCTGGATTTTGAGAAAGACTCCCCCAAAAAAACCCTCAAAAACACAAAAAACCAAACCACCCCCACCCAGAAAAGCAAAAGTAAACCATTTACCAATGCTAAGTGGAAAAATTTCTGTAAGAGCTACACTACCTAACATTTTCTCTAGCTAACAAAAATAGTATTAGTTTTCCCCTGCATACCCCTCACAGAATTTTGAGAGTGAAAGCTAATGAATATAGAGCTGTAATGCACAATTCATGTTATGTTAGAAGTCTGCAGAAAGTCTCAAACCATACAGTTCTGATGTCATCTTCACTTTCCAGGAAAGTCTAGAGTCGGAAGAAATTATCATACTACACAAAAAAAGGAAAAAAAAATCTTTGAATGGACCAATGTCTAATAGCATTGCTGTCTCCCCTTTCCTTACTACTGTTGAAATTTATTCAATAATAGATACAGATACGTTTTATCCCTGATCTTACGTTTCCATCAAATGTTTTCTAACCATCATTATCTTAGCAGTGAAAGTGTTAATACAAATGAACTTTACTTTTGTATTTAAATGAATCTTTATTAAAAGGAAAGGGTAAAAATTGTTCATATTTTCTGTGTTTTGAAGCAAACAGAGGCTTCAAACATTCTTCCCTTGCCTCTAAGTTGCTATACATTTTCAGATAAAAACAGTTATCTATATGTGCTATCACATCACGAGATGGTGCTTTCTTCATGCTGCTTATTTTTCCTGTGCAACTGAGAGAGATGCAAAAACAGGTGGGATGTATTATTATTTAGGCACAGTACAAGAGATGCTTAGCAGAAAGTTCCCCAACCATCTCTCTCATGGCTGCTTATGATATCTCTAGAAAGTCAGTCACGCACTACAGCTCTTCCAGATTCAGAGAGTTACTGATTACCTGCACAGGTACAGCCTCTGCACCTGGATTCTTGCCTGCCTTTCCCTGGGGAGTCCTAATCCCAACCTTGTTCCTGTATCCAGCTGCTAAAAGTTGAGATGTTATTTCGAGGATTCCTCCTCCCCACCCATCCTCAAAGCCATTTGAAACCATGTTTAGAGTACATTAGAGTGGAATAGATCAAACAAGCAAATTATTGCCCTGTTAGAGAGACATAACTTTTGAGAGCAGTGCTAAGACTATATGTACAACTGGTGAACTGACAACAACACAAGGTTCAGAAGACTTGAGATTTATATAGATAAATAATCAGAATCAAACTATAGGGCACAGTGCATCATTCTAACCCTCCCGCTAACAGTGCCTGCTGCACAAACTGAAGAAGTCAAGCATAAAGAGGATAGCTCAAAGCAAACTCAACCGAAAACCCCACATTATTCTTTTGTTGTTCTACTTTTATCTTTTAAGAATGCCTTAGTACATTTTAAAAACTCTGGAAAGAACGAACTCATGGCAGGCTTAAGACACTTTGCAGGGGGAATTAGATAAACTCAATTACATTTAAACTCCTAACATAAGGGCTAAAATTACTGGAAATGCTGATCACACACCAATGCAGCCACACTACTAGGCTCTGTTAATTTTCATCCCAAGTGAAAAATAACAAAACATAGAATGATGGCTATTTAAAGTAATTTTTAATTATGTACTGCTATATTGCATCCTACTGTAGATTAGAGAAACCACAGCCAAGTGCCTCTAATTTAGGTGCATAAACACAGAATGGGAGCAACATGACTACTAATTAATCCTCAGAAATTATTCAAAAAAAGAAATCAGAGCAAATTAGCTAGCGAGAAAAGGCGCTCTCCTCCCCTTGTACAGTCTGCCTCCCTTGCGGAAAAGGCTAGCCAAACATCAACATGGGTCCAAAAGAGGTACTTGGTTTCTGCTTTGTGCCACTGAATTTCTAAGATGCATCTCTTTTTGTGTTACAGTCAGCTGAATGGACTGAGGAGAGTCAGAAAAGCAAAGGAAAAACTTGATTAACGTGGATTATATGACCAAATAGTTCAGGTATTAATTAAATAGCCCATATATTAATTATAGCCCAACATCTCACTTATTCAATAAAATCTTTTATATGCCAATCACACACAAATAAATAATCAAATAAACTATGTATATTTTATTTCATGGTGCCAGTTACCTAATGAAGCTTCTACCAATGCTAAACATGCCTATGCAGACATACAAAGCTCAGAGATCCTGACCATGGTTCCTTTCAGAGGGTTTTCTGCCTTCTGGCTCTCTAACTTGAAATAAATTTGCAACACATTAAAACACTGCACTGCATAGCCCTTTCAGAAAAAGGTTAATTAAAAACAAATACAGTAGGTAAGTCCCTCTTTCAAAACTGCTCAATTCAACCACAGGCAGCTTTGAATCTCTACAGCAACAGACACCAGGTACCATCAACAACCCCACAAGCCCTCACTGGCCCTCGGGCACTGGGAAATACAGTGCCTCCCACCCCAGCCCTACCTGCCTGCCCCACAGGCAGTGAAACAGGCAAGTCTCATCATGTGACAAAGGTACATTGGGAAAAGCTAAGACGGAAGGAGCAGTAACAGCTCCAGAAGTTGCAAGGAGCAGTGGAGGAGGAACGAAGCAAGCAGTAAGACTGAGCAGCTCAAATACAAACAATACCAAAAAACATCCTAGCTGAAGAATAGCTTTTCCTCAGGCCATGGTTAACAAGACAACTTCTCCTGTCCTCACCCACCACAGTCAGTGCTGCTGGTTTTTGAGTAAGCTCCAAATAGTAGTTATATTCCCACTCAGGGAAGTGGTTGAGTCACCATCCCTGAAGGTATTTAAAAGACCTGTAGACACGGCGCTTCGGGACATGGTTTAGTGGTGGACTTGGTAGCCCTAGGTTAACAGTGGACTCAATGATCTTAAAGGTCTTTGCCAACCTAAATGATTCTATGATTCAACAAAAATTTTGAGGAGTCAAAAAAAAAATGAAACTGGGAAGAAAAACAAGACCACTGTGAAAATAGAGCAATAAGGTCATTTAAAAAGCACTATTTTCCTTCTCAGCATTTGGGCTAGTACAGAAGGACCATATCACCATAACACAAGTTATTTTTACAGCCAGAAGTAGCTTTGTGCTATTTCCACTGCATTCAGACTCTAGAAGCTAGGAGGGGTATCCACACTCATCCTAGCTTTCGCTGGGATCTGGCTAAGCTTCATCAATCCATCTGAAGAACCAGATCCCATGTCTACCCAGAGCCATGAGGACCAGTTCCCTCACTGTCCATCAGTGGGATCAGCTGCAATGACCTCCACGAGGATCAAAAACAAGTCTTACAGTCTTTTCTGTCCAATACTCAGCTGTAAGGAAAATCAGTGTCTCTAGGGATACAAGAAACAGGCAGAAATAACCATAATAATAATAAAAATAGATCATCAGCAATGCTACAGCAAAAATGTTACGAACACTAAAACATAAGACTTCTGAATTTTTAAAAAAATTTACTTTTAGAACACAGGCTGTAAAAACTGGCTAAAAAAGGGATTTTCATTTATCTTTATGAATATTGTTTTATACTATAAAAGTTTTATCTTATGTCCAAACAAAGGCAAAAGTACCTGTGTATATTCTTTCTATTCTTGGTACCATTTATTTAGTGGAGGTTTTATTCTTCCAATAAAGCATATATTCACTCTTGCCTAGTAGGTATCATCCAAGTATCATCCAATTTATTCATCACAATAACAGATCTGCATTTCAACAGTCATTTGCAGACAAGTTCCAGCATCAAGTTAAAATAATATATTAATAAAACCAAACTGCAGGACAACTTGGAGAGAATATGAAGGGACAAAATCACTCCCGGGAGCAGAAAGAGAAAAAAAATAATTGCCAGTTTTCTGCTGGCTCAAAGACAGATTTCTACCTCCTGCAGAGCTCTTCAGTAAACCAGGCTCCAGGAGAGGAACATCGCCTGTGTCTGTTGGAAACAGAAAACTGTACCAAGAGCACTTGTTTTGTAGGTAGATGTTTCATAGCTAGAACAAATTTTCCATCACTGAATCTCTTTCCTACCCCACCTGCAAAGACCCCAGACATAATTGCCATGTGTGACAAGCTTGAGCTTTTCTTGTCTTTTTATTCCCCAGCACTTCCAGAGTATTATAGCCCCAGCAGCTACCCCCAAACGAGGGGACAGTGGCAGCATGCCACCTGCACTGCACTGGCCTCCCACACCAAATCTGGCTCCTTGTGCCATGGCTATTTGCCATTACCAGATGCAGGGAGCTGAACATGACAGTACAAGGCACTAAGGAGCTCAAACCCCCTGTACTCTTCACCACTTGTTCTCTCACCCCCACTGCCAGTCAAAAGGAGAGTATTACTCCTGAGTTCAGCCACAGGCAGAAAGTGGTTCAAAAGGGGCAGATAACAGTTTATTTAAGCCAAGACATTTTTCTTCATTAGGTTTCCTGGAGTGACTGAATGGTATAGAGGATGCTTTAAGCCTGAAGAGGATGGAAGTGGGTGAAAAGATTGAAGAATAGCCACAAGAGTTCCTTTTCTCCAGGGAAAAATCTGTTGAATTAATTTAACAGGGAAATGACACCACCCAACTGTTCAGTTGAGATCTGAACAACATCTTTAATGAATAAAATATTAGCACTAGAAAGCACGTTTATACTCTCCTGTAAGAGAGCTTATAAGCAAACCATAAACAAACTATGGCAACAAAAAGGCAACGTACTTGTAAATATTCATGACATTTTCTATTCCACTTTATTTTCATCCTAAAATTGCTCAAGGCCCAAATCTTTTCTTGAAGACAGTTGCATTAAAATAAAAAGGAGTAAAGGTACAAAGGTCAATCTCACCACGCACAATCCTTCTTCATTATGAATTTATGATATGATGGCTCTTTTTATGAAAAAAGTAATGCCAGAATTAATTAGAATCCATACACTTTAATCCACTACAGAAATTAATTCCTTGTACAAGTGCCTTTGGGATTGCTACTATCTCTAGATTTTTTTAAAACTTTTTTTAACTAGGCAAATTTTTCCATATCATTGCAAATGAATGCAAAAGATGGAGGCCACCATAATTAATTAGTTTATCAGGGAAGAAGCAGGTAGCTTATGGATCACCACAGGTGCAAGCTTGTACCATAACTAGGTACAAAGACCTGTTTATATTCCTGTTTCAGAACAAATACTCATAATCAGCATATTGCTATGGCTGGCAACAGTTTCACCCTGCCACAGAACAGAACACCAACTGCATCAGCTACAGAGCACCATACATACTCCCTAGATATTATTATAACCTCAGTAATTTTAGCAGATTTATTTGAATGGCTATTTTATCTTTTATAATTTGCATACCAAGTATTTTCTCTTGATAGTGCTTTTCCATTTAACATTGTATTAAGCATACTGATAATCTCATGTTATAAATGACTCAATTTATCATCTTCTCTTGCCATCGGCTATTTGCAAGCAAGAATGCTAGTGATACTCAGTAAAGCTGCTGCTGCACTTTCATTTCACATTTAGGGTTTTATTTCACACTGAGAAATACAACATTGTACTACATCAGACAGCCACCTGGGAGGATAAGGGGAGTTTATAGAAAATTACTCTCTCACAGGTTTGAATCACTTTTGCTTTGGAAATCCTTCTGCAAATTGCAGTTTGCAAGGCATAAACAGGAATAACACTAGGTATATGGCTCCCCTCAGAATTTCCAGCTAGTTTTCTGAACTGAAGACTCACCCATGGAACTAATACTGCAGAGTTTTCTCAAGGTTTGTAAAATCCCATATCTACACTGGGTTAAGGATGCTGAACTAAGCCAGGTGTTGGTACAAACTGGCTGTGTTGTGAGCTTGTACAAAGAGAGCTCCTCAAGCATCAGTACTCAGCACAATCAACACAGTGGTTGTTTTGTGAGCAACTTCCCATGCTTGCTTTGGCTTATTTTATAAGAATGAAGTGTCAGGATTTTAATGCCCTGTATATTCTCTGCACTACCTTGACCTTTCTAGTGTTCTGCAGTTTGACTCACTGGCAAATCTTATTTATAGCCATAACACACCAAACAGAGCTGCAGCACGAGCAATGCTGACACATAAAACACCTCCAAAGGGGACAGTTGATGAAAGGGCTTGATAGGAATTTCCTGGCAATTAGAAACTTCCCGGATATTCAGTAACAAAAAAAGAAAGATCAGCTCCAAGCACAGAAAACCAAATAACCTGCAGATTAAGTACCAGAAAGAATTTTATCCAACAGCTGCCTTTTGGAGGTCTTGGTCACAGATGATGAAAGGCTGCTTCACCAGCTATATTTACACTGGAGTCATATACTCTAGGGTAGCTCCATTGATTACAGTAACAGCAGAGCCTATAGTTTTAAACAATTCTCAGATGTTAGATGCTGCAGTGTAAAGACCTTTAGTCGTAACAGCATGAGAATCATCATTACCCCAGTCATTTTCCACTCTTCAGATAGCCACTATATGGTGCTTTAGCTCAGCCATAGGCACAAGAAAGGAGGGTTGTTTCGTGGAGGGGTTTTTGGGATTGGGTTGTTGGGTTGGGGTTGTTGGTTTTTTGGGGGTTTTTTTTCAGTTTTTTGTGTTTAATTTTTGGTGCTGGAACTTATTTTTAAAAAAAGCACAAAACACTTGCACCCGAATATTAGCAAGAAACAACTTCTTATCTTGCTGTGTCAGACTGAGCCATTTCACGGTCACAGCTTAAGTCTGAAAAAGCCGAGACAAGTGATGAAACAGTAAGAGGGAGACCTCAGAGAATAGACTGGAGTCATACCAACAATTTCTGGGGGTAAACACATAATTTAGAATAGTTTATTCTTAGAAAACAAATCAGAAACCAACAGTCACATTATTACAAGAATTAATTTAACTTTTTTTACAAGTCATCAAAAACCAAAGCAGAATATTCTGCTGTGCAAGCATGCTGGACTCCCACATCACCTCAGTTTCTCAAAACTCCTTTTACACAGGCAACATTACAAAGTTAAATTTTTTCCCTGGTTCCATTAATAAGAGAAAGAGACAGCAAGGGGATTATTTGCTATTAGGATTATTTATTTCTACTTATTTTCAGTGTGATCCAATGCTTGTTTAAATCCACAGGAATAAAAGTTTCAGACTTTTTTTTCTCCTTACCTCTCTCAACTGTCTGAGCTTTCTTACCTTCTTTCAAGGTTTACCTTTCCCCAGCACTCTGTTGTTAACTTTCCATATTTTTGAGCCCGTCTCCTCCCTCTGTGTGGCCTCTTCCATCTGGCTCATATGAACTACAGTGCAACAGTTAAAAGGGGACTAGAGGGAGTTCTAGGATGTTCTTAGGTCTCATCAACTGCATGTGGCTTAACTACCACCAACCTTAAGAGGAAGGATGACCTGATACAGATTGTTCTCCCAACCTTCCATGCTCCCACTCTGGAGTAATTAGGAACATTCAAACTGAGAATTTAGCACACAGTAAACTAGTGCATGACTAGCACATCACTGGCATAGCAATTTGTGCAAGCACAGCTACCTTAATCTCAGGCTTAAAACGACAACAAACAAAAAACCCAACACAAACCCAAACCACTCCACTTCCCCACCACCACCAAAAAAAATAATTAAAAACACCAAAAAGACAAGACAACCAGACAAAACTGTTTAAGTTATCCTAGCTGATTTTCCTTGAATCAAAACCAGGGCTTGATCACACAAGCAACTTCGCTGCAGGTTGGAGAGTATTCTATGGCATTGGCATGGCTGAATCTGGACAATGACAGTCCACATCTATGGTTAAGGCAGTAACTGTTCTCTTACAATCAGGTGGTCCAACTAAAACTTGAAAATATTCTACATGGCAGAAGAGTTGCACAAACATTATTTAGACCACAATAAGTCATCTAATTATTATTAATTTAGTTAGGTTTAGTTTGCAGGTACACACAGTTCTTACAACACTCATACTGCAATATGCCCATCTTACTATACAAAAACTAATTTAATACAGTTGCCATTAAGACAAAAAGTAAGAATTGAAGGAGGTTTTCTTATTTTCTCTGATACGTACTGCAAACAGTGAGTGGCTGAATATTCTCCAATATTTTCCTTATTTATTTACTGAGTGTTATCTATAGTGGTCCCTAAGGAGTCCATTTATTGTAGAACTTGTAATTTATATTATTTGGACACATATTACTTAGGGACGTTTTGTTGGCTTGCTTTTTTTTTTTTAAATCAAGAAAAGCTTACAAATAATATTACTTCCACTTACAATCTGACTCTTTCTATAGTCCAAATAACTCTTCCAATATTCAAACTACTCTAAACTGCACAGCTGTTTCACAGCAAGTGCCAGGCCTGTCCTGGAATCTCTGAGGGGCAGGAAGAAAGTCTATAGGTCAGTTCAGGCTATATTGTTCTCTTCCCAACAGCTACCTTTGCCGAAGGTCAGTGAGTCACTGTCAGGCTCCCAACTTAAACAGTTCTGAAAATGGGGGGGTTGGAGCGTGTTAGTTTTGCCTTTTGGTTGTTTGGTTTGGTTTTAAATCCAGTGGTTCTTTACTAGTATGTATGTAATGCTTGCAGGAAAAGCTATTGTTAGAGGCTTACAAACTTTCCAAAAAGTCTAAGAAAGAAGTACATACTACTGCAGCAAATTTGATTTATCTCCTTTTATAAACAGAAAAATAACCTGACTTGCAGTGCTGCACATTCCAAATCTCCCCACTTTTTCAGTAATGCAAAGGGAAAAAAAGGGAGAGGGAGGTAGAGAAAACGTTGAGCACAAGTACTTGCTGAAGGGCAAACAAAGCATTTTTATTAAACATTTTGTTTTTGCATACTGAGGCTTAGAGACAAGATCCAATATTAGGTTGAAAGATCATGCACTTGCTGTATGTACATACACCCGTGCAAAGTTTTCCATTTTGGTATAGTTATAAGCTCTGAGAAAACTGTTTAACAGGCAGCTCAGCTGTTTTCTTCAGCAATGACAATCCCAACAGCCATTAAAGGCAGGAAAATATCTGATACTGTCATCCTATCTAAACAATGCAGCTTGGAAGAATTAAATTGCTTAGTGTATTTCAAGCCTGCAGTAATGAAAATAGAAGCATACCAAAGCACATCAGGGACATTGTTTACACAGCTTTTTAGGCGTTAATTCCGAAACATGCATTATCAAAAAGTGTATTATTCCATTAGAAACACACAGAGATGAAAAGTGCTGAGAGTCTCCAAAACATTTCAAAGCCATGTTCTTTTTAATTCTTTTTTTTTTTTAATAAAACTGCCAAAGTACTAAATAATTCAAGATAATTAAGGGATGTTATATCATTAATAACAACACATTTCTAATAGAACCTTGATACTTTGTGAAGAAGAGTTTTTGTTTTTTCTTTAAAACACCTTGTTCTTTTACAAGTGTTTGTCTCTGCACTCTCTTGTCTGTGCATAGGTGAATGTTATTCCAGATCAAGCAATAGCAGCTTTAATTTCACCGGTTCCTAAGTAAACCACTCCCAAAACTACTATGGGTCAGTGTTCACTCCCTCCCACTCACAACTAAGAAGGTCTCTACATGAGGAAATATGTGGGTTCAAGCCTCTAATATTCCTCTTAAGCCACTAAAACCAGATTTGTTCAAATACCTCAAGAGATTACTCAGTTCACAATATTGAAATCCCCCAAGAGTGTATGACCTTACATTATTATTTTAACTGAAGACACTACTGTTCTTTTATGCTGGAAGAAAGGTGTAATTCAAGAATTTCAGTATGTACAAAAGTTTAAAACAGTGAAGCTCAAGATTTTCCTACTTTGTCAGGTTTGTGAATCTGTAAAAGATCTCTGGAGGTTCTGGTCATGTGACTAGGCTTAGTAGCTCTAATGAAGGTAACCACACAACTCTATCTGGAAAGGAAAGTAGGTCACCACCCAGTAATTCTTGCTCTCTACCCCAGGTCCCCTTGTTTTCCTAAGATCACACCCAGATGTACGTAGGCAGTCTAAAGCTCACTAAACATAGCCAAATTGACAACAGGACCCAGAATTTGTAGAAGCCTTTTTTCCCGGCACTGCCTGCAGGTGTAACTTGACTTCAGCAGAACCCTTCAATAAAGGGAAAACTTCTTACCTATTACAACCACAGAGATAGGTTTCAGGGTGCACAAACTCTTCAGCACCAAAATTACAAGAAAGATTAAGAGCAGTGCTTTTCTGAAGCTCCCAGCATTCCATATTTGAGTTGGCAGTATTGTCACCTATGGTCATCTTCTCAGTTTAAGATGTCTCTAGAAACTTGAGTTCCTAACACTATCAGGCACCTTCTAATTTCAAAATTGTATGTGACAAAAGAATGGCAGCTTCTTTGTTTACATTTCAAGGAGACCAAGGACCTACTATCCTTTGGCTACTTAGCTGTAATTTAAGCAAGGCAGAGGAAGAACATAGGCTTCTATCCAGGCCATGTTTAATCCACTTACTGTGCTGTGTCTGTATATACAAGTTACCATTTAAGCTTTTAATACATCTGAAAACCCTGATAAACAGTGCAAAATGTGCAAGTACACCAGGACCTGCTTCAGAGGCTTTGGGATGTTGGGGAAATCCAAAATCCAGGTAGCACTGCATCTTTCCTTTGCAGGCAATCCTCAGCACAGACCAGGCAAGGCACTTCTGGCTGAGTTGCCCTGCTCTCCTTACTCTAACATCTCACTTTTCCATTTATTTTTTTTTTCTTTGCCAGAAAGCCAACTTTTTCTTGCTCAAAGAAGAATTGCGCAATTTTATAATGGCAAATAATTACAGTTGTAAAGAGCTTCAAAACAAGAAACAGTACAGAAATAAATAGTATGTGGTATGATTACATATTTCTTTCATCTGTAACATTCAAACACTGGATTTATATTATCCCCACACACACACCCCTTTCTAAAATGTATGAACTGCAGTTGGATCTTCTGCAAGTCAACATAGTATTTAGTATTTAATTTGGGAAATGCTGAATAGGCCCTACATATATATTCAAAAGATCAGCCTGTTGACATCTGAGTCCTTTGGCTTCTTCCTCTAGGCATAACTCTACTTTTGTTTTTAGATTTCTGCATTTTCTACAAAATTGCCACTTTCTATGATTATTTCTTGGCATGTCTGGGTTGGTTGTTTTTTGGGTTTTTTGGGGGTTTTTTTTGAGAACTTTATCCTCTCCAAAAAGAATATTTCTATGTTCTGCCAGCATAGCATTCTTTCCAAAGAGAGAATTAAGATCAAACATCCTCAGCAAACAAACATATTAGCATTATGTTGTTTCATCCAATTTCTTTCAACTCTACAGAAACAGAAGAGAGCAGGTAAAGAAAAAACCCAAATTCATTGTTACAAGAGGCAACCAAGATGCTTGAGGATGAAACATTCCCCTCACACAAAGCAAATACGAAGGTGCAAACTCAGATCTGTACCTAGGAATTCATTTTTTCTATAATCATCACAGAAGACAGGCATCTTCAAAAGCTGAGACAAACATCTACATTTAGCTGCTGCAGTGACATGGTACTAACACCATTCTAGGAGTTTCTCCATCCAAGTCAGGGGAAGGATCTAAAGTCACACAATTTTATATATTTATATATATATTTCACCACCAGCTGGTGTCACCATCCACCTTAAATTTATGCCAGGTTATTTCATACTTATCTTGATCCTCATCAAGTCACAGAGGAAAAAGTTTAATGTTTAGAAATAAGAAGCACTGACACTGTATTGTATATACTATCATCTGATTGGTCTTATTTTCATTTGTAAAAGATCTGAATAAAGAAAATTCCCCAAATAAATGAATTAAGAAATTTTTTACTGCTTTTGTACATTATTATTTTCACCTCCTTTTTTACATTGTTTGTACCAACAGCAATCTCCACAAAAATGGATTGATGTGTAGGAAAATTCACTTTGGGCATAGCAGTAACTATTACTTGTACTTGGAATCACACTTTTCTACATCAGGACAGGTTGACTATGTGCACTGGGGATTACTAACTTGTTTTTGTGCAAGAGAGGTATAAAGAAACCATTAGTTAGGAAGATATAAGGAGGGAGAAATGTTTGTTTTCAAATCTACATGGCAAGATGAATTTCCTCCTACGATATTTAAAGAACTGGCTGATGAAAACAGTACAAAGGATTCAACTTAAGAATGGCAAGTGTGGCATACCTATGGAAAAGGAAGAACTGGATAGTTACAGAGAAATAGCAGAACAAATAATGACCGGGTTTCACTCCACGGAAGATAAACAGCAAGCATGATTTATCACAAAGACCTACCAAGTTAATCTAATCTCCTCCTGTAGACAGGTAACACACTTCATAAAAATAAAATAGCAATAATGTTTTACCTACATCTTGAAAAAAAAAAAACATTAAGCCATATTAGAATTATGGCATCAGAATGTCTTCCAAAGACATGCAGCACACAATAGTCTGTGTACACAACCAGCCTTTCCATGAAAATACCAGCAATTTCCTGCCAAAGAGAAAGGCTGTGCTGAAGGGGAGTCTGCAGCTGTGAATCCTTTGAGTCAGTCCTATCAAGTACCATAATGACATGGTTAATGAACTAAGGATTTTGATTATTCAATTTGCAAAAGCTGGAAGGGCCATGAAAAACAGTGGGAGCCTGGATAGAACTCGGTGATCTTGAAGATGTGCTCTGGAAAAAGACAGATGACCAAAAGGTACAAGACTTCAGCAGAAGCAATCAGCTACTGCAGTAAAACTGACATTGTTCTGGATGTTGTATAGCAACACATCACAAGCAGTTTAGCATAAAGAAGCAAAGACTGAGGCAAGAGTCCACAACTTTACTGACATATATACAAATTTGCTGCAGAGAACACTTTGCACCTTTGTGTCCGTGTTGAATATGGACAATAGCAGCATTCTTAAACTGTGACAAAAGTATTCAGAATAAATAATGAACATAAAAAAAAACAACATAGAAGCTTAATGGGGAGTACAGGTCCCTGCGAGGAATAGCACAGGCCTATTTTATCCTGCTTCAGAGAAGAGTGCAGTATCAGAGGGTCCTGAAGGTCCCCCTTCCCAGCCCTGCGATACTAGGGCCTCATGTTTTGTTCACTGCTGTCTATTTAACATCATTTTTCATTTCCTTACATCTTCATTTCCTCTAGTAGCCTTATTTAATCTTCAATGTAACTCTTACCACATTTGTGAATTAACATCTTTGTCACATTAGCACATCATTTTCTAGAAGATCACCAATACTTTACTGCCTTCCTTTATATCTCATTACAGGATCCTTAAGCATAACACCCACTGAGTTTCCAGACTTGAAATCTCAAGTGTGGTACAGCTAGAAAGTCTAGCCTGCTGTGATCAGTCTCCCACATGATTTGCCCAATATTAAAGGTAAGGTAGCAGAAATCCAAACTATCCTTTTTTTTTTTCTTTTGTTCCCTGTGTTGGGTTTGCATGGCAAGGTTTTGGTAGCAGGGGGGCTACAGGGGTGGCTTCTGTGAGAAGCTGCTAGAAGCTTCCCCTGTGTCTGACAGAGCCAATGCCAGCCGGCTCCAAGACGGGCCCGCTGCTGGCCAAGGCCAAGCCAATCAGCCCCTCTGTGATAACATATTTAAGAAGGGAAAAAAAAAACAGAGAGACAGCTTTTGCAGCCAGAGAGAGGAGTGAGAAGATGTAGGAAACTCTGCAGACACCAAGGTCAGTGCAGAAGGAGGGGGAGGAGGTGCTCCAGGTGCCGGAGCAGAGATCCCCCTGCAGCCCCTGGTGAAGGCCATGGTGAAGCAGGCTGTCCCCCTGCAGCCCATGGAGGAAGGATGAGGGGGTGTAGAGATTCCACCTGCAGCCTGTGGAGGACCCCATGCTGGAGCAGGTGGAGGCACCTGAAGGAGGCTGTGGCCCCGTGGGAAGCCCACGCTGGAGCAAGTTCCTGGCAGGACCTGTGGACCCGTGGAGAGAGGAGCCCACGCCAGAGCAGGTTTGCTGGCAGGACTTGTGACCCCGTGGAGGACCCCACTCTGGAGCAGTTTGCTCCTGAAAGTCTGCACCCCGTGGGAGACACACATGCTAGAGCAGTTCGTGAAGGATTTTGCTTAGTAATAAATTAGATGAATTCCCTCTCTAAGTTCCGTCTGTTTTGCTCGCGACAACAATTAGTGAGTGATCTCTCCCTGTCCTTATCTCGACACACAAGCTTTTCATTGTACTTTTTCTCCCCTGTCTGGTGAATAAGGGGAGTGAGAGAGCGGCTCTGGTGGGCACCTGGCCCCCAGCCGGGGTCAACCCACCACAGTCCCCCACTTCTGATATTAGCAGCAACAGAAAACAGAAGTTGCTGTAAGCATCTGGAAGTTGAATACTGGCCTGGCCTCTCAGCACCCAACCCAAAATCCTCATTTTGTCAAATGAAGAGACTAAAATTGCAGCTTGTGTCATGTGGAAAAGCATAACAGAGCATTAGCAATAAAGAACATGGATATACACAGAAGAGTAATAAGTAGAAAAATTTAGCTTTCAATTATAGCTCACTGAAAAAGCCATACTTGACTATTTCTTGTTTTCCAAATATTTTACTCCATTCTTTTGTGCTCTGCTAGTTTCTATTCAGAGCCACATATTCATTTCTGTGTAAGACCACTCACAAAGTTTGAGTGAAAAACCTAGTAGTTGCCAATAAAATTGGTTGCAGGGGCAAAAAAAGTACAAAAGCCATAAACACAGACACAGCGGCAGTATCCTTGGATACTGTAAAGAGGTAGTATCAATTAGCACTTTATAATGAAGAAATAAAAAGCATCTTAATATTAGAAGGTAAATAAAATTAAAGACTAAGGTCTTGTATATTAAAACTCCCATGAACTATAAGTGAACTTTTAACGGCATCTCACTAATCACTAATTTCTTGAGAACACTTACTAATTAAGCTGTCGTAACCCAAAATTGCTGAAGCAGTTCAGCAACTACAAAGAAGTAGTCTTCTGTTTTAAGATAAGACTTCAGCATTTCTAGTGTCTCAGGAAGCTGAGATCAGTTGCACTGCAAATTAGTCATCTAAAATAAAAAGTAAAATACTTCAAGACAGTTTTCCTGAAGCCCACAGAGCAGAGGAAAGATTACAGCAGATTAGTAACACACAGACAATTGTTTAATGCTAATAAAAGCCATCTGAATCACAGAAGAGAGAGAAGGAAGAGCAGGGAAAAGAAAAAGGCTCACCAAAATGCATTCCTGATTGCCTAGCAAGGTCAAGTCCTGCCCAACTTGGGTAGTTCCCATCATGTTCTGTGATTTCCAAAGGTTTGCACAATAGAGAGTTCCCTGTTTTCACTGAAAGGAATAAGCTGGTTTTATCAAAAAGAGATCATATAGCTTTGTGGATATATGCATTACAATCCAAATGAAGAAGTGTAATGACATGGCCATTCTTGAAGACATGTCTCTGATTCCTAATAATTTTTCCCCAAATTATTTTTTTTTTAAAATGAGACCTCAGTCATTTACTTTTATTCTATTAGTGTCTCAAAAAATGATTGTAATCCCTACAGCATATAGGAAGAGGGGGCACGATGCTTTAGGATACGCTAGTCAAAATGAAGATATAGCTGCAATTATCAGATTAAAATCATATGAGAAATTCTACAAATACATGAAATATCCATTCCCTAAAGCTTATGATAGCACAAATCAGAAAATAGAGGAAAAAAGCAAACATTCAAAAAATTAGCAGGGACTGAAAAAGATTGCTAAAGGATCTGATCAAGTGTTCTGTTCCAAAAGAACAGCTTTAGATCCAAGGATTTTCCCTCTCTGATGCTGAATCACATTGGAATTCTCCACCTCTCCACACACACACAATCCCCATTTAAATCAATTCAGCCTCAGATTCTCTTTGGTGACTTTCTGGATTTCTATAGAAAGCATCTTGCAATTTTACAAATTCTGCAGAGGCTCTATGAATTGAAATTTTTCTCCTCCCAGTAATGAAATGAAGATAGTCATCGCACTTATCTGTAGTAGAAATTAATATCTTGCCTTTATTATAAACAGATACAGGAACAGACTCTGATGCAGTTGCTTGCACACATACAAATGAGATCAATTTTTATCCTACTTGAGGGACAATATGATTTCACTAGGTAGTGGGAAGATTAAATTATTTAAAACAAAGGCAAAGTTAAATATATAGCAAAGATAAATGAGTGTTATTTGCTAGCACACAAGCATGCTAAGCCTAAATGCAACAATTTCCCAGTAAATAAAATTAAGAGACACATGGAGAAAGCAACTCAAAGCTGAAACAATTGTGCTCTCCCATCTTCCTCATTAAAAGTTTATATTGAGAAGCAATGATTGTATCTTTTTAAGCAAGTGACTGGCTTACATTGACCATTTATAGATAAGAAAGGAATTTTTTGTTTCTGTACTTACATCAAAATAGTGTTAAAAGAGGTTACTACAGATTATCTCTGCCAAAGCCCCCTTCATTTCACAATAGGATTATATCTAATAATTATTAGGGAAAAAACCTCAACACATACACGATATATGCTAAAAAAGCATTTAAGAGTTAAGGAATACATTTTCATTTTAACAGATGAAAAAGTATTGTGATGTTTTAATAAAAATAGTGAAGCAAGGTGAGAAATACAATTAGGTTTTAGGCAACATCCCAATTCTTTTAATATTATTTTAAGGAACAGCTAAAATTCAAAATACATGACACACTTTCCTGGCTCCAGACCCAGCTTCATTTCCCCTACACTGTCCAGAATCCAGGTAGGTAGAGACAGTAAGTAAAAGCAGAGTTACCTAAATGCTACAGGTGCAAGAAGAAGCCAGTTATATGCTGGCATGCACACTGCTTTTAAATACTCAGGATATTAACAAAAGCATAAGGACAATTTGGGCAGGTTCCTGTTGTTCAGGATCTATGACTTCATTACGTTTTAAATAAACTCTCAGGAGAATCAAGTCAGGATGAATTTTTCTAAACTTAACCTACACAGCCAGCCATGGATGAGACAGAAATGCACATTCACAATAGATTAAATGTGAAAGGAGGTATTTTTCCCCAAGAGTTCATTTTTCAAAAGAATTAAGAAAACTTTTTTCTGAATCCAACAAGTTGCAGATGGTTAGAGGCACAGAGCTGAGAAGACCCATGTATTCACGCAAATGCTCCTCTACATATCCACCTAAACTCTCACTCTCATATGGTCCTAATCAGAGTCCATCTTCATTGCATAAACAAGCAACTATGTCAAACTGACACAATTAAATTATCCTCTACCCTAGTTAGGAATCTCATTTAAACTGTAATGAGGGCAAGAACATGTCTACTCCCAACTATGAATCAGCAATAGCTTTGCCAGAACTAATAGAAGACATTATCCGCTCTAAGTAAACCAAACCTTTAAGTCCAGTTGTACCTTTAATGTAGTCAGTCATGCTATTCTTCTGCCCAATTATCACCTCCCCTGTATCTCCTGCTGTTAAGCTGAGTAAGTAGTAAGCATGCAAGCAACTGAACTGGGTAAATGCTACCTCAGCATTGCTGAATACCAAACTCCCTGTAGCAGTAACTCAACTGTTCAAATTGATGGTGTGAAAAGATATTCCTGCCTGTTGATAAAAAGCTACATGGGAAGGGAAAGGGGAAACAGAGGTGACAGTGGAGGTCTAATTCAGCAGTCAACTGATATTTCGCTTATATCTAACCTTGTACAGATCAAGCCGATGTTTCAATTCTTTTTCCTTTTTAGTTGTTCGGTGCATGCCTCTCCTCAATAATGCATGTGGCATAACTAGCCACTTATGCTGTCAGTATTGGAAAGCAAGAGTTTCTAGATATCTGCTAAGAAAAAGCAATTTTAACTTTGCTTTCACCATGTTTGTTACACTAGAAGTTACCTTCACTTTCATGCAACTGTATTAGCAGTAATACTATAGTTGTTTCAGGAAGCCCACTGTATGTTTGTTCGTCAGAACAGTTTCTTTGAAATTATAAGACTACTCATAAGTTGATAGGCATATGCAGCAAAGTTTGCAGGCAAGTGGACTGTTGTTACATTACCACTTAAATACACCAAACACACCAAACTCTTATTTGGCAGTTATAAATAGGAAAATGTCTTAAAATAATGTCATCCAGGCAATTCACTAGCTAATTCTTCAAGTTTACAGAATAATTGCCTCTCTAAAGCATTTAAAAGCTTCAATTTTCCCTACGCTGTACATGTGTATAGCTATTAGCAACAGCCTATTTAGCCCACAAGATACCTATAACGTTTGCACAAAAAGAATGCATGATCTTAGAGGTCTTTTCCAACCTTAAAGATTCTATACACGCTACTAAGACCAGGATTATAACTTAGGAGCTCTCAGAACATGGATCTGGATCAGATCAATGGACTACAGCATTTCAGACAACTACCGCACCATGACTTGGCTGCTGACTCATATACACTTATATCCAAAAGGCGAATAATTCAGTACATTTTGCTGGCTACATAAAAATATGCAGGTTGCTTTAAGCAGCAAGTTGTAAAGATTGAGGTTGGAGGGACTGCAGAACTTCATGGCTTTACAAACTACAAATCCTACCATGCAAGAGGTAAATCCTTCAAATCTATCAGTAAATTATCTGTATCTAAGTATAGAGTTGACTGATGACTATTCAGACAAAAAAATCATTTAATGTAAGCAATTCAAAATTACTTTTGGAAAGTCAACCAAAATATTTAGGACTGGTATTGTACCAGTTTAGGCAATGTGAAATCTGGTCCACATAAGTCAGAGTATTCCCAGAAATAAAATTGTTTCTATTGCTACCTGACAAATATCAGAACAACAGCCAGTTGAGCATCATGCATTTAAACTGAAAATCAGCTGGCATCAGGAGGCCCTTTTCCTCTTGAAAGAGAAGTTATCATATTATGCCAGGCAATGTGCAAATAATGTTGTAAGATTTACTGGAGAAAATTAGGTCATTTCTGATGATAAAACTTTCCTTCTCTTACAGGGACACTTGACAGCCAATTGGCAAGTAGTCTTTTTATCTAAGCAATCAGCTGGCAAGTATTTGACAAATGGTTTTTGGATATTGTTCTAATTATATTTATGAAAGGCAATTACTTTATTTCAGTGGCAAATAGGACACATTTCAGGGAATTTTCAACAAAGTATTTATTCCCTAATATCTCGTGAATGGCCAACAGACAGCTGGTGGGCTTTTGTGTATTTAAAATTAGAAGATCAGCTGCCAAGTCTTACTTCAAAATTCTAAGCAGTAAAACTGCACAAGTTTCACAGCTGAAGCAGAACTGGTATATTTAGATATCTATATTACAACCATAAAGAGAGAAAAATATGCAGAACAAAGTTTGGGGAACTAGGAGTTAACTGTGGATTGTGGGCCTACCTTTGTCCAACATAACTGTAGCAAATGCCACACACTAATTTCATCAGTTAAGAGATATCTTTCCTGTCACTCAAGTCCAGCATTCATTTCTCCTAAGTTCAACATTGTCCCCCTCTTGAAATATTGCACAGAGAATTGGAAAGGACAGCAGCACAGATTTTGCCTTGGTGGAATTTGGTATGGTTTCAAAGGTATAGCTGGTAGAGATCATTAGACATGCACAACTCCCCACTGATCCAGTAGGTTCAAAGTGCGCGCTCAACCACAAGCTAGCTCCTAGTCGTGACTGAGTGGGACTGAGAGACATACTACTGCACCAGGGCCCAGGAGACTTGGACTCTATTTCCAACTCTGTGAGGAAACAGGAACACAGAGAAAATGCTCATCGAGAAAGTGATATGGACCCTAACTTAACCATACAACCTTTGACTCTTCATCATGGTTGTCACAATCATCAAAGCCCTTTCCGGCAGCCAGGCAATACATTTAGGGGTTGTGTTAGCTTGAGATAAATTCAAGTACAGCAGGATGTGACGAAGCAGTGGCCTGAATTAGAACAGTAGTGCTTCCTTTCACAGTGTCACTAGTCTCCGCAGTGCATGCCACCTATTTTTCCTCTCAAACTATATTTATTTCCTATCCTCACAGATTTACAGCAGAGATTAATAGGAAGATGTCCATATTAAACCTGAAAAGGATGGGCTGAATAGTTTATGGTTTTAAGCCAGTTGCATTGTCTTTTTAAGCTACTGATAAATTTAATCTATATAAATACAAGTGTCATGATAAAGTCACAGTCTAGTGCATTAGAAAGCACTTCCTAGCCCGTTAGGGACAACAACGATTAAAATCAAGTTAGCAAGATGAATAATGGCAGTGTCATTTTAGCTAATGCACTACAGAAAACCTTTCTGTCTCTATATAAAGTCCTACAGAACCCTCATCAACACCAGCATGATTCACTTTGTAATCACTAATGACTAACAGGAACTCCAAAATCAGATCTGTGATTTTATACTTGTCAAAACAAAATAGTGTCAGTTATCTGAAATACACATCAGGAACATTAGACCTTTACAACCATGATTCATAGCTTTGCAGTACTTAAGAAAATCACTGTAGCTACATACACCTCAAAACAAAGCAGCTTTACTTCTGATTTTCTTTACAATTTCTTTTGCCTTTACTCCAGTACATCACTCTCCTTGGCAGGAACAAATTGGGTAGAACCAGTTCAGATAAACTTTACAGGCAAAAGAAGCAGCGAGAAAAGTGTTGCCATTTTTATTTACTCACACGTGACCCCTTGCGGTTGACACGTCCAGCCTGCAAACACTACCAGCATTCCAGCTGGAAAAGCCCTCCTGCCTCCTCTTCCACCTCTCAACTAATACACTCTCTGAAATAGCGGTACCCCCAGGCTGCCCAAGCAGGGTCAAGCTGCTTACCACCTCACCATCTAGCAGCTACCTCCACACCTTCTATTCTCTCAGTCAGCAAGAAAACCCGATCAACCCTAACTTACCATGCAACCTTTGCTCTTCACAACCAGTTCTCTGGGGAGCCTCCATCCATTGCCATTGCCTCTGCTTTAACCCACTTTTTATCCATTTTCTCAATTGCTGCTCAAGTTATTTACTATCCTGCTCACAGAGCCAGGAAACTGCTAGCCATCTATCATACTCATTTACACCTTCCCAAACTGGCTCACAGTTAAATGACATTACAGCAAGACCTTAAGTAGGTGTGTTTCAGAAGATTAGGTGGACTTAAGCAGTCTTATGCACCCCCAAAGTATCACTTTACCACATCTAGTATGATAGTTTTCAATATTACATTACATTTCATCTGTGATTCCATGAATGCAAATTTTGGAGAACTCCCCATCGTGTCTACTTCAAATATGGGAGAAAGGAAAAAGGAAATAAAGTTAAAAGCTAAGTGATGGCAACCAAAAATAGATACACTGGAGAACAGAATCCAGCTTAATTTTCAGACTAAGGCTTATTTTCTGCCTGATAACCTCACCTCTTTTGTAATTTTTCATTTATGCTATCAAATTGTGTACCTTTAAAAATAAGGTCTTGTGTGCTCTGCTTGTTATCTGTTGTGTGCAGCTAGAAGAATCTTATCTTGCTTTCAATGAAAAATTGAATAAATACTATTCAGATACTGATGTAAAACAGGAACAATGCCCTAGTTCAAACCAGTCAGTCCCAGTACACAATCAAACCTGAACAGCTCTAATGGAGTCACAAGGCAGTTCTTTAGCAACAAAAACCAAGAAGCAGCACTCTCAAATATACATCTGTTTGGTTATACATAAGAGATCTTCCAAAGAATCCACTCAGAAGGAGGTTTCAAAAAACTGAAGGCCAACTGCAATAAAGAGCACAAACATGTTAACCTGTGACATGCTAGCATGTGCCTCCTCAAGACTGCTAATCAAAAGCCACTGAGGACTGGGAATCATTAGGCTGGAGATTCTCTGGCCAAATAAAATACTTATAGTCTAGTACAGAAAGTTCATTCCTGTCCTCTGCCTATGATTTTCACACAAATTCCACCTACAAATTGATTAAAATGGACTCCTATATTTTTTCCAGATTGCTTACTGTTGAAATTTTTAGTCTTGAGGCTGCCAGTTCAGTGGAATATGTTCCCCATATAAAATCAAATTAAATTCTCCAGGTTATTAAAACCAAAACACTGCAAGCTTGATTTTGGCACACAATCTTATAGAAGTTCAGATCATAGAAAAGACTTTTATTTTGCTCTGGCTTCACCCTCTCCCTCCCACCCTTGTCATTAAAAGTTTTCTTTAAGCCATATCCTTCATAGTCCCTGAATTAATCAAAATACTTTTAAGACTGGTACTGCATCCTTTTTCATTGCTATTCTAGCTATTTTGGCAACAAAACTACTCCATTTTTAAAAATAAATTTGACTTGCAGATTTTTGTTTTGTCCTTCATTTCCTAAGGCAACATCACCAGCACCTTTCCAAGATGATCTACTTGGACAAAAAGGCTAAGATCACAACCACTAAAGTACAGGTTAGGTCAGACAAAAGAAAAACAATTTGTAAAAACCAGTTTTTTAAACTCTTACAGCTCTCAAATATCCACACTTTGAAGCTCTAAAACAATTTGGGTACTCTAGTTTCTCATTGTACAAGCTAGTCTTTCAGACAATTTTAACAGACTTAATTTGACTAGTTAATGTTGTAACAGGTTATACCACAAGCCATAAGGTGCTTCTTATAACACAAAGGACTTTCTCATCCTCACACTAAATTACAATTAATAAAACCTCAAAAATGGAAGAACACCAACTTGCAGCACCGTAAACCCTGGCTCATCGACCTTGACAGTCGCACTGGTGGAAGAAAACCCCTCTTTGCATACATGCTTCTCCCCTGGACCTTTTCTCTCTCCCATTTTTAACCAAACAAATCTGGCTTTTGTCTTCAAGAAGCCCAGAATCAGTGAGTTCCACTAAACTATGGGTCCATCTAGAATGGCTAGAATTTCATCCAGAAGACTTAGCAAGTGAAATGGATAGGTGAAAGCAGGGAAGGGAGGGGAACACATTGCTGAAAACCACAGCTGCATTACTGGAACTCTGGCAGTGGCAACAGTGGAATTAATGGCAAGTTACCATTATTGAGTGCTTAATGCTACCCTGTAATCTCATGAGAATGCAAAATAGTAGCCAGACTCTCCACTACTTTGTGCTTATTTACTACCGATTAAAACACGACTAATCTTAGTGACAGACCATATTCAATTCCCCCAGATTTAAACAGCTATGCAAAGACTGCAACAATAGAGAATAAAGACCATAGCATGCCTCTTAGCAATCCCTATTACTGCACTCCCAACTATCTACCATTAAGATCAAATCAATTCACCATTTTTTAGAAGTCGAGACTTGTGAAATATTGATCACCTCCACTGCCTACTGTACATTTAAATAATGTATCCTATACTCAGGTCTCAGTAGAGGGCAGGTCCTCTTGATACTTTATCATCTCTACAGCTATAGATTTTGCCGTTACTGTATTTGCCTTGTGTTACACTGGACTAAGATTGTATTTTTGATTTATAGTAGCAGACAGGCAATTTATTCTGCTGTTTACTTCTTATAGTTGTTTGGAAGGGAGTAATATATAGAAGGGGATACTTGCCTAAGTCACTAATATCTTCAACTGAGTGGTATGTATTTTTCTTCAGAGAACAAAGACATCTGGCAATTTGAACAAAAAGAAAGCAGTGCAAACTGCAGAAAACAGCATCATCACCACCATCTGCTAAGGGTGATTAGATAAAGTATTGTACACCCACAGAAGTCTTGATAGTTCTGACTTTTCTTAGGGCAACTGTCCTGCCTCTCAGAGTTTAATTAGTCTTGTTAAGGTAAAGAGCGAGTAGTTACCCACACACACAAAGCCAGACTAAAAGACATGCTGGCAGCAAGTTTAAAACCAGGGCTGGTGTTTAGTTTGATACTGCCATCATGTGTCAAGATTCCCTGCTTCCCATTACACAAAGGACAGAGCAGTGGGTTGCCTTTGTTCTATTTCCATATTAGCAGAATGAGAGCCTAAGCAGGTACGCAATTTAACTGGGAAAACACTAGAGAAATTGGCCCTGCAGTAATAGTAAGATCACCCAAAATGCCTAGAGGTTGCAGTCGTGCTTGGACTTTGGCAAAGAAGGGCCACATGCTTGTAAACCAGGTGAGAATGGTGTGCTTTCTGCTCATTTTCTAATTATGCAGATTATCACAAGGTGCTAGATAACAGAGTAAGATGCTTGTATTTCCCATTAATAAACTGCCTATGTAGCTCCAAAGGACCACAGAGATCACAGCCCAGAATAAACTACTGGATTTGTTGCAAGAAAACCTAGTCAGGCTTTTTATAGGCAGAAAATAGCCACTTTTGCTATTTTATAAACATTTTTCCTTCTAGCCAGGATAGCATTGTTGTCAGACAGCTCTCTATCAGCTTTCGTCCTCTTGAACAGCTTCCACAAAGCATTCCACTCATGCTGTATCTGGATCCTTCCCTACTAGATAATCTTTCAGCTACCATAGCATAGTGGAAGTACTTGACTAGAAGTCCCTACATGTAGTTCATAATGCATAGTCTGTGCTTCAGAACTACTTTTCAAAAGAAATCACAGAAGCATTAAATGACTGGAGTAAAAAAAGGCAATTAAATACCTTAAAAAAGGGAGGCGGGCACCACTGAGTTTAGTATTTGTAAGAAAGTCAATTATTCTTCTTGTCCTACAGATACATACTCTCACACTCACTGATGCAAATGAAAGATGTATTTGACAAGCAGAAGACTAATACAGCTGAATAGGTGGTATATCATTGTACGGAGAAAAAAATAATCAATGCTTAGAACTTTTTTTAATGGCCCCAAAAATCTATATGATCAACAATGTGCTTCATATAGTTACAAATGATTCCTGCCTGTCACACGGCTTAAATTTATAGAGCAAAATACCTGATCAAGCTCTTAAAAAAACACCAACACCAAACACAGAAAGCAAGAAACCTTTTAAAATATGTGCGTGTATTTCCAAATGATGTATAGAAAGTATCCGATAAGCATACCAGGCTGTGCACGTGCAGAGCAACTAAATCACACGAGTCCTTATGACATGCTCACAGGGTTCACACATTCTGAACACACAGTTCATTTTCAAGGGATCACAAGTACACATCTCAAAAAGCTTAGGGCTTCAAAAATGTGTACCTTTTGTTGTTAAAGTTTCCTTCAGTGAAAATAATTCCTCTGGAGACTTGCTCAAATGAGAAAAGCACACTTGGGAGCAAGCCTTTGCAGAAGCTCTTGTGTTCACAGTTGAAGAGCTCTGTTATCTCCTGTTTTAGTCAGCAAAGAACTAGAAATGCCACTATTAAAGGGAAAAAAAGTCTCTATACAGGTAAGACTCAAGCAAGGGAAGTATTCTAGTCAACTCTGCAGTGAGGACATGCTTGTTTACCTATTCCATCAAAACCAAGTACAGTCTTTTCTGTCACAGGAAGTTGAGGGTTACTGCTTCAAAATAATCTGTCTAAGAGAAGGTGACAAGTCTCCAGTTTGCATCCCCTTGAGGATGAATATTTTCCAGTAGTACAGCTGTTTTTCTGGGCACAGGAAGGGACACACTTTACACCATTCAACTGCTCTGAGGAAGAATAAATCACTACAACATTCTTTTCTATACAGTTAAATATGTACCTGTGGAAGAGCAGGTTCCAACAGAATTTTTCTTTTTCATATACTAAAGTATCTTTTAGCATCAGAATATAAAGTATTTGGGGGGTGTTACCACAGTATCACAGAATTGAAAGAAGAGTCTCCTCTTCCCTCACTCATCTCCATGCAGAATTCCCTTTTCCTCCACCCCAGACCAGCAGCACCCACTCAGTAACTTCAGAAGGGCCAAAAAAAGAAAAAAAAATTAGCCACACACACATCTTCTGGGGTCTTGCTGAACAAGAAGGAAAGTGTAGCCCCAAATTATATTAGAAGGAGAAAGGAAGAATCAGTTATCACCTTAAACCTGAGGCAAGAAGACCAAGGACACCTACCATAAGCCAAACCATATTCAACACAGCCTAACCTTACAGGTAGGAACAGGAATTTGTTATCACAGCTGAAAGTGCTGTTACTCAGTTTACAGAGAAGTTACCTATTGGATTTGGCATTTAGAGATGCAAATCCAAGTTAAGTATAGACATAACAAAAGTAGTACTGCTCACTTACACTAACCTAATCCTGTGCTAGCATTTACTGATTAACATATCACCACCACCTAACTTCATTCAACAGAAGCCTACATAACTATTACCATAACATCAAGCAACACTGTCTAATGCCACCATGCAGTTTTACGTAACACAGCTAGCTTCATATTTCACAGCGCAGTTTTCTGTAGCTCTTGCTACTCCCCATGCAGCCACACGCTTCACTTAACACTCAAATTTCAGTATCCAGATTGCCCAGCCACACTGGGCCTTAACTGTATCTCCCTCTGTTGCCAGTGGTCCCTAATTAACCCAAGAAAGGTAGAGGAAGATTAAGTTTTAAAGCTCCAGATGGGAGGTTGCACTCCATAGTATCTTTCCTTAAGACGACTGCGACTATGCTTTGAAGGCCTGCCTCTATGACAAACGTTTATCTCTCCACAGTTCTTTCACTGATCACTCGTCTCTCTGTCTGCACTATCCTCACTGCTTTCCAATGGCACTGCTTGCCTTGTGGCTTGCGAGCACACAAGTTATAAAAACATCTTTTACAACAGAAATATTTCTGTCCATATGAAGTTCACTTTTCAGTTACTGTCTCAAGAGGATGCCAGTGTTTTTAAAAACAGAAATAATCACTGTCTTTCTCATGTGGGTACATAGCACTGCACCAACAGCAAGAGCTCCATTCCTCTGACTGCACTATATTTGGGGAGATTCAGCAAGTCTGTACCATGAAACAACACAAGAATGGACCCAGTGAGTGTCTGACAGGAGCAGGCAAATCAATAGCCCCTAAGAGGTTCAGATTCAGCTCCTCTTTAAGAAAGAGGACCACCGCCATCCCACCTCCACCTCCCCCAAACACATAACCCTTCTATGAGCAGAG
Source organism: Grus americana (assembly GCF_028858705.1). Lineage (NCBI taxonomy): Eukaryota > Metazoa > Chordata > Aves > Gruiformes > Gruidae > Grus > Grus americana. The sequence goes on from NC_072864.1 coordinate 14,195,735, forward strand.
CTTAACTTTAGCAAGTGGTCGACTAACTCTTAAAATATACTTACAGCTTCTCCTGAACACCTCCCATCACAGCCTACTCACCAACACACACTCCAAACCCTGCTAACTTGCTCACCCCCTTCCCCTTAAACCTTCCAGTCCCACAGGTGCTGCCAGTCTCTGGTGGTTGGGGAATTGGGTCCAGCTGCTCCTCCAGACAGGGCAAGCCACTGCTTCCAGCCCAGTCATAATTCTGTAAACTCTAAAGAAATATTCATAGTAATTCAGTGTCTATATTGATGTCAATTATTACTATATTAACAACATGGTCTTGATGTAATGCTGCTGAGATCTTTAATTTAAATCCAACAATAATATTTTAATGTCGGGTAGAACAAAGATCTAAAAACATATTCTGTATCAAATGGTAAGTACTACAGAAAAACTAGAACGGAGACCATGGAACTACACCTCATCACCAAGCTCATAATTTTTTCTGAACTACACTAACACAATCTCTACTTCATCTGATATGGAATCCAGCTATCACAGAATTATTCACAGAGCAGCCCTGGTTCACAGTGGGGTTTTTATGTTTGAATTTCTTTCAAGAATCACTCAGGTGTGCTGTATTGGATGTCAAAAAGAAAGTATTTTTCAGAAGTAAAGAAAAACTTTTTCCTACTGGAAAGCTGATGAACTTGATTGTATTTATGATCTTAAAAAATCCCAACAAAACATACATGCATAAAAATTAAATAATTAAAGAGTTTACCAGCCTCAGGAGTGCAAGTTTAAAATATCTAACTCTGATTTCAAGAATCAATTACTCTTTTTCTGGAATTCAAGGGATCTTTGTTAAATCGACAAATCTGCAAAATTTATTTTTTTCATTCCTAGCCACAATTCATCATCTTCAAAAACATGAAGCTACACCAGCACAGAAAAAAAGTCCTTTTAGAAAACAGTAATACATTTCAAAAAAGTATTTTAAAATATATGTTCTCCTTATTGTAGCCAAGCACAAGATGGGAGGAGAACCATCCTCCAAAATTGTTACGCAGATGTAGGGCCAAAATTGCCACACAAAGCCCAGAATATGGTCTGAGGCTCATACACACAGCAAAGGCCAGGAGAGAAAACTTACTGTCCTGCTTTGCTGTGATGCAATAACACTGCTGTTCGTAGACTCAAAGTAGGGCATGTGCTTCTGCTCCCAACCCCACCTGTATGCCCAAGGGTGACCTAGATTTTGGCATTCTGCAGCACTGTGCTTTATGTTGGCACCTCCAATATGGGACGTGCACAGCCCACGGCTTCAACTGCAAGGACTAGGCTGCCCATAAGGTATTCCTGAACTTGAGCGCATTTCTCCAAAAGCTCCAGCCATCAGTAGTCTGAAGTTTTTGGTTTATCTTTTCAGGCACGTGTGGTAATGAAAATGCACACAATACTCTCAGAGTTACCAAATACCATTGTCCTTTACTCAAAAGAAGGAGAAGTGACAGCACATAATGCAGTAACTGCACCTGAATCACACACTTTCCGCTGGAGGATATCAGATGATCTTTCCTCAACAAGCTGGTTCACCTATGCAGCAGCCAGTTCTGGAAGTGCTTTTCTTTGATTAGAAAATCATCATGGATTTAATGATCTCCCTGTTCTTAGCCCTGTATCATACTACACATGAATTTCTAGCCTTTTTGCAGATCAAAAGAGATGAAAGAAGGCTAAAAAGCTACAAGTGCGGCAAAAGTACGTAGGGTTCATAATCTCACATAGAACTAACAGGTTACGTAAAGCCATATTACCCCCAAAACCACTCCTCCGTATAGACAGGTATTACTTCCAACTCTCTAGACAAATCAATGAGAAAAAGGGGATAATGTTACCAGCCACAATACTGACATGCAATTACGCTCCCTTGAAGTATTTCCAACATAAGTTTTGACTTAAGTCACCTCAAATCACTAGGTATCAGAATGCAAATACCTAAAATTAAGCTCTACCTATTTCAACTGAAAGAAAACCTTATCTTTATCTGCTGAGGTCTGACTACACCTTTTAAACTGCTTCTATGAAAGTGGAAATTAGTAACGAGATTTCTTCTGTTTTCACAAATACTACTAAATAATTGTAAACCTTTTTCTTATTTCAATAATCTAAGAAAAATCTAAACCAATTTATACAGTTTTGAAATGGAAATCTGATAATTTATAGATAGCTTTCTGTTATGCAGTGAACTGTCATTGGCAGAAAAACTATACAAAAATACAACCGAGATATTGGTACATACAGCATTCTCCACACAGCGTTCAGAATAAATCACCCTTTTTCTCCCCCATGTATTTTGATATTACACAGTATGATTCAGTTAGGACAATGTACACTGATATTAGTGATCCATTTATCAGTTGTGGTATTTAGTTTGAACATAATTATCATCTCTACTTTTGAATAGAAACGAGATTTCCAATTCAATATATGTTTGCCCACTAGGAAAAGGAAAGCCAGTAAAACCCCTGGGTTTTTGTGAGTATTTTGCTGAGTAGAAATAAACACATTGCTTGCTGCTCAAACAATTCCTAATGAGGTTCATGCATACTTCATACATATAATGAAAAAATGCAGGAACTTTTTAAAGAAAGGTTATATATTTTGATACTTCCAACTTTGAAAAAAATGAAATCAATACAGTTGATGGGTTAAGAATCACAGCAGCTAAAAATATCTTTCTGTCATGATGTGTTGGTTGTGACATTAGGAAACATAACTATAAAATTTGTCTTAATGTGCAGCCAGAACAAACTGATTTAGAGCTTCCTTTCTCCAAGACAACCTAATTTATATTTTAATTTGCTGGAGGTAATTGATTATCATGGAGTAAATGCATTATACCGAAAACTCTATTAAATCACTAACAATGGGAGCAATTTTTTTTTCTCTTTTTGGATAAAGTTTAACCTTTGTAAGCATTTTAAAACTAATGTATCAGGCTCCAATTATTTTATGGTCTGTATTAAGCACTGTTTGGGGTTCATGTCCCTTTAGACTCCAACACAGTACATTATACTATACAAAGCAATTTGCCCAGAATAATGAGTTCTGTAGTAGCTTCATGAAGACCAGGATCGAAATGTTGCTGCTGCAGGCAAGCATTTGATCTGATATAAAGTATAGTGGGGACCAGGCTGGCAGATTGCTGCTCATCCTATTTGTATTGTAACTAACAGAGACATGAATATTCTTTAACTAATGGGTGGTGGTCAGTACATGGCCCATAGAAACCAATCCAAATTTACAGACCAAAGTGGATAAACTCATCTTTTTAAATACTCAATATCAATATGGCTATAAAGTGTAATCTAGTAGATAATTAGACCAAAAAATCAAGGAAAATCGATGAAGTGTAAAGGAAATAGAAAAATCTATGCATTTCCAGCAACCAATACCCTCAAACTGAAGACCAGAACTAAATGAATAAAAACTGGAAAATTAATTCAGATAACATCTGTATTTTATTAACCACATGTATCTATGTTTCTGTAGTGTTTGCTTATACTGATCACATTTACCAAAGTAATTTTTATTTTATGAGGAGTGTAATTCTTTCCTTGGGAATAGCTGTCTAGCTTTTTTAGCTGCTTGAGTTTAGGTGTGCATAAGATAGACTCAGTTGAAAAGGGTCGGATTTTACCAAGCATTGAGATTCTTCTAGAATCCAGGAATATTATTTTTCTAGCAGATGGTCTATTCTCTTGTGAAAAAACAGCTGCTCAGGAAATGGGGAAAAAAAAGGTGGTTCTTCAATTTTTTAAATTTACATCTGTAGTATATTCTATATGAAAATTTTGAGGGTTCTTCTATGTACAGAATAAATTAAAACCAACTCGAGTATAATATTCCTGACAGTGGGATTACCTGTTAATTCATGCTGCTTAGGAGGAAGTGCATAAGCTCACTTGTGAAACTCCATAGAGATGAGACTGAAACTCTAAAAACCTCGACCTTCATCCCTGCTGACCACACCAAACGGCTCATTGACTGTTTTTGTGGTCATGTTCTAATGGAAGGGGCAGGAACCTTTCACAGGAGGTGAAGTGAAGCTCCTAAGACAGTAATATAAAGGTTTCTAGTTAATATTAGTGGAAATAATATTATCATTTTACAGCTCTGGTGTAGTGCCAGCTATAGCATGAATAAGATGGATAAAACTGTATCCATATCCTGCCTTTGGTCTAACATGCAGCTACATGGGCCACTTTTTTTCTCATCCTGTCTGTGATTGAAAATGCTTCAAAGCATAATCCTTGGACATATGCCTTATACCATGTCTCCTGCTGTGTTCTTTTTTTCTGATCTGAAATGTGGTGGTCCTTGGTTTACTCACCTAAGCTGTACTCATACATCTGGAACAATTTGTTATTCTTTGAAGCAAGCGACTATAAGGCAAACAATGCTAACACCAAATTTCTAGGCAGCTTTCTCACTTCCCAGATCTGCTAAAAAACTTCACTTTCAATTACTTTCAGTTTCAAAAACTGAACTGTTTTAAAGCAGATGGTAAACTTGCACTGCAAATTGAGCATGTTGCTCCTATTATTTTTTAACAGAAGTCAGATGTCTAATTTCCTGCACACCATTCTGATAATTTAATCCATCTAGTCCAAGCAGGGAATTATTTAGAAAAGGAACCTTCTTTGGAAATTAACTGATAGCTGCAGGCCTAATGCAAGCTGTAAAGCAGAAAGACAATGAAACACAATAAAGGAAGAGCAATATATAAACCCATAATCTGGATTCTTACATCAAACATTTACAAATAAAATCCTGGAAAGTGTTATGCATATTGATAGCAAAATACTCAGTTTCTTATTCCTTACAGGTTTTTTTCCAATTAACCTCCATCTTCTCAGGCCTAAAGCCTCATACACAACATTATGTGCTATCAATCTGATTTTCACTTTTGACCCAGGGTCAAAATATTACTTAATTCTTTCATTTTGTCTTTCAGAAGTGAACACAGTTCCTTCAGCTAAGCACAGAGCATCATCAAGGACTGATCCCGAGCACTTTCACCTCCACTCAGATCAGCAACAAAGGGATGATAAGATTGCAGAAGCTATAAAAGAAAGGCAAATTCAGGGAATGTTTGTTGCTAAATAAAAAATTCCCCCATGAAGAATTCAGCAGCATCAGCCTGCTCTCCTTGCCTGCCTGTGAATGATGCCTTGCAAAGTTGGAAACCTTTTCTTTGCCACCGCACACACAGAAGAATCCCTCAGATGTCAGTAAGTCAAATAAAGGAGGGAGCAGCATGGTGACTAAAAGGCACGTCCTTGTTTTTTATTAAACAAGGGCATTCGATAACCTAATGGGGCTATTACACATTGTGAGGCTGTTTCAGAGAGACAGAAAAGAAAAAGTAATGCTTTTTACACTGCATTGTATTAAACTTTAAAAATTCTGTAATTTTATTATGGCTCCATTTATATATGACTATATATAATCTGCTCAAGAGCATTTACAGTTTTTATGATTGCAATGATTTATTGACTATGGAGTAATATATACTAAATAGTTCCTATAATACTTTGGTACAGAGATTTTGCTGTATGTCTCACCAGTTAACCTCCCCAAAAAACTAGTTTTAAAATGCCTCAGTACACATCACTATTAATCTTTATCTCTCTAAATTCTGAGCATTCTGAGAGAAGTGGGAAGCTGACAAGCCTTTCCTATATTTCTTTGCATCCAAGTTCCAATCCCCAAATCATATTTTCTCCCTAATTTAGCATCAACAGCATCAAACTGTAACTGTAAACCATTGCTGAGAACAAGCTTTTTTTTTCCAGTGGCTAGAGAGGTTGAAGTTGTCCAGGTATCACATCTGGAGACACAGACACAGTGTGCTTTCCTTTCCACATAAGCAGAACTATAGACTCTTTGAGGATATCTGGAAATATTTTCACCAAAATTATGAAAAATTAGTATCTTATACTTTGATTATTTTTTAAAAAAATCAAATAGATCCCAATATATCAGACTGGCTGAAATAAAATATAGATGGATTTAATAGGAAACAAAACCACAGCAAGGATAAGGCGCTCTCATATGCAATATAAGAGTTTATGAAAAAAACAATGGGGAATTTACTAAGTGGAAGATGCTTTCCCATGCCTACTAAGGCAAATTTTTAGGACAGTTTGAATTTTAACTTTATTTTTATCATGCTGCAAACCCACATCACCTATCCCACCACAGATGGAGTTCACTGGATTAAAGAGGTCTCAAAAACTGGTCTGTGAAAGATTGAAGCATAGGTGAGAATACAGACCCTTTTGGCTTCAAACTTCTGCTCTGTATGCTCATTGTGCTGTGTAAAAGACTAAAAGGTACCGATTTGTGAAGGAGCTGTTACAGTATCACTCTAATCAGTTCATGTCACACCTTCTTGGGGTCAAAAGAACTTGCTTGAACAAACCTTAGTTGGGCTAAGAGTTTCTCACTATACAAGTATGTAAACCCGATATTGCAAAAAATAAAAGGCAACCACGTCTGTAGTCTTAAGGATGCATTACAGAAAGACTGACAGACCTAAATTACTGTTTACCCTGAAACTGAGAAGACAAATACTCTGTAACACACTATTAGTCAGAAGCATCATAGCTAACTATAAATGTCATAAACAATCTCACCATGGCAGCAGAGTTCTGTGCAGGCTGATTCATACTTCTGCAGTTCATCAACTTCTTCAGCCCACGCTCGCCCTGGTATCTCTGCAGGGCAGGTATAACCTGTTATATCACACCTCTCCGAAATGCTGCATTGTGACATCAGTGCTCTGGATGTCAGCAGTGACATATGAAGGCCGTAATAAATAACTTTTTCTAATTCACCTTAACCTGGGTTATAAACAAATTCACAAAGATGGCTGCAGCATCCACAACCTGCAGGCAGTACTGAAAGTCCCTTCTCCAAGCACAACCTGACTTACTTCAGAAACAGATTTGTTTAGGGGAGTGAAGGTATGTTTCAGACCACGCTGTCCTAAAAAATCTCCTCTGAAAAAACTGAACTGATTGAACCCAGAAGACTACAAAAATTGTGTATTATTATTAGTTTAAACATCCTATGATTTTTTTCAGCCAACCTTATTTTAAGGCCCAACTCTGTTGAGTATAGCTGGTAAGAGCAATCAAATAGGAATAAAAACAGGGCAGAATTCAGTTCACCCTAATAAATGCAGAACATTAGGGCTTTCTGGGGTTCATAAGTCCTTAAACCTGGAAATATATCATGTTTGCATGCACAGAAAAATCCAGTCTATAGAGAATTTTGCTAAAATTCAGAAACAGATTCTGAGTTGAAAGCCATTTGTTCACTAAAATAAAATAATAAAAAAAAATCAACCAAAAACCACAGTAAATCTCAGTGCCAATGCCAGATTTCTACCCTGCAGTGACCAGCATTTGTTCTGTATTAACATCGGTCTCAATGGTTGCGTTCCTAGATCCATCTAGATACCAGACAGCATTTTGTACATTGAAACAATGAGCCCTCTATTGTTGCTGAACTTACATAGTATAATTACTTGTTATCCCATTCACGAATCTTGCTTTGCTTTCATATATTCCAGCCCTGTCTAAGTGCTAGAACACCAAGCACTACAAGAAAAAATGGCCAAGATATGCTAGTCCAAAACTACTACTTGCTATGACTGAAGAGATCTTTGCTACTCATTTATCTGTTTAAGGTACTCTCTTCTATCTTGCCTGACTATTTATTTGCATAGTCTCCCCCAGTAATGCAGTTATCAAGTGGATCAAAGTAATTAATAGAATAAGAATATATGGCAATGAAGCCTGTCTGAAAGGGAAGAAAGAGAAATTCATTGTGGATATTTAATGTCTGAGGGGGGAAAACCAGACAGATGCATTATTTTTATACACATGCTGTACATTGCTGATGGTTACATTGGTTGTGTAAGTGTTCTTTGATATAAGTATGCCTCTGAAGAGAGTGCTGGGAATCTTGTGCTGGTAGCTGTGTTATGTAAGTGTACTGTCAGCTAGAGTGACTTAGGAAGTGGCTCTTATTTTGAAAAAAAAAGAAAAAGAAAAAAAAAGGAATAAATTTATGGGTTTAGTTCAGGAATTCTTCTCTAGAGGCATAACATAGTGCTTAAAATAATGAGAATCCCTCCTTGGAGGTATCTCTTACCGAGAAAGAGCTATAGTCGAAAATTGCAATGCTAGAAACACTGCCCTAGAGAAAGTTATAATACAATAATGAAAGACTGAGATTCGTTTCTGCAACATAAGAAAAATTCTACCATGGGTCTAAACCAAAGCCATTATAAATCTAAGAACATTTGAGCCCTAGAGACAAATCCTACTACAGTACCACATACTAACTCTGCAGCTGTGGAAATCTGAACGTGACAGTAGAAATATCCTGAAAAGGAGGATTTCCTCTACTGAACACTAATGAAGATCTGTGCCATTTAACAATGAACACTACAACCCTCATCATCCATGTTTTGAAGGTTGCTCTGTTTCACAGTATGCTTAGTAACTGAGGCATTTCAACACCTACGACTTCATTGTGCAGTGAATGGTGGACTTTGAGACAGTTTAGTAAGACGTGTTATCCCTTCTTTGCAGCAACTTTAGAAAACCATTCATCCTGAAGGACAGTATGAAATGCTAACTTGCTACTAGTTGCATTTGAGACTCCTCTACTAGGAGAAGGCTCTCCTCTAGAAATGATGAATGCACAGGTCAGGATGATTTACACTAGAAGTCAGCTGAGGAAGCTACCTTGATATCAGAACTAATGGCATCATTCCTTTTCTAAATTGAGATAGTATCTGCAGAAAGGTTTGACTGTAAGCAAGAACTTCATCATTTTACCACATCACATCAATAAGTTACACTCCCTTATCGACCATCAATTGGTTCACAGAATTGAAAAGATTATTGTAGGACAAAAGTTAGTCTTTTAACAGACTCCAATTAAGTGACTCTATATTAGAAAAATGTATTAGAAAAGTACAGTAATCATGTAATAGAAATAAAATTGGTAGCATCCTTGTGTACCTTGATGGTGTGTCTGAAAACCTGTCTGTTCTATCAGTATCAGTTGGTCATGAAAAAATAAATGTTATATCTTTTTCCAACCTTATCCTGTCACATCAATTCTATGAATAAACAGGAATTATATTTTAATTTTATATTAACCCTATGGTCGCATATGACCCAAGGTTCACAGACTTGTGAAGTGTAGTTCTCCTGACAATGTAAGATTGCTTCTGGTGACTCTGTATGTGTTACTGTGGATGACTGTAATGAAAGACACAAGAGGTTACATTGAAAGGAGAACTACCAAAATAAAGAAGCTACTATTGTTATTCCCTTGAGACTGATCTTGGGATCTGCCACAAAATTAGAAGGCACTGCCAATACCAAGGACTGTGACATGAAATTTAACGCTATAAGGTGCAGTTTTTTGTAGCTTCTTTTGCTATTAATTGTGCATTCATAAACTGGAAATTATGAAGACAGAAAGAAATCCAGCTTATTGCTTAAAGGACAATTACGTATTACCACCTTGAGGCAGCTGTGAAGAAGGTGAATGCAATTCTAAATTGGAAGTAATGAAGCATTTTTATTGGGCACAAGGGAATATTAATGCTAGGAAATAAGAACATGGGAAAGACCTAATTTGGCATATTGCTATCTGGTGTAGTTCTGAGTATCCTTGATCTTTATCCATGAACATAAGAAGGGTTACTGTTTCAAATAGTTGTCTTCTGAAGAGCGACTGGAAGAGCTTGGCTTTAAGCTACCTAAACAGAAACTCAGGGGTTGATGTGAGCACTGTGATGATCTCCTAGAGTAAATGCTGAGTCACAAATGACAGAAGCATAGTAGAGACAAAAGATCAGGAGGTAGGATGGGTGCACTGGTGCTCTTTGGGGTGTTACAATACAGAGACCTGACTGGTGTGTGTCCACTGGAGAGACACAGGCCACTGACAGTGCTAATGAACTCTCCTGTTTCTCTTTTGGTTTTGTTTGTGTGTGGGTTTTTTACACCACCTTAAGATTTATTGATTTAATGTTTATAGCATGTTTTAAGTCAATTATAGAGCATAGAGCAGTACTTTATGTAGATTCCTTCATATCAGGTAATTATGATGTGGTTGCCACTGATCAACAAGAAAATAACTCAGTGTTCCAGATTTTCTCAGCATTTTCTTCCAGTCTTCTGCTCAAAAGTTTAATTGTAATATATGTTCCATTTTTCTGATGTGTGTTTCAAAGAGCAGACATCCACAGAGTCACAGAATGGTTGAGATTGGAAAGTCAATTCAGTCAGTTTTCAATCCAACTGACTGTCCCAAGTCTAAGTAGATATCCACATTCTAACATTTTAAGCAATATAGTTACCATTTGGTAAGGAAAATTTTTTTTTTTTAATTTTACATGCAATAATGGATCATTCTTGCTCAGCTATGTATTTGCAATTGTACCTTCAAGGGTAATAATTGCATCTCTAGGTGTCTAAATCTTAATCAGTTTGTATACAGTTACTTGAACTTCATCCACATGATCTCACAGAAATTAGAAAGTCTGTATATATATATATGTGAATTGTGGAACTATATTACTAATCACTACTTTGATTCCTCCTCCTCCTTCTCCTCCTCCAGTCCATTGCTAAATATCCATGGCTAATTTATGCACCATAGATGTAGTGCCAAGTCATTCATTGTCTGAAACAGTAGAAACACTTCTCAGACATACAACTACCATCCTCATATGGGCAAACTCATCCAGGCCAGTATGGAGCTACACTTCCATTTTGACCTTAGTGTGTCAGTAACTCCCTAGTGTATATATTTACATATTTATATTCTTTAATTTTTAGTTCATTTAGAGAACTTCAAGAAAATAAGAAAATGCTTAGGATACCAAGGATTAGTGGTGGTGTAATTAATGAGAAACTATCAAATAGATGTGGTAATTACAATGCTCTCTGGGACAAGGTGTTTAATGGGACAATTCAAAGTACATCCAGGGTATTTAATCCCTTGGAACTCATTTTACATCTGCTTTATTACAAATGAAATGCAAAGACTTAAGCATTGGTCTTGCTTTCATTGTTCAGGAAATAGAGCTTATAATTAGCTCCATAAAGCAGGAAAGTATTTAAATACTTTGCATTCTGTGTATAGCAACAGGGTACAGTTCACAATGCAGATCCTGCAGGAGCCTAAAACACAGGCAAATCAAAAAGAAAATTGTGAAGTAATACAACTGAGATGTGGTAAAGTGTTATATATAAAATCTTGTGCACTAAAGAATAAATATCACTTTCCTGGCTAGGGGGGGAAAAAAAAAAAAAAAAAAAAAAAGAAGAAGAATGAACTGCCTCTTCAGTTTCAGGGAAACCAGCAGTCCTTGCCAGAAGAATAAATCAGACAGTCGGAGACAAAAACTATTATAGATTCACTTGTGTGAAAAAGTGACCTCACTGAAATTGTCTTTAGCATTGTGGCTGAATGCTTGATGGCTCAAAACAGATCTAGTTTAGTCAACCTTATCTTCTTCAATGGGAGACAGTAGGAAACATAGTAGTTATAAGGTCAGAACTGCAAGGTCAAAAGCATGTGTCGTCATGTCCTATATACTGCATTTCTAAATGCAAATTAAATAAGGGAAAAATAAGGTAATATCTCACTTATTGAGCAGTTAGGGACAGTTATATAAGAAGCAAGGGAAAGTAAAATGATTGATTCAGCTAATAACTGAAATCAAGACAGCATGGATTCGTGCCCCAAATGCTTCACATAGTATCTTGGCTCCTGAAGCTGAATTTTAGCCTGGTCTGCTTCTTAGAGCCTCTTCAAATAGCAGAAGTCATCACAGATGATTGTGTTCAATATAGTAAAATCACCCATGCTGCTTCAGTTCATCTCTACTGTTATCTGCTGGACTGGCACTGTACATCAGGCATGACCTAATTAGCTAAAGACTAATGGACCAGTTGCCAAGATACAGCTGTGTGCCTTTAGATGCTGAAGTCTGCAGAGGAAATTCTTGTTCTGTTTGCTGGTAGCATCTGCATCCTCATGCTAAAAGTAGTACAACCCCCCCACCTAAACGAATGTCTGTCTCATTTTTAGCAATATGCCTGCACAGTGCCTACTGAGCCACAGTCCAGTACACCATTTGGGAGTATTACCAATTGCATTAAGAGAAAAGGAGAAGAGAAAAGTTAAAGAAAACTCATGAATGGTATCCTTACTGCTCTAATTAAGAGCTGGAAAAGCAAAAAAACTATGCCATCATGTTGAGGAAAGGAGAGGAGAGAAAACAAGTTACTTCAATCACATAATGCAAAGGTTAATGAAGACAACAAAATGTGGCATAACAGAAAACATATACTATTTGGGAGAAAACTTTGCTCTGTCCTTATTGACAGAAATCTGCACTCGCTTTGGCATAATGGAATTCTCTTTGAACGCTACAACGTCTTCACGCTAAAACCACCCACCATTTGGAGAAGCGGGATGCATCTAACGGATGCATCTCTTTTAAACAGATTTATTAGAGGAGTTTCATCTGGCAAAATACGGCTTTGACAATATCATAGGAAGCATGGTTGGAACAATAATTTCCTTCTTCTAGTTTTCCTCTAACTTGGGCAGGTATTTGCAGAAGATTGCAGAGAATTGCCAGTTGAAGGGTCAGGGCTTGGGAGCTGGACAATGAATGCAATTTGTGAAGGATGCAGAGAATCATTGCCCAGTGCTGGTCTTCAGAGACATACTGCATAAAGAAGCAGTTCTTGTATAAAAACGCAATTCCATGCCTTAAATGATACGCATATGGGCATGGCTTTTCCCAAGCTTTTGCTTCCTTTCTAGGTGCTGAGCAGCCCATGTTTCCTTACATCTGGTAAAAGAACTGCTGCATAACTGCAGTTAAAATGTGTATCATCTTGTTCTGCAATGCCCAGTTTCGTACTGCTTGTGCGATGAGTCTACTCAGATTCATACAGTGTGACAGAACCACTCGGACAGTATATGATTTATCTGCACAGAGGTACAAGGGCCCCTTTTTTCAGAACCTTCAAAATCCTAAAGCATTCCCTGCTGCAAATAATGTACATGATCTCAGACTTCCCAGGAATGAAGCTTGTGCACTGAACTTGCTCAGAGCAGGTTACTCTACTTTCCCTTGTCTTTCTTGAAGGTTTACAAGAAGAAAGGAGTATTTTAAATTTAAGGACAGCACATGTGGAAACATGAACAGTAGAAAAAATCTGAACATGCTTCAGTGAATTATTATGCGCCATGTTACTTTACTTTCCTGGATTTCTAAGCTAAGGCCACCCCAAGGACTTGTCAGTGCCTGTTATGAAGGAAAAGACAAACTGAATCACAACATGGGAGAACAGAAAAACTCTAAAAAGAAAACATTCTAGCAGGAATTCAGTCAGCTGTCCTCCTCTAAAAATTACCATTGTTGAACTCAGGGAGGCCAGACATGCCCACTAGGCTCAGGCTTGACAATCTCTCAGAAAACAATGTTAGTCTCCCATGCCATTTTACATTTGGATATGAAATAAATCATGAAATGGTTCTTTAGGCCTGAAAAAGCTCTTAGTGTTCTAAAGCTTCAAAAATGATAGGCAGAGTCTATTAATGATAACATTTGTGGGGGAAAAAGCAAATGGATTGGTACTGGGCTTCAGGGAAGAATTACATTCCAGAAACACTTTAGCACATTGCAAACTCTTCTGCACTAAGCTCTTGGTGTATAATCAAAAGCCTGACTTGTTAGCTCTTGTGGTATCTTCCATCTTCAGAACAACTTATAAGAACTACCTAATCCTTACAGCATCACAGTGAAGTATTGTTATCTCCATGTCCCAATGAAATTGAGTTGCCTCGCTCAGAGCTATGATGCAGAGTCAATTATGAGACTGTAAACTATGGCTCTCAGTGCCTCCTTCCCACTGGCAAGAACATGCTTCTCTCTTGGTTGAACTTGGCTATTTAGCAAGATTTAGATCTTTGGAAAATATTGCTCGGTGATGACATGAACAGATTACTTTGAAGAATAAGTAAGAAGAGTAAGAGGAGAAAGAAATTTATTATGCAACTGAACCATAAACAATTTATTTAGCAACTAATCCTACCTCCTTTTTGATAGAGTGACTGAAAAGCTCCTCAAAATAAAACCTCCTGATGCTAAAACCTTGCTTTCTTGTTTGAAGGCTTTGTTTCCCTGGACTATTTCCAGAACACCAAGCCAGCAGGTAGAATATCAGTACTGCACAGGAACAACGGTGAATGTAGCCTAGAAAGCAAACTGCAAAGTGAAATATGACTTCATATTAACAGTGGGTCTTTTCCTTTAGGGTCTGAATGGCTCTTTATTTTCTTGAACACCACTGCCAACAAATATGCGTACCATCTACCACCACCCCCAGATTTGAAGAAAATAAATTCATGAACATAAACATGGTTTTGAGTATGACAAGAGCAGTTGCAAAAATATTTTGCATTCACTTTGAATGACCAAAAATATTTTGGAAACACTGCACCTACAGACCAACACCAAAGAAAGCAGCTGCTCCTAAACAGAATGCAGAATTCTCTGCACAAACTGTGAAAGGTAATGTTTGGATGTAAGTGCAATACTATTTCCAAAAAAAGTTCTATACATTTCTGTATAGACAAGACAGAGGTTCTTCGTATGAAATGCTGTGTACACAATTCCCTTTAAATGGACACTATTTACCCATAAGATACCAAAACATTTACTTGAGCCAAAATCCACTCTTTTATGTTCCTTACCATTATCATGTCATCTGTTGTTACATAGCAAAGCATTCGTTATGTAACATTGTATAGTACTACCTTTAGAAAGATCTACAAATGAACAGAAAATAACCTACCAAAAATATCTTCAAAATAACTTTTTCAGTCAGTTTTGCTGTAACTTCTCTCACGCTATCAAAAAAGATGTTAAAAAAACCTTCATATGTTGTCAATCATAATTTATGGCTGCTTGCTTGCTTGTTTTAAATTAACAAACATTTTAAAAGACAGATAAATATAATTAAATGAAATGTTTGATACTTTATGAATTTTCTAGATCTCTTTTTCCGTTGGTATTTTTTGCACAAACTTTTCTGAAGTTATTTCTTACTTCCTTAGTTAGTAAAAAGTTAAATATTAAAAGGGAAGTCAGAGGAGAATTGGACATTGAATCCAAAAGGACCCTTGCTGCATCAGAAGAATATTGTGATTTAAAACCCCATAGCTGCAACTAAGGAAATGCCAGGAGTGGCATAACCTACTTCTTTGTGTCCTGTTCTTCTCTTTCCTGTGGCCTGACTCCTCTCCATACCCTCCACTGCTTCTGTGAGCCCTGCAATCCAGTCCATGCCCTCTCCTTTGCAGCACTATTTCTGTTCTTGCCTCCTTCGCGTCCTGCTAATATTTCCTTCCACAGGATACTTGGGTTTCCCATTCAGCGCTGTTATCTGTCTTGTTGCCCATCAAATACTTCAGGTTTCTGTTCTTATCTGCCCTTTCCATCACCAGCAGGTTACTGTCTGTTTATCTTCTCTTGCCATTCCTTCACATTCAGCTCAGGCAGTTCTCTCCTGTTTCCTCTAGGCCGTCAGCGCAGGACAGACACTGTCTACTCTCAGGAGCTGTGCCAGGCAATAAATTTGGATCCAGCAATAAAGAGCTGCTTTTCTGCTAACTTTCTCCTACATGTTGGAGCATATTAATTGTCTCTCAGTCTGGGGATGCTGTAGGTGCAAACCCATTAGCAGGACTGGTGCTAATCATGTTCAGTTAAGACAAAATCCTCAGAGAATCTAGGTAACAATTGTTAATAAGCTTGTATGGATCGTGTATGGAATATGTCAGAAGCTTACAGCATGTCTAAATTCTTCAGAGAGACTTCAAAGACTGTATCCCTCCTTGCAGACTTCACTTTCCTCAGACCCAAAATGGCTTTTCAGGAAAAATGGTTTGCTGTCTTCGGGAGTTCTTTTTTTGGAATGTATGGATAAAAGTCAGTTCTATTTCAGACTAACACAATTTTGGTAAACAAAGATTTCTCTGTATCATGGAGAATGCTGGGTAAGCTTCACACTCACCATTCCTGTTGCTTTCAACTGGACCTATTTTTGCCCATCCACAATATGCTTCACTTCCCATGACTTGATAGTTCTGTGCTTTTTCAAAAGGGATCAGGTCGGATGGGCTTTTATTGATGTTGCAATGCCATATCAGCCCTGGGAATATGAAAATCTTATTCACCCAGAGCTAAACCTCAACAGAAGAATCTAAGAGCACCAAAATCTCACTTTGAGCAAGACAGGAACTAGAAAAAGGAGTAAGCATCATCTCCTGCACCCACCAGTTCAAGCACATTATTTCTAATCATTCAAATGCAAGCCATAAAATACCACTTTAGAAGTCAGAACAGTACCAGCACCCTCGCCCCCCTGTATGGCTGACAACATGCAAATACATTGGCAATGCAGACATGCCTATCATTTGTATACGGTCTCTAGAGGCTCCAGGAGTCTGGATCTGCACATCAGAAGCAGATTTATTGGACTGTGACTATGTGCTCTGCACAGTAAGAACCAATGAATCTTGTGCTGGATTGATTAAAATTGTAATTGTACAATCTCTGTGATCCAAAGAACAAGGAGTCATTTTTCACAGTGAAACACTTAGCAATTGGACAGACTCAAACTGTCTGCCTCATGGCATTTGTAGCTGTTCTTTACATTGCCACATAAATCAAAGGCGTGTATTTTGACCCTCCTACATATAATGCAGCCAAACAGGAAGCAACACAACAAAAAGAACATTGCTGGTTGAATTTAGAGCAGTTTTTCAGAAAGAAAAACAATAGTGGATATAAACCCTTTACACACCCTTTTTTTCACAAAATGTGATATGATCTGCATAATAAAAAATACAAACTCCATACAATTAACAACTAGGTTGCTTAAATTATATGAATATTCCATTTTTACTACTGCATATAAAGGGAAAGAGAGAGGGGGAAATGCAGATATAGAAAGAGCTAGCAAAGCAATCAGGTTCATTTCAAAATTAGAATGGGGGGATGGGGAAAGAGATCTGAAATACCTTCACTTATTTGTTTCTATTTTGATAAGAGCTGTTCATAAGATCAAGAATAGAAAATTATTGCTCTCCATGCCTAATAACGTTTTCAGACAATCAAAATCACAGCAGTTTTTAAAAAGAGTTTAGAGTCTGGTTTGTCATCCATTATGGTTATGGAGAAAAAAACCATGTATGCAAATAACCTGTGAAATACCAAAACTTCTACTAGACCTCTTCAGGAATTCTGCAATAGCTCATGGGCTAAGAACTGTCAATTTACACTGCTAGTGCTCAGAAAAATTCTCCACTATGGTAGAAAAACTGCAAGTATTTATCTCTGAGTGACACCCTCCCCAACCCCCGCCCCCCCCCAAAAAAAAGTGAAAGAGGTAAAAAAGCACAGACACTCAGAAGAAACAACCATATCTCCAGCAGTCAGAACGTTTTCTTAGGAGAGTGCTCAGACAGCTACTGCCACATTTAGCAAGACTAGGTTGATAGGGAACTGAAGCCAAAGCAGAGTTCAGAGACAAAGCCTAGGACTGAACAGCTCACCAAGGGGACTGTTACTGCCCAAGACTCTTAAATCTGATTTTTTCAAACTCATTGTGTTATGCAGTTAATGGGTTACCTTAGCATGGCATTATTGATTCTGTGCTCTGAAGTATCTATTCACAATTCAAAGAGCTGCACAGAGAAGAGATTAGAGACACATTAGTGACACCTGTGGAATGCAGTTTAGCTGCCCACCAGCGCACCCCTGCTGTATGTATGGCACAGATCACACTAAGACTCCAAATGCCAGTTTGTGCCACAGACTATGTTAAAATGATGTCAGCATGTGGGCAAACAAAAATAAGGAGCTTAAGATGGAAAGCATCTATGTGTTTCAAGTTCCTATACACTGTTAGTAATTGCTATCTTCAGCAGTTATATTTGCTGCTCAAGTGACACCTACAAACTGAGCCATTACCGGTGAGACAGTTTCTTCGCATTCTGTGGAATCACTTGCACTAGGCAAAGTCCTTGATATTGAGTCATCCTTAGCAAAGTCACTTGCACAGCTCCCCACACCTCTTATCTGAAGTGATAAGAGAGCAAATAAAAATTGTATCCTGCTTACCACAATTAACATATTTACAGCAGGTGATGCCACAGTTGTATTCAATTAGAGACAGTACAAACATTTTCCAATGAAAACCAGAGTGGCTATATTTAATCACTTCCTCTATTTCATATTATTTGTTTAGATTCAGACACAAAAGAATGGAAGCCAAAAGTATTTTTCACTGCCTAATAAATTAAAAGTGCATTCACAGAGATTTGACCATTCGAAAGGACAAAATTCAGACCCAACAAAGCAAATTATTTTACCTAATCTGCAATCTAAGATCACAAAATATACCTTTTATCCACCCACAATAATTTCAGGGGGAAGATGATCAGTGTAACTACTTACCTGCAGCTAAGGTAGAGACTTGGCCAAGTCATCCAGTATGTTAGTAAGAAACCCATACACAGCTTCTGCCTAAGAGCCAATAGCAGTATCTGTAAGCATGTCAGATCTTAGTCTCCAATAGTCCCATTGTCAAGGTCAATATATTTTAAACTCTTCAGAAATGGGAAGGGATTATCATGGCCCACAGCATCCCAGCATATTCCTTTTCTTTCAGAAGGCTGCAGAACCATTGCTTTAACATAGAAAAGTTGTAGCAGGATGACAAGTCAGACCTCAGAGCAAAATCAAGACTTTAAACTTGACCTTGACACCAACAGATTGTGAAGTACAAAACCCCTGTGTTCAAAAGCCTCTCCTACAGGGTTTACTATTTTCTGCACCTGAACCCAAGTGGTTTGAAGATACAGTTCAATTTTTCATTTCTCTTGAGACCCCATCCAGGTAGTAGAACAACAACAGAGCTACTGCATTGCTGAATCACTGAATCAATGTCAAGGTCATGTGTTTACTTGATAATCTCTGATATGCTGTAAAAAATATTTCTTGAGATAAATGTTTCACCATGACTGGGGTTCTGCACCTTTTTATCACAGATGATAGCTACTTCACAAGAAACAGAAACTAAGGCATACCTAGCTTTTTAAAAATTTGTATTAGTGATCTGTTTTCTTCACTTGAAGCCCCCTCTTGTTAAGGTACCGAGTATTAGGATCAGAATTGTCCTACTGGGGGCGGGGCGGGGGAACGGGATGAACAAAGTTCCTTCCAAACACATTGTTCGAGCTCCTGGCATTTGCTGGTAACTTTTTTTGTGAAGTGACAAAAAATAACCCTTGTTCTGGAAGTCCATTCCTAGGACAGTCAGGAGGGCTGGACCAGGGGACTGTCAAGGGCTGACTGTCCTATAGGTTACTGTAAAATAAGGACACGCTGTAATTACAAGGTAATGCAACTGGCTGTGAAAGATTATAGACAGCCAAACAGGCATTTGTTTTTTCTTATAAATATGTAGGAGCTGTTCTGTTTCCATTGACTGTTTCAGCTAATGGCTATAGGACTTTTGCCAATTTGCTGTGTCAGGTATGTCAGTGTTCATTTGACTTTCCTAACCAGGCTTTACCTAGTAATGCTCACCAGTAGTATACTAAAAACCAATTAAATAAATCCTAGATCTTTTATGATCTGTTGCAATTACAAGAGTTTTCTGAGATCAGACTGTTACAACAAAATGTTTATTAATATATAAACTGTTTTATAGGTGAATGATCAGTAATTCAACATACACAAATGGACCACTAGAAAAAGCTGCTTTGAGTTTGTATCAGCCTTCAGCTCTGACATTCACTGCTGTCCTTTCAGATTCTTGCTACAGTCAACTTCTGGCTATATTTTTACCTCCTCTTTCTGAGAGCAACTTGAGAACAGAAAGGTCATTGGTGACTTTCTTTCATGTCAACAAAATCTAGTTTAACAGCAGAGGAAAAATATGATAATAAGAAATGCCGTCTAGCACTCCCCTCTTCTGTGCAGCCCTGGAAGGCTGCAGTGGGAACGAAGCCCCGGGGAGCAGATGCCATCAGTCTTTCAGAACACTGGTTTTGTTAGCAAAGAACCACCAGTGTCCCTTCTAGTGAAAAGCTTACCATGCAACAGCAGAGAGGAAAACTGTCTAACATTTAGGAAAGTCAGTCACATACAGGGTATTGTGGACTTCCAGAGGCTTATCCCAGAATGACTCCCAAACAGTTACCTGCACAGGTCTAGCCCTCAGAGTCCCATTCTCTGGAACTATGCGGTACAGATAAATGTGACTGCAGCTGGACTTTCTGTGTAAGTCTTTTCTTTTTCCTTCTCCTTATTTTTTTTTTCCACTCAAGAGAAAGGCAAGCAAGTCCAAAACTACTGGCAAGAATCTGAGAGGAAACAAACTGCAAAGCAATTTATAGCGAGTATCGATCACTTGGTTGAATGTCCAGGAAGTCAATCTGTGCTCAATCTTCCCTAATGTACACTTAAATACTATACACTAACTAAGAGGGACAGCAGAGCTCTGATGGCCCATCTATACTGAGTGTCATTTAATTCTGCACATACCTGAGTGATCTTTAAATGAGCTGCAGCCGCAGTGGCCAAGCCCTCAGCAGCAACCAGCTGACTGAACACTTGTTTCTTGGTTGAATTTTGCAGCCCATCATGAACTCCATGCTGTTTTTCTGTAGCAAGCTTAAGGTGTATATATAGATGGGCAGATGCATACAGATGCACAGACTGTATGTGCCTGTCTATCCTGAAGCAACTTGTATTGGGTGTCCACGCCCAGGCAGTGGGGGCTGCAGGCAGGTCTCTGTGAGGAGAGGCCGGGGCTGCCCAGGGCGGGTTCCAGCCAGTTCCGGATGGTTCTGGATGGTTCCGGCCAGTTCTGCAGCCACCCCAGTGCAGGGCTCAGCTGAGCCCCTCAGTGACGCTGCTGGCACCTCTGTGGAAACATGTATGAGAAAGGGCAAAACGCTGCCTGGCAGTGAGGGGAAACTGAGGAACAGCGTGAGGAACAGCATGAGGAAAAGTGTGAGGAAAAGCGTGAGAAAAAGCCCCGGGAGCACCAAGGTCAGAGCAGAAAGGGGTGGAGGAGGCACTCCAGGCCCTGGAGCAGGGATTCCCCTGCAGCCTGTGAGGAGACCATGGGGGAGCAGATACCCACACTGCAGCCCGTGGAGGGCCCCATGCCAGAAGAGATGGATATTTCCTGAAGGAACTGTGGCCTATGGAGAGTACCCGCACTGAAGCAGAGAAAAAACATGAGGAGAGGGGAGCAGCAGAGAGGAACTGCTGTGGAGTGACCACAAGCTGCCATTCCCAACTCCTGCCCTGTCTGGGGCTGGGGCTAGAGAATCATTCCAGGTATAGTCTGTACATTCTGTTGTCATTTCCTATATCCATTGCTTTCAGAGAAAGTAGTAGGCAATTCTCACAGTAAAAAACCTGAGCCTACAAAGTCTGCATAACAGGTAGTACAAATTATCAATTCTTGTAAAACCAAATCTCCCTTTACAGGCAAATAGAGTCAATGAAATTATGATAAGTATCATCTTCTGTCTGACTTACACTTAATTACTTCAAAAAGGCTGAATAAATTTGGAGAATTAGATTTCTAAAATACACTTCTTTTATAGCAGTTTCTTCACCACTAAAAAAATTTATTAGTTTTCCTGCACAATATAGGCATGCACATATACACATACTCCAGGCAACAACAAAAAAAAAATAATAAAGATAATTATACTCTAAAGTTGTACACAATATGCAAAAGATACATTCTATCTCTAGCTGTTCATTAAATTTTATTGCCAAAATGATTTTTGAAATTACCTTCAAGTTTTAACACAAGAAACTGATCTTAAACTTTCTAAATCTTCTGATTCACGTGCTAGTTAAAGTGACCGCCCTTGCTAAACGTGTACTAGCAAAAATATATCTGATTATGCTGAAATCTCCCACTCATAGCGCAGCCCTCTTCGGGCCACTGTATTTCCAGGATCAGTTTTGGCTATTGTGGATCACTGTTGGCAGCATTTCTTCGAAACCTACATTTGCCACTTCCCACTTAGGGCAACAGCTTTATTCTTCTGGACTGCATGATCATTTTGATTGGAATTACTGGATAACACAAAGCAATGACTGCTTGTTGTTTTTACAGTACTGAGTCAGGGATGATATGACAAGCTGGGCCATATTTCCAAAAAGCTTCCCAATGCACCATATAAATTATGAAATTATGTACATTCTAAACTATTTTGGCATAGAAATATATATTTAAATTCATTAAGCAAAAGGGTGGACAAATTTACTAAATTTCAATATAAGTATTTGTTCAAATAATTTTTAACACTTGATGGAAATTCAGTCTTTAATGGCCATAAGACAGGCACCCCAAAAAACTTTCTCCAAAAATTAAAGCATTTTGGAAAGGTACTAGAGCAAGAGCACTGTTGGGAGGAAGAGAACGAGACAGGGTGATGCATGAGGTGGTTCAGTGTTGGGCACTCTGCCCTCGAATCAGCATCAATACCGACATAGACCCAGTGGCACCACTGTGGTGGACAAAATGTAAACATCAGGTAAGAGCCACTAATGCATAATTATATCCCACAAGCATGGTTAACTGTACCTTTTGGAATAATTACATCTTATCCACTGAAAATACCTACTAGCAGTTTAAATTGGATAGAATATGCCCCTCATTCCACCCCATCAGTGTGTAACGTGGCCTTGCCTGATTAGCAGATGTTTTATTCTGGCCAGAGGTCGCTTATTATTGTATAAAAGCAATTTTGTAGCTTAAGTCGTGTATATTTCTATCCTAAAACAATAAACAACAAGAGCTGAGGAGAAAGGAGAGTGGGATCATGAAATAGTTCACACCTACAAAACCACATACGTAAAAAGGTATTTGTGATGTGCAAAACCAGGAAAGGTTTATATACATAGAATATAATTATTATTGCCTGTAAGTACTAGAATTTGACTGTTTCACCTCTAGATGTCAAGGACAATAGTTAATTTGTACAAAGTAGATAAATGAGGTGGAAACTAATCAGAAGAGGTTTGTTTATCTGTTCTTTGATGATATATTACACTGCAATAATAAGACAGTAACTGTGTGTTCTATCTGGCTGAGAATAACTTCCAACATCATTTCTCATTTTTACATATCAGATCTGAAAGCACCTCCCAGTCTTTGAAGTTCAACAAAATTCAAAAACAGTAATTAAGCCCAGCCAACTGGTAGCAGGGGATTTTAACAAGAGAAGTAACAATATTAAATTCCACCAAGTCTTAATACGTTGCTTCCGTCAACTGACTTGTATGCATGTCATCTCCTGTCTCCTCTGACTTTAATGGTCACTAGTATCAGATTGCATTAAAATGGTAATTTTTCTTTGTACTGCAACTCCAAATGTGCATGTGGTTTAAATTGCATTTTAATGTTTTTAAAAATGTGAAAATACTCATTGTCTTTTACTAGTACATTATATTACAATGCAAGAAAACAATTATTTCAGAACACACATAATATGATACTTTGATATAAAAGTCTGTATGGCTAAACATGTCCTTAACAGTCTACTACAATCTGCATGCTTGCTGGGAGATGGGTGGATGGGGAAGGTTTTTAAAAGAAAATTTTATGTCTTATGCTGAAAATCCAGAGGTTTACCAAAGAGCTGATGTTGTTCAGCAGAAAACACAACTTCCAGATCAAAGACAACTAAGAAAATTAAGTAGTTGACAATTTCAGTTTGCTTGTCCAAAGGCAAGGGCCTCTCCTTCTTTCCCTTCTGATAAAGTAGTGAGTTATGCTTGCTTTTTCTAGAACTCACAACAGTAGGTCTGTCTTTGCCCTCCAAAGGCCAAGACCTCCAGAACCGGAGCAATGTGATAGAACACACAGTGCTTGCTTCATTTTTTTCCCCCAATTATAAAACACTATTTGGTTTCCCTTAAAGATGCCAATTACAAGCTGCTTATTAAAAAAGTAATTTACAGGCTGAAGGAAGTTGATGAGAAGCTACTATTTCTCACAGCAGATTTATCAATAGAGAAAATGATAAAATAAATGAAGAGGGGGAAGAAGTCTAAGCAAGTCAGTGAGACTAGATAGAAAAAAATAAATTTATGTTGTGATAAGTGGTAGGAATTTGATTTAACAGAATTCATAAACCATACATATGGTCTTTCACAAATGCATAAATGCAAGTAGAGGTCTAATACAATCCTATTTCTTCCCCTGCCATCTCACTTTTATAAATGTAAAAAGCACCGACAGCCAAGTAAAAATAATGCATTACTTCAAGAATCTTTAAAAGAAACTGAATTATTGTTATGTAGTAATATTTATATCATCTGCCAGTGTGCTATATCTCCTACATAAATTTTCAAAGAAGCATATTACAGCCTTGCCTGCAACAGTGAGCAGCTGTTTCTGGAGGAAGTCACATAAGCAGACATAAGCAGCCATGGATTCACCTTAGGCTTTCAGGAAGGCACAGAAAGCCACCAAAATGTCTCATTACAGAAACAGTTTCATTCTCATAGGTCTTGCAAAATGAGAATTCCTGATAATTTTAGATAACCTGTAAATGTTTTGCTATAGAATATGATGTGGTAAATGCATGGGATTTGAACAACATGAAGAATCACCTACCCTATGCAAAATGAGTATTTTTGTGTATTCTAATAGCCAGCTGCAACCCTAAATTGAATACAGATTAACTGCACTTACGTCTTTGGCTGAGCAAAGGGTATTATGTGTACTTTGGAAAAACAGATTTTTGTAAAGCAGATATATAACATCCTGTTAACAGAGCACATGCCAGAAATGAGGAACGCAGGCTCTGGCTACTGACAAAACTATCAGGGTATAAAAATGATTTTCAAGGTAACAACAGGTTATTTTTATAGGATTATGAAGAAGTTACACAAGGCTGAATTTCTAAAAATGGCAAATATATTTCTTATTTTGCTGGGTTTTTTGTTTATCTGCAACACAGTTTAGCTTCCCAAAAAACCCCACAAAACACGTGGATCTGCTCCTAATGTTTCAATTACTTCTGTCTTTCCTAAGAGAAAAGAGTGACAGGCCGTGCTTCCCTCACAGCAGCAATGGCTGGAGTCATTCATGGGAGTGCTGTTTCCAGTCAATTTTAGCCTAAGTGGCAAGTTCTTCAGAGTGCCTTAGTCATTCACAAATAATCCAAAGTGTCATATGGGGAGGGCTTCTCTCCTGCAAGACTAGAGCTATATAATGAAAATGCTGACAGTCTTTTAATTATCAGTGGCACAAGTGGGTGCTACTATAATAAATCTCTCTTTTCTAAACACAGATGAATCAAGAAACTAATTACTAGCTTCATCAAAGCTCTCTAGGATCAAAGCTGGTCAAAAAGATTATATAGGAAATGCTACTCCAATAGAGTTGAAAATGAAGACAGTCATTTGGGTATACTTTAACACCCCACACTGGTAGCCAAATGAGAATGCAGTACAGCATTCTGCTGACATAAAAAGATACCGCATAACATTACATTATGGAAACATAGATACACATTATAGTCTTGCTTTTTTTCATTTCCTTATTTTTTAAGGAAAACATGAAGTGCACTGAATAGGATAAATGAATGTCATGGAACTCTGACAATTACCATGATGATCAGACAACTTTAAAAGATCTTTTTAGTCTACACTTTATAGTAAAGAAAATGGACATCAAACATTGGTAATCTGGCAAAACAATGGCTCTGGATATCTATCTCTATCTCCCTCTTACACGAGTGGCAATGATGCACTGTAAAATATAACCAAGGCAGTTGATTCACATGGTGATTACAAGCTCTAATAAGGAACAGCAAATCAGCGGTTCAGCAAAAGCCCAAAGAGAGAAATATATCAATGTAATATATTTGAATGATTCTGAGCATGTTAACTATAAAATATTATAGCATGTTTGTTGGCATGCTAGAAACATGAAAAAGACACTCATCTTAGAAAATCATCACATTTCTATCTGACATTGAAAAAGGATGCTTTTCTGACAGAAATGCAGTTTTAATCAGTGGAATTCTGTAACACACACATGAGGTAGAGCTCTAAAGCTCCAATACTCATCTTATTAAATGGTAACATATCCTATTAAATGGTAACATACATTTCTAGAGTTGAGTAAACCAGTCTAAAATACTGCCAAAAATATTATTTCACATTTATTTAAAAGACTGTTGTTCACTTCAAATGACTGAAAACAATTACAAGAATCTTTCAGTCTTTCATTAGTATTGTGAAGATAAAACAACAGAAAGAGTCACAAAACCCATATAGTTAGATAAATAAAATATTACAACAGAATTTCTGTGACATGGTGATAAAACATTAATAATGACATTTCAAAAACATGAATGACATTATGTTGTCAATGGGAGTTGAGTGACAGCCTGCCTCTTCGTGACTTCGAAAGCCTTGCCATAAAGGACTGCAATAAGGAAACCTTTCGTATTGTCTAACTATCTGTAGGGAAGTATGTGGAAAATACACTTAGAAAACAATGCTGATCTGATATAGAACAAAAAAAATTCCCTTTGCATATAAAATATACTAGACTAAGAACTGAAACATTTTGCAAGTCCTATTAAACCATCAATTGCAAAATCAGTATGTACTGTGATTTACACAAGACATTGCTGAAGATGTTACAGTATGAAATTCAGTTCCTACAGATTGCTTTTGAAAGCACTTGTGTATCACTTTCTAATTACAGTTTTCCAAATGAGGTAAATTATTCTCCTAACTGCAAAGGAATAACAGGTAAAATTTATCTCAGCTGAAGTTCTGACTGAGTTACAGTTTGGTGGCATTTCATTCCTTGATGCCTGCTCAAGCTGTCCAATAATATAAATACAACAAAGCCCAGGAAGAGCAACACCAACATATTCTTTGGATCCAGCACGTTCAGTGTCTTTGTTTCTTTTTCTGGTGATTCAATCTTCTTTCTTTTCTTTCATAAGAACTGCTATACTTCCAAACTTTCTTATCTGAATTATGTTTCTAAGTGCACTTATTGAAAAAGTTACTTTACACTTTTGGAGTAAAATACTGAATTCTCACTCATCATATGACAAGCAAGCAACAGAAAAAGTGAAACCTGGACACCTATGGATTTTCATCAGGTGAATGTTTTTTTGGAGGCTGAAAAGGTATAATGTCATCTGAAACCAGAACATCTGTTACGTTCTCCAATGAAATTAGATAAGAAGAGTGATGAAGCAGCATACAGAATACATGAAAGTTACTTTTAGTTCAGCATTTATGTACAATGTTTACACAAAAGCAGAATATCGCCAGAGATTAGTTCAGTTTTGTGAAATGAAACCATGAAGCAAGACATTTCAGGTCCACATTATGAGTTCAGATAGAACATGTGGGCATTAGTCAAGCAAAACAAACTCACCTTCACTAAGAGGTTCCTCTTCCATCTTTTTGCCAGGGTACATTTCATGGGAGTAGCATCTAAGAACAGCAGAAGCAATTAAGGTCCTTAAAGGATGCTGTAACACCTGCCACTAAGTGATCAATTTAGAACCTTTGTTATAGTGCAAGATAAATGGATTCTATCAATTTTTTCTTGGATGATGTGTAGAGGACAGAAGATATTCATTCCATATAATGATAAATGAAAATTTACTGAAAATCTTTTAATACCACAAGAGTAATTAATGTCAGTACACATACCATCAAAAGCCAGCCTCCTAAGAGAACAGTAAAGTTCCAAGTAAACACAACCTACTACAAATATCTATCTGTGGTGGGTTGACCCTGGCTGGAGGCCAGGTGCCCACCAGAGCCGCTCTCTCACTCCCCTCGTTCACTAGACAGGGGAGAAAAGGTATAACGAAATGCTTGTGGGTCGAGATAAGGACAGGGAGAGATCACTCACTAAGTATCGTCATGAGCAAAACAGACCAAACTTAGAGAGGGAATTCATCTAATTTATTACCAAGCAAAACAGAGTAGAGGAATGAGAAATTAAATCAACTCTTAAAACACCTCCCCCCACCCCTCCCATCTTCCCAGGCTCGACTTCACTCCCGGCTTCAACCTTCCCCCCCCTCAGCGGCACAGGGGGACGGGGAGTGGGGGTTACGGTCAGTTCATCTCACGGTGTTTCTGCCGCTTCTTCATCCTCAGGGGGAGGACTCCTCTCATCGTTCCCCTGCTCCAGCATGGAGTGCCTCTCACGGGGTGCAGACCTTCAGGAGCAGACTGCTCCAGCGTGGGGTCCCCCACGAGGTCACAAGTCCTGCCAGCAAACCTGCCCTGGCGTGGGCTCCCCTCTTCACGGGTCCACCGGTCTGGCCAGGAACTTGCTCCAGCGTGGGCTTCCCACGGGCCGCAGCCTCCTTCAGGTGCCTCCACCTGCTCCAGCATGGGGTCCTCCACATGCTGCAGGTGGAATCTCTACACCCCCTCATCCTTCCTCCATGGGCTGCAGGGGGACAGCCTGCTTCACCATGGCCTTCACCAGGGGCTGCAGGGGGATCTCTGCTCCGGCACCTGGAGCACCTCCTCCCCCTCCATCTGCACTGACCTGGGTGTCTGCAGAGTTTCTTACATCTTCTCACTCCTCTCTCCGGCTGCAAAAGCTCTCTCTCTCCAAGTGTTTTTTTCCTTCTTAAATATGTTATCACAGAGGCGCTGATTGGCTTGGCCTTGGCCAGCGGCGGGCCCGTCTTAGAGCCGGCTGGCATTGGCTCTGTCAGACACAGGGGGAGCTTCTAGCAGCTTCTCACAGAAGCCACCCCTGTAGCCCCCCTGCTACCAAAACCTTGCCACACAAACCCAACACATATCCTTTAGCGGAACATATGCTTTTTTTCCTGATCCTCTGTAGTAAACATTTCACTTTAACTTTAAAATACAACTATATTTCCAGGCACAAAACTATTTGTCCATACTGTAGTGACAAAGATTTTAGATTTATGTTAAACAAATAATTAAATTTCCTTTCAAAAAAACCACCACAGATTTTATATTACACAAACATTCCCTGTATGGTTCCATCCCTGCCAAAGATTTGGAGTGGGATATGCAAGTCTACCTATCCAAGAACTCCTTCAATTCTTTCAGTATGCTTTAAGCACTAACAATGGTCAGGCATGATTAAGCCACCATTATTAATGATCGAATGGGATTTTCTCTGCGTGAGGTTTATGCCTGGTCTGTTTTACTGTACACATATTAATCAGTTGTACACATATTAGTCATCACCTAGGCCTAAGATATAGATAACATGAAAATCTGGGTTTGTAGAGCTTTCTGTGATTCTAGGACTGATGTAAATGCAGTATACAGGACAAACAGCTGAGATGAAAACAAGCCTGACTGACATTTATTGCATTTCACTTCCTGCTTTTCCTTTTGTTGGACTCCAAGTATTTTCAAAACAGCAAATAGGATAAGTAAATAGCATGAGAGAAGCTGTAAAAGGTGATACCAGCAAAGAGCACAGTTAGAAAAAGGAATCAAAAGAACATGAAAGATAAAACCCAGAAAAATAAAATGAAACCGCCATTCCAAAACAAAACTTGGAGTGTCCCGGGGCTGATGGCACATTTAACTGGGTTGTGGTGAAGTCACATCCTGAACTTATGTTTTCTCAGTTCCTATAGAATCCAAACCTAGACTGAGGCGCAGCTTCTCTGATTATGCATGAACACCAGCTGAAGCTTATCTCCGTGGATGGGAAATTCAACTTATCTTTTACCAATGTGCATTTTCTGAAGTCTATATAGGAATGAGCTGCTGCTAATCATACTTCTAGGCTGCCAGACTAACCAAAATTCACATCAATCACCTGCTGTCTTTTGGTTGCTGCCATACCAAGTAAATACCTTCTAGCACCCCATGGTGCTGCTGGGACGTAACTGTGCTGCTTAGTATTTTGAGACTTCCATACTTTGTCAAACACAGCTGAATCTGGTCTGCAAGCAGAGCTATCCATGGGGGAAAAAAAAGGAATGACACGGACGGCATTGTTTAATTATGTTCAGGCAGAAATATTTCTAGATTTACTGTAAAAATAATAAAGACTACAATTCCACATAAATCTTGAACTGCACAGTTCATTTTTTTTAAACAATTTAAACACACAGTGGGAACAAAGATGTAGCCATCAGATCATGTACATGTTTTTAAAACTAATTGAAATGCACACATTAATAACACTTTCAGTGGGATATTGCTAACTCAAAACCCACCTGTGGTATTCAAAATACTTTCAGGTTCTCTGGAAGTCTGTATTAACCATCTCGTTAGTACTGAAATGGTGCAGAATCAATTTGGGGTACATCTCCCTTTGTGTGGCAACTGAAACTGGACCACTGCAGAATTCCGTAGGCAGCAGTCATAATCATTAAGGGCAAGCCATTTTTAGATCAGTAAGAGAGAAATCACTGCTACACTATTTAAATAGGGGGAAAAATCCCAAACACTACTACAATTGTTGAGACACTGATAAGCCATTTCATCAAAAAAATTGATTAAGGATGCATTGGCCTTTTACTAATTTGCTTTAGCTTTCCTAGAGTTCACCCCTGTCTTTTCAAGGTAAGTCAACTTACATTGCAAACTTAAATGCTAGATGGAAGATCCTGAGATTCATTGCTTTTTCTGAAATAGCCTTTCTGGTCTTCCCTTGGCTGCATACAGTGCTGTAGTGGCCGCCAGTGTGTTTGCATAATGCATGCTCTGCAGTAAATTGATTCCTTACTGAAAAATATAACACTTTAATGTTTGTGGACTTTGTTGCAAATAAAGCAAGCTGTGTCTGGGACAAGCTTCAGTTGAATAGCCAAGTAATTTGACCAGACATTGTAAAGGACAACTGTAAATTCCTCTTTAAAATCACCCATACAACTAAAACTAAATATACCCAGACATAGCTCTGAGTTAAAGGGAAAGGCACCCCCCAACCTGAGCCAATGCTCTCCCTTTGTTTATTCACATATATGAAGAAAGTAAGTCAAAGCTGGATTTGGGATACAATGTGACGAGGGGACAGAAGTGCAGTGACCTGCTCATCACATTCCATTGCTCTCTCCCTTGTTCTGACATGTCTGAGAACAATAAGAGCAGGTTCCAGAGGTGGAGTGAATTAGCCAGGCTTCTGTAGAAAACATTTCCCCAGTAAATTGAGTCAGTGCTTGGTCCAGAGTGAGTTAGAAGAGGCTGCTGCTGGCCTGTGGCATTCCAGCATTGATGGCCAGAGCTTTTGAAATATGATTACTTTTGTTCCTGTGAAAAAGAACTACCATCATGAATGGGCATTCCCTCATTAAATTTTAATATCACTTTGTCCCCAGTAGAGCCCCAATGCTCTAAACTCAAAACTCAGAGTTTCTTCCCAACATCGAGCAAACAGTTTTTAGCAATAATTTTTGTGAAGATGAGAACGAATTTTTTTCTTACCATGATGCAGGGAAGTTCTTGGCACAGGAAACTGTTTGATGCCTCTAGTGATGTAAGAGCGCCCCTGAAGTCAAAGCACTGTCATATAAAATGCATGTTCTGGACTCCAGCTAAGATAGTGTCCGAAAACCAGGACAGATAGTCCTTTGTTGTCTGGGAACTCACAAAATATTAACATATTCTGATAACCTACTTTTAAAAGAACATGGTAATGATGAGCAATATAACCACTGAGATTTCAGAGTTTAGGGAAAGACACGATATCCATTGCACCATTCTCACACTATCAGAGGACTTTAAGTTTGCTATAAGTGTAAATTGTGATTCCTTTCCCCACATAGCTCCTATATCTCAGTAGTGGGACAAGATTTTAAAAGAAAAGTCTTGCAGAAAATTCTAATTGTGAGGGCTTCAGACCCACGTCCTGCTACATATCCTTGTAGATAGGAACATGACTACCCAGAGCTTTTACTAATTTTTCTAGCTTATATCCTAAAATGATGTCCTGTAAAAAGGAAAGGGGAAAAAGAACTATTATTCTTTTTGTGGCTAAATCTTTAAAGAATATGGTTAATTGAATGAAATACTAAAAATAGACACCTGGATCATCTAATCTAAGCTTATACAAGAGATTAAATAATAATGCATTACATGTAAAGTTTCCTGTGGGAAGACCAGAGCATTGAGTATCTGTGTGTTGTTGAGAGTAGAATTTTAAGGAGTGTTTTCTCTACAAGATGGAGAAATTTAAGAGGATATGAAGGGCAAGTGCATAACCATGTCTGAAGGAAAGTCATTAATAGCATAAAATATTCGTCATAATAGCCTGATAAATGAGCTTTCATGCATCCTACTCAGGATTCAACACACTTCAATATGCCTTTTTTTAATTACCGAATGTAAATTAATTGACCTTGAGCATAACTTGAATGCTGGCTCATGATTCTTTACACGAAGACTCGGTTCATTCAACAATGTCAGTGGAGTAAATTTACAGTCATTTTGCTTCTAATGCACAAGTCAGCAGAGGAAGTTAAAGCATTTTTGCATGGCACTGTTCTTGCCAGTAAGCTGAGGTTTCTTTCTTTTCTATTTGTCATCTGTGCACGACTATTCTATATACATATGGTCATCAGATGTGCAAATTAAAATTAATTTTATAGAGAATACAAAGAGGAAAATTTACAAAGAACCTACGCAAATAGTTGCATTTCACTTTGTTGCAGTACACCTTCCTCTTTTGCCACAGTAAATTTTTAGTTAGGTGGAATTTATTTATCTCGCTGCCTGCTGTATGTTCCTCTGTAACTGATATAGCCCAGAGGCAGAAACGGGTTTGATGTCTTTGAGACACCATCAGAAATGGAAACATTACACTTACACCAATAGTTGAGAATTCAATTTTCAATAAACTTGAAAAAGCAGCTTCTGCCTTCACTGTCCTTCTTATATTTCCACTTCAGATATATACCAGTCATTGCATTACTGATGCCTTGACTTACAATTATTTGCAATGTATCTTTGTTTTCCCTCACTTCAGAGTAATTCTATCAGCTAAGCTCGCTGTGCCTGGTAAATTAATTTCTTCAGATGCAGGCAGGATTCATCTTCATACCAGCCACACAATGCTTCAGAGACAGAAAGACAAACATCTACTTAAAAAAAAAAAAACCAAACTATGTCCACCATGTCAGAATTTGCTTTTCTTGAAGAAAGAGACTTCTTTGGTGGCCTTTGTGGCTCTGCTTTCCACAAACAACTTTTCACTTTGTAAGTAATAAAAATTCTCCAATGTGGAGAGAGAAAACTGCAAACATTTAGGAAAAGAAAGCCCAGAAAAGTCTAAAAGAATTTGGTTTAATTATAGATGTTTACAGACAAGTGTGTATAATATCAAATTAAAATAAACAGAAAAATAATGAGATAATTTCAGACATGTCACTTTACATTCAGTTACTGTGGCGTATTGAAAGTGTTCTTGAAATACCCTCTTCTAATTTGCTGGTGGTATGAATTTGGATTTGGAACAAGGCCATATATCTTTTCTTTATGAAGCAATTTTCTGATCCTCTGCATTTATTACAGCTGTAGTCTTGACAGTTTATACCTGACCTTGATTATCATTTGATATTTATACAATACTAAATGGAATCTTCTGCATGAAGCTGCCACAATAATCATGCCCAACATTGCTTAATTCTGCAACAAGATTCTTGCTTATTGTCTCCATCTACCTAGAAATTTGAAACTTACTGGAAAAAGAGAGGCAGATAGGGAGACACATAGGAGAATCATCTGGGAAGTAAATGAGAAAAGGGACCTGTCAAATGTAATTCCTGCATAAATAAAATACAAAGCCTGTCTAGGTAATTCACACACGCACCCCTTCTTTTTTCTTTTTTTTTTTTTTTTTAAGAA
The DNA here is from genome assembly GCF_028858705.1 of Grus americana. NCBI lineage: Eukaryota > Metazoa > Chordata > Aves > Gruiformes > Gruidae > Grus > Grus americana. Next base: position 14,229,789 of record NC_072864.1, read on the forward strand.
AACTGCAGGCTTATGTTTACATTTCTTATGACAAATGTAATTTCTTATTTAACGTCTCCTCCTCTTTCAGTGAGTGAAGAGGCAGAAAACTATCTTAAATAATTGCCTTATAGATAAGATTTTTCTGCCTAGACCTTCAACTCAAATTATAGCTTTTAATGAAAGTTGTAAACACAAGACTCTCTCGTTTTTCAGCAAATTTTTATGATATGCATGACATTTGAGCATCACTGTATTACCTCTCGAGATTCAACACCTTTTTTTTTTTTGTAGAATTCATTATGTAGTCTGTCATATTTCCCAATCATCACTTGCCTTGTAATTTCAAAATCTTGTACAAAGATGTACTCTTAATTCCATTCACTTGTTCATAATTACTCTGGATTTAGTAAAACTGGAATACAATCCCTGATATGTATTGTTAGAAATCAAGAGCTGCTTTGACCTTGGAAAAATCATGTGTAGAAATCAAAAGAAACACAAAACTCCTTGCCTGAAAAAAATTAGTTATTCCATTTCCCTCAAATTATTACAATTATTACAAAGTGTTGTGCAATTAAAAGGTAGAGTAGTGCATCATGCTAGGAGCACATCTTTCTGACTTTCACAGATCAACATTTCAGAAATTTCATTTATTTTCTATATATTCTATTGAAAAACATTTTAAAAATGTTTCATTATGGGCCCAATGATAAAAATGAACAAGCTTTTGAGACAATATATTCCTAAGCAAATTTAATATAGAAATATTAAATGTATGTATTGGAACCATAACATCAGGCAACCTTGATTCTCTGAGTATTTTTCCCTTCTTTGTGAGCTTGACTTTGCAAACTTTGCTTTCTTTTAACGTAATGGAAATATTTGCACAATTTTACATGCCTGTAACTACGTATTTGCACACATATGCTAGTTGAAAATATTCTTAAACATTTTAAGGCATATGAAGAAGAACATATTGTTAAAAGTCTATGCTATAAATATGGAAAATGAAGAATTAGCAAGGAGTTCAGTCAACTGCAGTTACAGAGAGCGCCTCTGAGTAATTCTTTCCACTTCATACAGTGTTGTAAAAACAGTAGTTTGCCCAGTAGAATGCACAATCTCAAAAGCTTTACTTCTGTAAATCCCATTATCTGCCTTCCTTTCAATTACATTTTTGTGGAAACAGCTGAAGTATAGCACACACTGAGGGGTAGGGAACCTAGGCAGGTAGCCAGACTTTATTCTAAACTTGCCTTTTTGATCTATAACAAGAATCTTAATTCAGGATCTATATGCATATAAGAATTTCTAAGACTACGCTGAGTAATAGCTACTGTTCTTTAAAATCAGCTGCAAAGCAGAGCAGTATTTTGCTCCATTATATGTACTATCTTAGAAGAAGGCTTTACTCTTATTAAGAGGAAGGGTGTACAGACTATAATTTCATTATTGTCTTTCTCCACCACATTGAAACATATCAACAGATGATATATATGGAATATATATATTCCATAAATGCATACTTGCATTGTACATCTAATATTATAAACATTACTACTCTAAGTTACCAGTTGTAAAAGAGTTGCAAGGTATATTTTATAATATAAACACCAATACTCCAAATATGGATGTGTTATTGCAAAAAGTTTAAGTTTGCCAGAATCAAGTGTATGGCCAAAGGCACATCATACCAACCTCATACTCATCCTAGGTCAACTGTAATTAATGAGGAAAGATAAGGGAGTGAGACTATGTACCATCAACATTAGCTTGATTTTTTGCATAATTTTTTATTTAACTTGGCCTCACCTCAACAGTTGGGCATTTTCTCATACACCATTTGGCCTATTTTTTCAGCCCAAAGAAGTATGTTTAGGAACATGTTTTGGTTATATTGTCATAGAATCATAGAATGGTTTGGGTTGGAAGGGACCTCAAAGATCATCTAGTTCCAGCCCCCTGCCATGGGCAGGGACACCCTCCACTAGACCACGTTGCCCAAAGCCCCATCCCACCTGGCCTTGAACACTTCCAGGGAGAGGGGGCATCCACAACCTCTCTGGGCAACCTGTTCCAGTGCCTCACCACTCTCCCAGTAAACAATTTCTTTCTAACACCTAATCTAAATCGACCCTCCTTCAGCTTAAACCCCTTACCCCTTGTCCTGTCACTACACTCCCTGATAAACAGTCCCTCACCATCTTTCCTGTAGGCCCCTTCAGGTACTGGTAAGCTGCAATTAGATCTCCCTGGAGCCGCCTTTTCTCCAGGCTGAACAACCCCAACTCTCTCAGCCTGTCCTCACAGGAGAGGTGCTCCAGCCCTCCAGTCAGCTTCGTGGCCTCCTCTGGACTCGCTCCAACAGCTCCATGTCTCTCCTGTACTGGGGCCCCCAGAGCTGGACGCAGTGCTCCAGGTGGGGTCTCACTAGAGCAGAGCAGAGGGGCAGGATCACCTCCCTCGACCTGCTGGCCACACTTCTTTTGATGCAGCCCAGGACACGGTTGGCTTTCTGGGCTGCAAGCGCACACTGCCGGCTCATGTTGAGCTTCTCATCAATCAATACCCCCAAGTCCTTCTCCTTGGGGCTGCTTTCGATCCATTCCTCGCCCAACCTATAGTTGTGCTTGGGATTGCGCCAACCCACGTGCAGGACCTTGCACTTGGCCTTGTTGAACTTCATGCGGTTTGCATGGGCCCACCTCTCAAGCCTGTCATTCGTGCCTGTTCAGACCTTCAATTTTAATTGAACAATATTAAGATTTATATAGTGCCTTAGAGAAAAATGGCTGAAACATAAGCACTGCCCACTCCGGATGAACAGCAGAAGAAACCAGGAAGGTTACCACAATTATTTGTAATGCAGTAGTGTATTGCCAAGACCTGTAAAACCATAGTAAGATGACACTGCTGCCTTGCTGTGCAAGAGCTGAGGCCAAAAAGATATTAGGTAAATCTGCAGATGAAGAAATGGAGCAGAAAGAACTTAAGGTCTAGTTACTGGGTTTTTTTAGGTTGAAGATAATCAGCAAGCAGCCTCAAAATGTTTTTATACCATAAAATCAAAATAAAGATACTCTAATAGAAGATGATGGAACATTAGAAATATTCCTAATGTATTAAAGTCATGTGAGATAATCCCCACAAACCCTAAGTCAGACTGTATGCCTGGTTGTTAGTTCCCTTCTATGCTGAATATTCTAAGGGCACAGTGAATGGATTAAAGTAAGCTTCACTAAGACCTTAGAGGCTGCTTCATCACTGAGCCTTAGGGGATCAATTTTTCTAATGTGGAAATGCAATTCAGATTCCACCTCTTAAGAACAGCACTTTTTTGTCAAATTAAAATTCATGTTTAATAGAAAATTACATTAGTCTTTAATATTCCTACATCTTTGGCTTCAGCTCTTTAACAGAAAGATTTTAGGAAGATGATCTGTGCTAAAATTTGAGAAGTCTGAAGTACATTAGAGATGCTGAACTGGTTGTCCAGTGAGTCAATCAGGGATTATGATTTGATAAATCTACAACGTTTTTTAAGCACAAATTCTCTCTCTGTGGCTTTGTTACATAGATGGAAGAAATTAACTGCTGACTGGTTAGATTGCAGATGGTTTAAATTTTGCTAAAATCTGAGTAACACATTACATCCAATAATAAATGACTGCCAAACCTGCAAAATCAAAACAGCTGAAGAAAACAATCCTAGAGTTGAACACACTACAAATAAAAAAAAAAAAGCATACTAAGATTATCTGCTGAGCACCCAAATTTCCCTTGTTATAGACAAAATTCATAAACACATTAACAATTTACAGCAATTTAATCATAACTACTAACTGGATCAATTTTTGTATTAATGCATGTACCAATAAATTATAATCTCCTACGCTGACAACAATGTTGGTCAAAAACTGGAATCCAATTCTTCAAGACACTGACAAAGCAGTTTTATTCCAAGATGGAGTCAAACATGACATTTTCACTCCCTCAACACTATGAACTTTGAAAAAATGCATAAAATCAAGATAAATTTTACTTTTAAAAAAAGGTGTTCTCTTCCCTTCAACAGCCCTGTATGCCACAATACATCATTGCCAGACCTTGGAAAACATGCAGTTAATGAGCCTGATTACTGAAACTGCTGATGAAGAATCTGAGATTTTTAATGGATCTTTATCAACTGCCGTGTTCACTACACTAACCATATCCATTTTGAGAATCTGTGCTTTTTCAACAGAAAAGCATTTAATCCAAAATAGTCTAAATTAACTAAATATTCTGAATTAGTCTTTATTGTCAGAAGAATGTTAAAGTCAGCAGACATACCTGAGAATGTAGAACTGGCAGGAATATTCTGATGCTATTTTCAGCTACTATAAGCATGCAAGGAAGACAAAATATGTATGAAACAAAACACTATTTATATCATTAAGAAGTGAAAAACACCACATATATTATATACATATATATGCACATACACCAACATAGAGATGCTTGTTCAGTGGCTTATTTTTTTGCCTTGTCATAACCAGACTCTATTTTTCCACACCTTGGGGGGCTTGTGAGACTAGAACAAATATCTTCCACAGTGACAAGAGTTCTGCACATAAATTCTGCATGTGAAAGATGTTTGTTCAAGAAAATATATATTAGAGATCCCTGTGGAGACTGAAACCTGAACAAAGTAAATAGACCATATACATATGTTTATTTCCTGAAGAAACTTGCGAAGACAGCGCATGGGAAAAGAACTGCATTAAAGAGAAACTCCTGGCTGATAGCTCTTATTTTTGAGAACATACTACCTGGTTTCTTAATAATGCAGCTGCTCTTCTGACTCACACACATTCGCCTGCATACTCAAGGCTTTATAAACACCAAGATAAAAGTAGCAAGCATAGTTGCTTACTTGAGATTTAGCTATTATAATATTTTAACTCTCTGTATCAAAGTGGAGAATTCAGCTTCTTAATTATACTCTGCTCATTTGATTCTTGGCTATACCCTGAAAGCACCTACTTTGCTTTTCATTCTGTGCACTGGGACACTACTAAAGCTGAGAACTTGCCAACTATCACTTAAGAAACATAGAATGCTTTAGGGAAGTACTAATAGCTGATTGCTACACAGTAGCTTTTCCAAATTATAAACAAATAAATCAGCTTCACCTATAAACCACCTCTGACACTGCATAACAATTTCGGTGTAGTAGTTCAAAACATTTCCACTCTGTTTTTCTTTGGTTCTTGCTCGTTTCAGTTAATGTCGCTCAAACGCTTATTGCCAATATCTGGCCAGATGGAAGCTTCCTGGGAACTGAATTTGACCCACAAGTTACCCATTAGGTCACAGCTATACATTAATATATGATACACAACTAAAACAGTACACTGTTGTCAATTTTTTCTTTTATTTTCCTCAAACACCTGTCAAATATTTACATATATTGACACTTGCTGAATATTTATCTATATTGTCAAATATTTACATATATAGTCTGTATATTCCCTTTCTGGTGCCTTATGGCCCAAGGACAGCGAAATGTACACAGCCAACTTCATATAAAGGTCCCCAGAAACTTTGTTCAGCACTTTACCCTGTGAATTAAGATGCATTATACGAAATCTCAGAGGACTGAAATTTTTGCTCTTTATCCACAGAGCTGATGACAGAAAGTGGATGACAGGAATACACATTTTGCTATAGCTAGTTATGACTGTCCAGCTAACTTGGCACTAGAGATCCATAATAACATTATCGCATTCCTATTTACAGAAATGCACCTTCTCATGGACAGATGTCACTTCAAAGTAAGAAGTGCCACAGTGAGCCTTTCATCACAGTTGTGCCTCCTCATGCTGTCTTTATTCTTACCTAATTAAAAAAAAAAATACAGTTTTGTATATACTCCAAATTGTGTAGCATTTAAACCCATGAATTTTTACCACCTTGCATGAATGCAGTACTTGCTGACAGGCTACAGAAACTTTGTGACAAAGATAATCCTTCCCATGATTTGCTCTCAACTGCTAAAGGCGTACTTGATGGGCTTAGCAATCACAGACTGCCACTCAGCAAAGAAGTGTTATTCAAATAGAAACCATTTTAAGCATGTCAGCATTGATAATTTTCTATTTAGTTGTTATATTTTCCAGCTCAATGAACAGAGACAACATAGTCTTCTGCTTAGAGACTCACCTTAACACAGAAGCTGTATGTCTCTGTAGCTGTAAATTGAATTACTTTTCTTCCTGTTTCTCAATTAATGGAAAATGAACATGGTCTCTTTTGAACTTCCATGTTGGCTCAGTTGCCCAGTCAGACCTCCCTGAAATATCAGAGCACCATTTGGGAGCTTCATTTAACTGAAGTAAAAAATTGGAGTATCAGCATGGTCTGAATGATTAGGCAAGTAGGTGGGTGAATATAGCAAGGTATTTGTCATGGTTTAACCCCAGCCAGTAACTAAGCACCATGCAGCTGCTCACTCACCCCTCTCTCCCCTGATGGGATGGGGATGAGAATGGAAAAAAAAAAAAACCTCAAGAGTTGAGATAAAGACAGTTTAATAGGATAAAAAAGGATGATAATAATAATTATATGTATATTTTTAAAAAAACAAAACCAAACAAAACAAAACCAAAAAAACCCCAAGTGATGCACAAATGCAATTGCTCACCACATGCAGAAGGAAAAAAAAAAAAAAAAAACCAACCTGATGCCCAGTCTGCTTCTGAGCAGCGATCCTACTGCCCAGCTAGCTTCCTCAGTTCTATAGGGAGCATGACGTTCTGTGTCAGGGAATATCCCTTTGGCCAGTCTGGGTCAGCTGTCCTGGCTGTGCTCTCCCAGCTTCTTGTGCACCTGGCAGGGCGTGGGAAGCTGAAAAGTCCTGGACTTGTGTAGATGCTACAACTACTGAGCAACAACTAAAAACACATTAGTGTGTTATCAACATTATCCTCATCCTAAATCCAAACCACAGCACTATACCTGCTACTAGAAAGAAGATTAACGCTATCTCAGCTGGAACCAGGACAGTGTTCTAAACACAGCCATGTGCCTTTGCGATCATCTCTTTCTTGAAAGAGAAGAGTGTGTGAAGGTCCAAGTGATCAAACGGGCTTCAGATGAACTGGCAGAACCCCAGCGTAGGTGTGTAGTAATGCAAGCCTATTCACTAGACAAACCAGAAGCCAAATTTTCTAGTAACCACATGGGGTGCATACTTTCTGTTATGCTGTTATAGTCTGAGTTTTTAAACAACTGTGCAGAATCTTTAAACTGAAATACTTTTCCAGACTGTTTCAAAACTTCCAGGCAAGTGAAAACAGGCATCTCATTCACTAGAATTATGATTTTTACTACACTATAATGCATGTAACATTTCATTATCTACTATGTTCTGAATGTGCTTGCATATTTTTGAGATATAGTTGTTGATCTGTTTCAATTTGATTCTTCTCTTTCACTGTTCTGGTATGTGATAGAGCACTGTTTGAATACACTGATCCCTTCACTTTTCTGACACAAACTTGTTATTTTGTTTTTCATGCTTCTTGTAACAGGCAAAGCCTAAAACATTTACTATTTTATTTTCTCTCTTGCTACCTTCTGCCATTCCAAAATGTTTTCATTCCCATAGGTAATTTTCACTTACAAATTTATTGTGTCACATCTGGTTGCATCAGCTAAAACTGTTCATTTCTGTGGTTTTTCTACTTATGATTTTGCAACATTGTTATTCAGCCTCAGTGAACATTGTCTATGGTGGGTATGATTGCATTTGAAAGCTCAGTACGATCAAAGTGGAATTATTATAATTTCCTAGCTTAGATTTAGAGCACCTAGTCAATATTTATCCTTACAGTTTTGGATACATGGAACATGCAACCATGTTCAGATTCTGGGATATAAATTCTGCTCTGTCATTTCAGCCTGTTATATTTGCAACAAGCTAATACTTATTCAGAATGACTAATATCAGCTATCTAATTCAGAAATAGTTTAATAGTCTCTCTATTCAACTACTAATTTTGTTGCTGTTGTTGTGAAAGAAAAATGCGGACTATGCAAGGACTCCAGCTTATCAAATATGTTCTGCAGTCCACAACAAAGTTGCACACAAATTTACTGTGTTACTTCAGATATTCATTCATGAGTTCCAGACTGTCTCAGACATTCTCAGGCACACCCACAGTATGACTTTCAGGAGCGGACTGAAAGTCCAAAGGTTTAATATTCTCTGGTACTTCATTTTAAGATATTGTTAGCTGCCATGATTTCCTGATATGCTAAGTTTAAATATTCCAATAAATATGTTGGGAAATCACTTGCATTAGGTAGCCTGCTTGGTCATCATCTTTGCAATTAGTACTTTTTCTTTAAAATGGACAGAAAAAATTGCTGCTACATGCACAAAAAAAAATGCTTGTATTTAGTACAAACAAAAAAGGAAAGACACGTAGAGAAAATCAGATACAATAAGTAAGGTGGGGAAGATGGGAAAAAAGGCAAGTTCTCTAATGCCAGTGGACTCCAAGAAAATGAAACTCTGACTGCTCCTTACCCAGGGGTACTGCTGATTCACAGCCTCTGCAACTCAGAGACAGAATTGGCTTGCAAAGACCACTTGCCATAGATTCAAGCAACATGTTTGGATGTCATTAGATTTTTCTGACAAGAACAACATTTTTAAAGAACTTTTCCACTAAGAGTCCGCACTAGTAACTTCCTTTCCAACAGATCACTATTTTCTGCTGAATACTGCCAAGATTGTCTGTTCTAGTTCTGTTTTCCATTCCTCATCCATCTCTTGCTCACAGATACAATATGCTCCTTCATCCCTGAAGAATGAAATAATGCCTATCTGGTTGTTTATTAATAGAACAGACAGCCTAGAGATTAATTGGACATATTTTGAATTAGAAAAAAACCCAAAGGTTTTACCACTCGTGGGTCCAGATGCCGAGGTAGAAAATGTTTTAGTTGATGACCAAATGATGAAGAGCAATTTGGAAAGTCAAGTGTGAGCTTGCAATTAGCCTCTAGTCTAGTCTCTACTGCATTGTGTGATTGAAATAATGCTGGAAAAGGTAAAAATATAGAACCTTTTGGTTGTTATTTGAAACTGGATTTATAATTGCATGAATAGTATTCTCAGTAATATATAAAATGGAATAGCATTAGTCTGTAAGCATATATTTCAAAGCTAACGTGATGCAAGCCTTTAAGACATACTCCACTGTAGTATCTATTCACCATGTTCACATCCTCTGGGAATTCAGAGAACCAAGTATTAGGGAAATACTTCAGTCTCAGTTTTGAGGCTGAAATAGCAGCACATGCATTTTTGCATGAACAGTCACATCTGTAAGTATTTCTTTCTCTGTCTTACTGCATACTTAATGAAAGTTAAAATACAAATATGTGTGTATATATTTATGGACATGTTTATGTTAAAATAATCACATTTTCCTAATACACATGAGTGTGCTAAATATTAAGAGCCTGATAAACTGGCTCTTTAAAAGCAGTGATTGCTATTTGCATTAGAATTAAATACTCTATAAATACTGGAAGAAAACCTACTGGGTTTTTTCCCCCAGTAGTAACATGACCTGTTTCTTAGTATGTTGAACAACCTGAGCAACAACTGTATAAGAATTTTTTTGCTTCTTTGGAAAGCAGTGGATGCAATACAAACTTAAAGTTGTTTTTACATAACAGGATACTCAAAAATAGTTTTGAACATAAAATCATTTCCCAGTTGATTAGTTTTTCAAACTTCTCAAAATTGTCAGTATCGAACAAATGTTCCCTTTGAATGTGACCAATTTTTAGTATTTCAATATGTTGCATAATAAAGCAACATTTTCAAATGAAGAGTTGCTTTGAAATGTGAAAGCTAAGTGATTCATAATTAAAAACTTGAGGGGTTTGGTGGAGGTTTCTTAAATTTTTTTTTTTTTTTTTAAGGACAGTTTGTCAAAATCTATGAAATCTAGATCAGTAAACCTGTCTACTTCACCACAAATATTTGCCTATTTGCATATATTTCACTAAGTGCAATTCATGAGAAACTCAGAGGAGTCATCCTAAAATGACTAGCAAAGAGTCATAAATCCATTTTCTCCTGCTTCATTGTTAGGCATCATCCTTTTGTTTCACCTATTTATGGCAAAATCAGTGTAAACTGAAATATTTCTTCATATAAATGTGCATAAAGATCATTGCAGCTAGCAAGTCATGGTATAATTCTGCAGGGTTCATGCAAGTCTTTAAAAGATTATTTTAAGGGCACATGGAAAAATGTTTATAAAGCATACTAGTTTGTGTCCTCAAATAAAAGTACAAAGAAAGTCAAAGCAGAGTGGTATATTTTTAATGGTTCTTTGGCCTCTCACAAGTTTCCCCAGAATGACAGGATGATGGACCTATTACTCCTCCCTCGATCTAACACCCAGCACGCAGCTGAAAATCTCCCAGGCCATAAGTGACAAGTGTCATAAGTACCATCACTGCTGAAGCAGACTATTTTAATTTCTGCCTTTGTCAGTCTGCAGTAATGAGCTTGTCTGCTCCATCACCAAAGGAAAACACACTAATCTTTCTGTTTCAACGTCCAGACTTTATGCAGAGGACTCTCAAATACAAGTGGCGACCCTGCTCATGGCCTTTTTGAGGTATTATTAAAGCTCAGATGCTCAAAATTTAGAACCATATGGTACCAGATGACCTACACATGTGAACCAAACTCCAAAGAAAACTCTGTTATACTCATATAGAAAGGAATTTACATCATCTTACTAAACTGAAAATAAACCAAGCAGGGTGACAACTGAGTGCACAGCATGGCAAAGAATGAAACCCTGGATGCTATAGCCACTAAATTACTAAAACTCATCACATCTGCGGTAACTGAAGTCATGAATATAAAACTCCAATGGTAACTAAATTCCATAGTAGCTCACCAGAAATATTGAAACTTCATGCAATCACCTAAGGTGTTTATTTTTGTACTTAATTGTTTTGTACTGAGCACTGAGGTGTTTTTGCTGAATCATCAGACCTCATCTCAGCACCTCGGTGATGTCTAATGTTTTGGGGGATATTTAATAAATGGGGTTCATCTTTATCCAACTGCTCACTGCCTTCCTCAGTGCTTACTCATACAAATCCACTGAACAGAACTATTCATGACAGTCCTGTACCACCAACACTGACCCTGACTGGATTCATACTTTACAAAAAAATTTTTTAATTCTTCTGAATGAAAGTGCAATAACATATTCATTTATAAAGGATACAGATACCAAGAACTATTAATCTTGAAATTAATATAAAATCTATTTATGTGTGAAATAGCAAAGAACCATTAAATGTGGCATTCAAATTTTCTTGTTTTGTGCTCTAGTTATGTACTAAAATATTCGACCTGTTCAGGTAGCTATGACTACGAGTGAAATACCATCTGTATTTCATGATCATTCAGTAAATAACTTCTGGCAGTGCAGTAAAAAGACTCATAAACTGTGTGATTTATTTGATAATGGAATAATGTTCTTCTTTGCAGACCCAGACTTTAAGTTTGATTTACCTGCACAGAATTTTTATAAGCATATATACACAAGATTGATCATATTTCAAACATCTTCTGAAGGAAAACTGGGGTGGTGCACTTAAGAAGAAACTTAAATTAGAAGCTCAAATTTTAAAGAAAAAAACTTTGTCAAATAATAGTAAATTAAACAGCAGAAACAGCATTTTAACTCTTCACAGAAAAAAAAGTTATTCAACTTTTTATATTAGGAATGACTTATTGATTGATAGAGCATCATCCTTCTTTGGAAGTGATTTAAGTTGGTGAAATTTTGTACATTTGAGACACAGTTGATCTTACAACTGTATGAGAAATTCATGGGGAAAAGCTGGATTAAAGTTGGATCTGTTTGGGTTTTTTCCACAGAAAACGTCATTCTTCTGGTCCTTCTAGTATTGCTCTCCTACATATTCATTGAGTGAAACACTTAAAATTTGATAGCATTCCATGTCCAGTTTTCACTCAACAATGGTAAGAGATTTCAGAAGGTGCATTGTAAAGAAACATTGTTCTTAAGGAGTTCCAAGGATAGGCCAACATAGTAAAGCATTTGCATTCACTGACCTCGCTACTGAGGAGAATACAGGCAACAAATTTGGCTTTTCTCGACTCCAAAGCATATTAGGAGTCATAAATCCCCACATGTACTCTATCATATGTCTTGCAGGAATATTTACAAGTATTGATGGTTAACCACCCATGAAAATAACTAACTCTCACAGGTAAAATCTCTCTTTTCAAGTAATCATGCCAGTCTGTTGAGATCTATGACATTTTCAAACCAATAAAACTGACTTTGTTGGAAGTACTTAGAAGATTTTTTTACTGCATTATCTGATGCAGCAATATGTCCTTGCAAATAACCAGCTCTCTCCCCTTCCTTGGTCCATACTGCAACATCATAACTTACACTGACTTTAGTAGGATATCATACAGATAAAGATATTATTAAGTAAAATAATGTATTAATGAGTCCGTACAAGGCTGTTGGTATCCACCTACCCACTGATTCAGTAGAGGTTTTATCATAGAATCATAGAATGGTTTGGGTTGGAAGGGACCTTAAAGATCATCTAGTTCCAACCCCCCTGCTAGCGGGCAGGGACACCCTCCAGTAGACCAGGTTGCCCAAAGCCTCATCCAACCTGGCCTTGAACACTTCCAGGGAGGGGGCATCCACAGCCTCTCTGGACAACCTGTTCCAGTGCCTCACCACTCTCACAGGAAAGAATTTCTTTCTGACATCTCATCTAAATCGACCCTCCTTCAGCTTAAACCCATTACCCCTTGTCCTGTCACTACACTCCCTGATAAACAGTCCCTCACCATCTTTCCTGTAGGCCCCTTCAGGTACTGGAAGGCCGCAATTAGATCTCCCCAGAGCCTTCTCTTCTCCAGGCCGAACAATCCCAACTCTCTCAGCTTGTCCTCATAGGATCATCACTTCATAGGAACACTATCCTTTACAGAAAAGCTGTTCTTGTTACTGTTTTTCATCACATACTAATGGATCAGGTGGACAGAAATTAGTTAATTTACAAACATTTGCGAATTTAGTGGTGGAGCTAACCACAACTATGAGGACAGATATGATAAACAATTTTATAGTTGTCTAACAGTTAAGCAATTTGACCAAAGTATTCTTACATGTTCTAGCTCAATACAACTCTATTCAGTGTCTGAAGCGTTAAAGAAAAATGAGAGCTATACTCAAAGTATACTCAAGTCCAATGCTATCTCACCACACAGCATAAAAAAATTAAGCTTAGTTGGAAAATATCACACCTTCTCCAACTCCAGATAAGGAGTCTAACTGATGGCTGATGAACCCCTAAAGTTCCATGACTAGCCCTCCTAGAAAAAGAAGGCCATGTATACAAATATATTCACGCACAGCACACAGGCATATTATATAACTATCATATTAACTAGAAAATGGAAAATAAAGATTTCAAGTTTTTCCACACATAGGCCATGCCTAAAAGAAACTACTTGTAGGAGAGCACAAGGCAGACTTTCTTTTATATTTGAGTTTGCTTGGACAGTTTGCTTAAGATTATATCACACTTCCACAGTCTGTGCTTTGTGGAGAGAATAAATAATTGTGTTTCTTATCTTTTTTGTGGTTATTGATATATATTGATTTAGAAAAAAACCCAACATTTAGTCCAAAGATTGCTCTCAGAACAATCTAGTATTTTTATCATGTCCAGAATGAGCATTAATGCAACTCAGATCATTTGCTGAATAACCAGCCTGCATACAAACCTTTGTTTCACTTTATTTTTTTAGTTTATTTTCACACTACCTGGCTTTCTGTTGTAAACATAAAACCTGCTTTTAAGTGGTAAACACAGCAATTGGTTACACTATTGCATCTCTTACATAAAAACTGAATTAAAAAATTAAAGATTCATTCTTATGCTAATTTTTCTGGAACATTCCACCCAAACAAAATACCATCACCTCATGATTGCTGTCATTTTTAGCATTATTCTGAATACTGTTTACCAAGAATGACAGCTGAAACATTTGATTTTCAAGTTATTAAAATTCTACTAGGATTTTCCTATTTGTCTATCTAGTAAGGAATATCTACACAATTAATCTTGTAGTCATTCTAATAGCGTAAAAAACCTAACTGCATATGGGGAATTATAGAATGTGAAATTGAATCCACAGAGCTTGGCCTTACAGGCTGATGGTTTTGGACTAGATTCTTGTATTCAACAACCAAGTCAGAAGTTTCTGAACAAGAAAAGGAAGTCATAAAAAAACCCAACACAACAGTCCTGAAAATTCAGATTTGCTCACAAGCCCCCATAAGCCGTCAACTTATATGGGCTCATATAAGTTACACAGAAACAGATCGCTTTTTTTCAGACAAACATCATGTACTATAAAGAATGTGACCAACTGATCAGTAGCTTATTGTGAATTATTGTATTATTACTATATCTGTTTGAAGCTGAGGCAGCTCTTAAATTTACCAGGCTAGTATTTAGCCATCCTACTAAGATAATGTATTTACTTTTACTACGCTCCTTACTTCTCTTCAGTGCAATCCTTGTGTACTAGAAAAAACAGGTCCTCTGCAGACCTAATGCTTCAGCTCAAGGGAGCTCTGACAAATCCTGATATTTTTCTTGTTTTGAAGTATACTGGCTTTATAGTTCAGAGGCCCTGTGACTGAAGAGACAGCATTTGCCCTTACCTGTTGCTCTCAAACAAGACTCATAGGATTTTAGGGACACATGTTGGCATATAATAGCGTTCCCACTGTCAATCCTAGACAAATTTAACCTATGCTAAACCTGTCAAGTTAGTCTAATCTACAATCAGCACTCTTTGAACTGAATAATAAGTAACTGAATTTTTCACATGTGCTTTTGTTGTTCTTTTAATCTCAATCACATTAAAAACACATTGTTAATGGCCATCAGAATCTAAAGCAACGGTTAGTAAAAATGTACAAGCAGCTTACACATACAAATCATGTGTGAGTATTTGTTCAGTCAGCTTACTAATTTCAGGCACAACTGTGGTAAAGTCAGGCATAACTGCGCTTACATAATCTTAAATTTCTCTCAAGCATATGAATGAGAAATTCGAGAGGTTATATATAGGCAAGTAGAACAAACATTCTGTATTATAGTGCTCGAAAGCTGTCATAATGGTGAAATTCTAGAAAGCACATCTTAATGCATCACCACATTCCATTTTCAGCATCATTTATAGTACAAAGGGATATCCTGTATACAATATTCTGCTCTCATTATATAGATTGTCAGGCTAATGAATTACTAGAATTTTAATGTACACAATTTTCAATGAAGTATGGTCACATGCCTTTGTGAGACACTGTTCAGTCTTTGTTTAGCAGATCATTATGTACCTTCCTACGATGAGGAGAATAGGATAGAAATGACCAGGTTATTGAGCATTGAAATGGTTGTATATGCTGAGAAGCATCTTTCATAACTCACACAATATTACAGATAATTAAAGAATCTGATAACTCATTTGTGGCAGAGATATTAGTGAGCATAGAAAATGGTACAAATTAATCAATCCCATGGTACAGAACAGAATATGGAATGCAATTTAATAGCTCTTATTACTACATGAGGATAACTACATCAGCCTTATTTAAATATATATATTCATACATATGTACATATACTGCAATTTACAAGCAATTTATGAAAAAGGAAGCTCCTCACAAATTACTACATGAGTACTAAATATCTAAAACTAAAGATACCTTAATATGTACACTATCTAAATATTCAAGATATGTGGGATGGAAGAGGACATTTAGTTGGTATGAAAGTGCAGAAAGTTCCCCACTCCTAAAGCCTACTTCTCAATGTATTTTACACACAAAAAATTATTCTGACAACACAGAATTTCTTGACAATAAAAAGAATTACAGTATTTGCTAATTAAAGATAACTGGAGACCAGTAAGCATACTGTTTGGAGGAGATTCAGAGGTGTGGTCTACTTCTGAGCACTCTATAAGGAAAATTCAATGTAATTAAATTTGTATTACTTAATCGTTTCTCTCTCTCTCTGTCGCTCCCTCTCTCCCCCCATCCCAACTGGTTTCAGAACAGTACAGTTCTCTGAGACCTTAACAGACTAGTTAAGGTGATGTTCTACAGCACGATTTCATTTCACAGGATTTCGGTGTTAGATTCTCAAAAGTATGCAGGCTCCCATTTGTCCTTTAACTACTCAACCAGGCATCAGAGCAAAAAGGTTGATTCCACCATAGCAAAACTCATCAAACCTTTTCATAATCTGTTAGCTACATTTTAACAGACTCCCAGAAATGCTTCCTGCATTTGCCACCTTGCTCTCAGTTCATATTAAAATTTCCAAACCAAATTGAAGCTCTGTAAGGATAAAAAGTACCCTACCATAGCCTGGGAACAACCGTGCTAATATAACTCTCTATTTCCAGTAGAAAGTGGCTATCCAAATCATGACACTAAGTTTCTGAGTATGTGCCCTTGAGTTCAAATCAAGAAAGAGATTCAAACTAAACTAAATATTCATGTAGTTATTAAAAAAACCCACCACATGGGCCACCTTCTTTCCAACTCAATGTCTTGCAGGCTTATTTACCACCATTCAGTGGTCTATTACCTTGAAATTCATGCCAGGTTTGCACCTCTCTGGGGTACAGCTAGGCACTCTTATGTGAACATAAAGCTAAATCATGCAGTTAGCATTTCACTGTCATTCAACATGGAAACAATTTCAACTGATCATTCCTCTTATATTAGATTCAGCTCAAATTTCTGCTTATGCTATGAAGTTTTATGAAATTCTTTATAATATCTAATCCATCCAGAAAAGATAGACTTACTGGTTTGTGTCTTTATTGAGGTAGATGGACACTTTCAGTTTTGTCATTGTGCTACACCTTCTCTGCCTTCATCTCTCCAACTTCTATCTCCAATGATTTTAGCTACAGATAACCTGGAGTTCTGCTGTTTTTACAGAATGTTTCTACTTTTAATATCATTTGGAGCGATATCCCCCTGTCAGAACATGAATGGACAGTTCTAGAAACCTTTTCTTCCCAAAAGGAAATTATAATCATGTATCATGGTTGCAGTATTAGTCTGAGAAGCAGGAACATTTCCTAGAATAAATGTTCCTGATGTATTGATTCCTGATGTATTCTGAAATATGATGTATTTCACTATGATTTGAACACAAGTCATCTATACACATTGTTAAAAAAATCTGTACAAAAATAATGTTAGTGTGATATATTAACTGAAGTACCCTAGTTGCAAACATCTACAAATTTTCTTGACATACACCCATGGTTTTGACACAGAAATGAATTCAGACATAAAAATTACTTGACTGATAAATAAATGAAGCAAATATATTTTAGATGTATAAATCTACTCTATTGCCATCCAGCATGGCCTCGAGCCCTGCCCTGGGTGGCAGAACTCCCTCTGCTGCAGGATCCCCTCAGCCAGCTCAGCGCAGCAGGGGGGCAGGCAGGCAGCCCTTCCCCAGGAACGCAGCAAGGAAGGCTCATGCAGCTGCAGCCATGCTGGGGGAAAATCCACCCAGCCTCCATCCAGTGCTGCATGAACACAGGGTGCCCATCGTCTAAAGGGATGTTAAGATTTACTTGCTAACCATTCTCCGCTTTTTATTCTGTCTTATTAAAGCAGTTGTCTTGCTAAGCCATTTGTTGTTGGGTCTTTCTGAGATCCAGACAACCCTGTGCCATGTCTCTCTCTCTCCTCACCCCACGCACCTTTCCTAGTGAAGAACTGCTGTGTTTGATTTACTTTCCCATCTGCTTCAAATTTGCATTGGACAACCCCACACCACATTACAGTCCAGCAGGACATAGATGGCAGCAACTCTGGACAGACTTGGCTTCTTACCCAGCCCCCTGTATTCCACCCTAGGGCCAGACACAGCCCCATCAAGTGGATTAACAAAACCTCACCACAACTCAGCACCAGTGACAACATCTATAGATCTTGCTCACAGTCCAAAGGATTTTTTTTCACAGAAAAACCACCTCACTCAGAACACTGGACTGCCATTAAGGCAGTCTGTTTGGTTTCATTTATCTTCACCTATAATACAGAGCAAGTTTCTGTCAGTCAGTTTAAAAATAGCAACAAAGTCTAATAGCAATTTGCCAGCAGGCTTTTATTTCTGAAATATGTTATGTAGATAAGGAATACTTGAAAGCTTAATGACTTCTTACTAGATCAATGATAGCATATAAAGGTGTTTGTCTTTTTAAGGGGAAAAACAAAGGGTTTTTGGCTCCAGTCTCATTTCCTTTGAATATTCTTTCAAAAATTTCAAAAAAAGTTGGAAAGACTTTATTTAGTTTTAACAAGGTCAATAGACCAAAGAAAAAACAAAAATGAAAAGAAACAGCTGGTACCAGAATGGAGGAGGAAGCAAACCAAAAAGCAATATACACTTGAGAATCCTAGGATTTCACTATTTGAAACCTCAACATTATCAAACCATTTCCCTAAAAATCACCCCCATTTTAATGTTTCCCTCTCCTCAATCGATTCTGAATTCAGCCTGTGCAGAGCTCTGACTAAGCTCAGACACTACTTATACTGACCACCCCAACACATCCTCCAGTCACCACCACTACTACTGTCTGCAGTTTGAGATATTGCCAAAGCCTGGCTGAGTAGGGCTCTTGGACTGCCAGTGTTGCCACTGCTTCCGCACGTGTAGGATTAACAATATGATACCTCTTAAACAAGTGACAAATTCTGAAACAAAACAGTCAGATGATCTCAGAACCACCTACATATCAAAATAAAAATTTATTTCCATGCAGATTTTTATGATAGCCATCTTTTATTTCTTAAGGGAATTGCCCCAGCTTGACTGAAATGACACTCTTGGAGATACTCAGCAAAAAGTGACAGGAACCAGTTCTTGTACTTATGCGTCACCCCTGTCAGACTGTGTTGATAAATAGAAGTCTGTCAGCAGAGAATAGAAAAGACTTCTTTCAAATTAAGCACACCCTAGAGAATACTTTCTGTCTGGGAGATACTGAAGTCTAAGATACTTTTCTTCATTAACAATACTGAAAAATTTACTGGACATTTCAGGAGAAAGAAAAAATTAAGAGCATTACATTTTATGTGGTTATACGGTCCGGTACATACCTCAGAATTATACCAAAGCATCATATAAATAGGTGAATTGTTTCTTCAGTTTAACTCCTTGGTTAAGCACAAGAAATTTTTTCTTATAAGTGTTTGTTGCATTTTCAGAAGTATTTTGTAGGTTACTGTATATGGGCAACATTCAATTTTTCAATAAATGCAGGTAATTTCTTTTAAAGGACTGAAAACACAGCTTAGTGAAACTTACATATTAGTCTGTACGTTATTTTTCCCAAAAGATTACAATACTCAAAATTAAAATTATATTAAATCCAACGTGTACAACGTTATGGAATTTTAAAAGTCTAAATTCAGAATTAGCACTGATTCCCACTAAGTGGTTTACTCCTCCATTTTAGTTCAGAAACGGAGAGAGGAGGTAAGAATACACCCTAATCAATGATCCATTGAAAGAGGTAAAATTCTACTGAAGCTCAACAAGCTTTTTTTGTATTCATAAAACAGCACACTGTCTTCTGGTGGCAATTTTTCTCCCCAGGTTTAGACTTTGAAATGCTAGCATTTTTTGTCCAGGGTAGTTATAGGAATGAAAAATGGAATGAGAACTGGGAAGTTATTCCAAATTTTTGATTCTTAGAGCTCACAAATGGTCAGAAAGTCAGAGATTAGATTGGGCCCTAGAATGGAACACAGGTTCTTTCAGTCTTTACCACTACTTTGTTTTATGTCTGTGAATAAAGATCAGTTTATTGTAACATCCCACGATAACAGATTACTGCAGTAGTATCAACAGGGCTTTAGGAGCATACTCTTACTTTAATACACGTGTGTTTGTAAACCAGGAAGAGAAACCAATAAAGACAACTTTTCCCTCTCAGCCTAAATGCCAGACTGCCAATTCAAAACTTGGATTATAAAACCATCTCTTAGGTCCAGTGGGAAAATTATGTATTAGCTACTTAGAGCTTTTAAAAAGACACAGTCAGACATGCGCCAAGAGCAGAACTTGTCTTTGGGGTTTATTTCGCACACTTTTTGGTGCCTTATCAGAAGATCACAGATTTGTGACTCCATAGATTACATCAGGTTACTGTCTCCAACTATCAGGATTTCCAATGGAAAGAGTAATAATAAGATACAATAATCAAACCCACAGACAATGCAGCAGAATGCTTGGAAGAAAATACATCATTGTGGTAAACACTCCTTCAGAGAGTAACTATGCAATTCATAAGGCTTGACTTTAACAATTGGCAAGTGTTCTGTATTACTGCTGGTTTATCACTTGCAGGAATTGTTTTAGTAACGGTCTTTATAAATTTATTATAGAAGTCATCTGGCAAGGTTTTAATTTTCACTAGATATGTTAGCTCTAAAACCATGAGCCTATCAGACTTCCTTTTGTTCAGAAAGCCTGCATACAAACAAGATTACAAATATCAAGATAGTTGACTTTAGCGAGGTTAGTGTAATAATAAAGTTTTCTGCTTTACGTAAATTCCTATAACAACCAGACAGACCAAGTAATCACTGATGATATTGCCAAATGCTTGCACAGAAGCAGTGTCATATTAATAAAGCATTTCTGAGTTGCTTCATCCTGCAAAGAACATAAGTGGAGTGTGGATGAAATATATATCAGCGTTCACCAAACTGGAATACCTAACCCCATTAAAAAAAAAAAAATCATCACACTGGTAATTCACATTTTCGTCTAAATAAGCAGAAAAGCTATATATAAAGTAAGATTCACTGTACTCCAAAAAAGCATTTTATACCCCTAATTCATATAAATCAATTTCAGCTATGGATAAGGGGTTTTGAGAATCTATATGATTTTGTCTAAGAGCAGACCTGATGATTCAGTGGCAATTGTTCTCAGAATTATGTCTGATTACTATGGATCCAACAAGAAGCACGTGGGCCAGAACTCAGAGAAATTAATTAACCCAAGTGAAACTGAAGCAGCAGCTGCAGCGTGAAATTCTGACACAGTATCCTCCTGGAGAATGACTTTATAAAAGTATTAATGGAGTATGCCCACTGTGGTAATACAATATGAATTTATCCCAGAGGAATATAAAAAGCAGCATCTTCCCATAACAGGGCAGAAACAGCCTTTTTAGCTACAGTGAAATTGCATCCAGCGGTGAGATACCAGTCATCAGATTGTTACTGCAGGAATATTGGTGGCAGCCATTGTTGCAAGTCTTTAACTATAGTGAAGTAATAATATAAAGGGGCGGGGGGGGGCGACTTTCAGAGCAGCTTTGTGTGCGTACTTGTTATTCTTACCACTTGCTGTGAATATCGCTGGGAAAGGTCACTTGAATTCAGCAGTTCACAGCATCATGAACTGCTGGCTCAGATAAAGGCATTAGACTGTGGAAGATGATAATATGTTCTTCCTTCTCTAAGATATCGATCTAAGCTACACCTCTTGATCCCTACACAAGAATTTTAATTTGCCCAGCAAGGATAACACTGAACACCATCAAAATATTTTCTTTTGATAGTGGTGCAAAATCACAGAAAGCCTTTTAATGAACCATTTAAACTCTACTGTTTACAGCAGATTAGTGTGCCCATGCAGTGT
This sequence comes from Grus americana, assembly GCF_028858705.1. Lineage (NCBI taxonomy): Eukaryota > Metazoa > Chordata > Aves > Gruiformes > Gruidae > Grus > Grus americana. The sequence continues at coordinate 14,251,635 of NC_072864.1, forward strand.
AGCCAGGGTCTAAACACCCTCACTGCGCCATAATATGCTATAAAAGTGATTGCTATCAAAAATCACCTCCACACAACTGTGTCTGACACTGATATCTGAAAGCTACTTATTAGCATCACCATACTTTTCATGACTCGCATCACTTGACTAAGTGATGGGATAAATAAATTGCTGGGTTTCAGCTTATTTTCCTTTTTTACTGTGCTGTTGTTCTTGAAATAACTCTTTTTAACACCTTCTGCAAGGAAATTATGACACACACACCCCCAAACACAATGGGAGAAACAGAGTATTGGCCTACCTGTAAGCACGACTTTGGGAAGGATGTTTCACTTTCACTTCTTCCACAGCTCCTCTGTACAGACACAGTAATTCATGATTTAACAATACACGGGTTCTCTTGATTTCCATAATAATTTCTGGAAATAAGGCTTAGGTCACCCCTACATCTTTTAGGAATGTCATTAAATTGAAGCATATATTGAAAATACTTTTTATTTTCTGTATATTTAGCTGCAAAGTGAAATATTTTAACGTAAGGTATTTTACATGTGCATCAACATTCAAAATCCCAGAAACTTCTAGGTTTAGCAAGATTAAGCCAAGCTGTACACAGTTTTCCTTTGCATTAACCATCCAGGTTAGCACTTCTTCTATCAGCTGCAATATTGCCCAAGCACTCAAAAAAACATAGATCAGGGAATACAAAATTATATGGGGTTATGTGGAAGCATGATCCTTAAAATTTAAAAAAAAAAAAAAAAAACAAAACCAGAAAGAAAATATATATCATAACAAATAAAATGTAGTATGATTTTTCTGGCCTTACTGTTTCTTAGGTTTTGATGATTATTCTACCAGTATTCCTCAAGTGGAGATCCAAGAAAGAAACACAATATCTATAGCAGAGCTACCTTCTTTTGTTCTCCACATGTGAAATCTTCAGCATTTGAAGAAGAACTACTGAAATTATATGTTTATTCTGCAATTCTTTTTCTTTTTTTCCCAAAGCAAGATTAAACCATGAGAAACATTTTGAATTTTTACCTTTAAACACTGCAAAATTAGTCAAAAAACTGCAACATTATTTAGTATCTGGCTGTAACAGTAACTAGTATCTCAAGCAATACCAAATGCACTAAAAACGTGCTTATAAACAGTCACGTCATGTAAAGTCATTTCTTTTGCATCTTTATGCTAGAATAGGAAAGAAGAAAAATACTTCTGTAACAAAAAGTACCAGAGTAAAAGCAAATCATTACAAAGATGTAGAAATCAGAAACTTTTAAATATGCAACATTAATCACTTTTTCCTTTTCTTTTAGCGTTTCTAGATAAACATTTTTGAGCAAGGTCTAGTGTCCAATCGCTAGCTCAAATTGATTTTTGTTTAGCAAGATAGTGTATGTTAGATATGTGTCACGTACATGCAATGCATAGCTAGCTAGAACTAGTCGAAAGAATCACTACCAGGATTTTGAAATACCTTATAGAAACTATTCCCTGTTCTTTTTGAATATCACAAGCATGGCTGAAATGAAAGTATTGCATGGCCTTGCTTGAACAGATATGTGCATCAAGAACCCTAATTACAATTAATAGAAAAGCATTTGCTGGACTTAAAATCCATTTAATAAGAAAGGAAAAAGAAATACTATTAGCTTTCCAGGACTACCGGTCACACAATAGCAGCAGTATTCAGAGCTGTGGTGAAACTGCATAAAGTCACAGTCTAAATTATGTTTACTTGAGATTTACCTGTTTACACTGGGTAAATTTGAGCAATGGATTATTAAAAGCAAAAATATTTAGAATTTACCTAGAGTTAAAAAGCCAAATTTGTCAACTGCATCCCTACTCCTATCAATATTTAAGTATTTACAGACATTTGGGAAATCTCTTTCAGACAGAGTTATTTCTCACCGCATTTCCAGGGTGAGGGTTTACATTCAAATCCCAGTCAAACTTTTATCATATATTGCCTTAAAGAAAATAAAAGTAACTACATAAGTTTGATTACACTATTAAAAATTTTAGGACCATGTTTTTTAGAAGGACTACGGTACCTTTAAAATTTGGATCTTTGGGAAAAAACACCCCAAAAAGCAGCTGACAGGCCAATAAAAAAGGGATTTAGAGGTGATAAGGATTCAAATCAGAGAACTAAACTTCTTCGTCAGATCTGTCAGTAGGCCTGATTTGTATATGAATCACTCTGTCTTCTATGTTTCCCCAGTGGGCAGCCAAAAATACCAAGTTTCTGCCCACTGGGTAGGAACGTCAGATAAAGCCTAAAGTAGCAAATGTCATCAGTGTGCGGGTCACACAAAGACAGTGAACTTGGTCAGAGAAATCACGTATGATAGGAAATTGTGCGAGGCAGATCACTAGAAAATAGACTTACTTCCACATGTATTTTCTCACCTGTATCAGGGATTGCTTTGAATCAGCACCTTAGAAGAGACTGTTCCGTTAACATTTTCCCATTTGCCCAGTACCAAAGTACATAATACCACAATATATTTTGGTAGGTCACAGAGGCACAAGTCTTAAGTTAACTAAAATTCTGCATTTCATCTAAACATGTCCCCAGAACAGTATTTAAATTCATTCCATATGACTGCACAGTAGGATATCTCAATCATTTTTCTCTGTTATGGAAGAAGGAAAAATGGTTTATTTGGTTTTTAGAGTGCAAAACCCCCATGTTATACAGGGCTTTCAAATGACTGAATAATTCAATGATAAAAAAGGGGATGCATCTGCTAACAGTTGCACTGCAAACTATCCTGTTCTTTGAAGTTATTTGGCAGAAACAAGTTAATTGAAGTGCTGCTTCTCTACTTATAATATTTTGTGCTTAGAAATGACCTTTTATTTCTCATCCAAGGTAATGAAATACTAGAAATATCCATACACACAAAAATTTATAATAGTGTATCTTTTAAGACTGCTGTTGCATTCAAGCTAAGTTTTCTACTGAATTACAATAAATTACTTAGACTTTTCTAATTCCAGTAGTCTTAAAATAAAACCTCTTTCTAGTGCTCTGTGCATCTTATTATTTTGCATAAGAACAGGTAAGATCTATTTGAGTCTGCTAAAGATGTATTTCTCAAAAGACAAAATGAACTACTTTATTTCACTCATTTCTGTCTGCATAAGCATTCACTGGGATGACTTTTTGATTGTCTGTATTGTTACAGGGCCCTAACACAGCAGTGGTTTTATTACATCCTTAAAAATGTTTGCACCACACATTATAATCAAAATGTACATAGCGGTTATGGACATTCATGTGAGTACTTCATTTACTCTATGCCATGGGGTAATAATAACATTTTATATTATACCATAGAATCCCAAAGCATTTAAAAGCATTAGCAAATTAAATTATATGACGACTTTGTAAACTAAGTTCAAGATAACTTTCTACACTAATGAAATGAAATCATTTTTATATGAATAGTGTTCTGCTTAGTGAAGAACAAACACTGGAATTAAAAAACTCTACTCAGATTGTCCAGCAGGAACGATGTTATAATTCAGTCCAAAACCTCTCTGTAGAACATTCACGAGACCACTACTCAGAAAATGTTGTAAAATTACTAATGTTATTGATCATGATAAACATCATTTTATATTACGCTGATGAAAACCAGTCAGAACACAATAAATGGCAAATGCAGTTTGATTTTGGTGTAATACAATTTCTTCAGCTCTTATGCCTAGAAAATAAACTAGACAACTGCAAATCTTTCTAAAAAAGTTATTCTTTAAAAAAGTTCTTGAGATGGAAGGCCCTATATCTCAGATTTTCTTTTTCCTACTAGGATCACAGAGAAGTTTCACACTAACTTCACTGGAAGGAAGATACTACTTTGTACATTGGTAACTTTTTGTTCACAATTTATAAAAAAATTCCCATCAACAAGATTTATATCATTGTTAGAATACTCCACACAAAATATAACAACAATTTTACCAATGCAAACCAAGACAAGTTTCATGTAGCATTCTTCTATCATCACTGTCAAAAAAACACATAAACACACAGGTCTTGCACTGTACTCTGAAAGTCCCAAAACTTTGCAAGTTATAAAAGCATATTTCAGAAACACAGAATCATAGAATGGTAGAATGGTTTGGGCTGGAAGGGACCTTAAAGATCACCCAGTTCCAACCCCCCTGCTGCGGGCAGGGACACCCTCCACTAGACCACGTTGCCCAAAGCCCCATCCCACCTGGCCTTGAACACTTCCAGGGAGAGGGGGCATCCACAGCCTCTCTGGGCAACCTGTTCCAGTGCCTCACCACTCTCACAGGAAAGAATTTCTTTCTGACATCTCATCTAAATCGACCCTCCTTCAGCTTAAACCCATTACCCCTTGTCCTGTCACTACACTCCCTGATAAACAGTCCCTCACCATCTTTCCTGTAGGCCCCTTCAGGTACTGGAAGGCCGCAATTAGATCTCCCCAGAGCCGCCTTTTCTCCAGGCTGAACAACCCCAACTCTCTCAGCTTGTCCTCATAGGAGAGGTGCTCCCTCCCTCTGATCAGCTTCGTGGCCTCCTCTGGACTCGCTCCAACAGCTCCATGTCTCTCCTGTACTGTGGCCCCCAGAGCTGGATGCAGTGCTCCAGGTGGGGTCTCACTAGAGCAGAGCAGAGGGGCAGGATCACCTCCCTCGACCTGCTGGCCACAATGCCTCACATACTTTCATTTTTGAAGTCTCAGCATCCAGATAAAAACACAGGGGTTTGCAAGGGAAATAGACAAACCATTCTTACTCTTCCAGTTATCATAAGGGTACATGGGGAAGAAGTTCCTTGCAAGGAACTATGGTCAGAGATCAAATCATTTATCTGCTCGTAGTACACCTGGAAGCAAACTGGAAACCACTGTTGAATGGGGAAGGCATTTCTATAGTTTTATACTTGCTGGATTCTAAACAATGCCCTCTTATTTGAACCATCACCTGAATATCATGCAGCTGTGAATAGAAGTAGCTTTCAAGAATACTTGTGTAAGTCCTTGACTCGGAGGCAGACAGTGTATGATTTCATAGAACCAATGAGACTTAAGATAAAAACTTACTGCATCTACCACAATATTTGATAAAAGTTGTTGAGAGGCATATTTTCAAATTGGTTGTGAATTTGACATTTACCATATGTTCACACACAGCTTTTTTCACTGTATGAACAGTATAAAAACTTCCCATAAAGCTCCACTAATTAAATTAAAATAGAAAATGACAAACAGGATGACAAGCTGACAGTTTTCATAAGCGCAAACCAGACTAAGTATTCATCTTAAATCCTAATAGCACCATCTGATGGAGGATCATCACAATACTACAGAAAAGATTCAAAGTGTGCTAGAAATTCATTAATTTCAAAATGGTTTAACATATTTCCTTAATTTGTGTAATAAACTTTAAACATAAGTACACAGAATAGTGATGATCTGCTAAATAAACTTAATGTAGGTTCTGACATTTTAAGTCAATAAAAGTTTTGATTTAGTAGGAAGCAAATCCAGTCTGAGGCTAAGCCCAAAGGAAGAAAAACAGTTTCTTGTCAGTACTCTTTCCAGACACCTCTTTATATGAAGTCTGGATAATAAATATAAGCACATCTGGTATCCAAGTCAAGTCTTTATTGCTCGTAGACACTCAGGTTCCAGATATGGACTAAAATATAAGTGAAGAATTAGATGTTTGTGCTCCCTTAAAGGATACCAAGTAGAATAATTTTTTAACACAGGGATCACCGAATATCAGAATGGTGTAAGAGAAGAATGCAGGCATCACACAGAAAGACCAGAGTCTTTCAAAAAAAACCAAACAAAAAACCAACAACAACAACAAAAAAAAATACAAGATTTTTTCTGCCCTTGTAATAAGAAAAATATGAACCAGTGAGCATTTTGATCTGTTGACCTCTGAGATTAGGAGCACCTTTAGTTCCTGGCAGATACTCTGAAGACAAGAAACCTATATCCTTCAAGGAAAGTCTTTTTGTTATTTATCTGCTTAACAAAAAAAACCACAAAAAGTGTCCACAGAGATATGGTGGGGCAGCTTACATGATTGGAGCACTGTGATGGATGGATACAGATTAGGAAGGACAGGCCGGGAAGGCGAAGAGAAGAATTGCCCTGTATGTGGGAGAGCAGCTGGAGTGCATGGAGCTCTGCCTGAGGATGGTGATGAGCCAGCTGAGAGCTTATGGGTCAGTGTCAGGGGGCAGACCAACATGGGGTGACATTGCAGTGGGTTTCTGCTACATATCACTCGCTCAGGAAGAAGTAGATGAAGCCCTCTTCAGACAACTGGAAGAAGCCTCACACTTGCAGGCCCTGGTCCTCATGGGATTCTTTATCCATCCTTTTATATGCTAGAAAGGCAACACAGCAGGGCATCAGTGAGCCAGGAGGTGCCCTGTTTTTGGGATGCATTGATGATAACTTCCTAACACAGCTGATTGAGGAGCCAGCAAGTGCAGGTGCTCTGCTGGACCTGATATTTACAAGGAAACAAGATCTGGTTGGGGATCTGAAGGTAGTTAAACATTGAAACAGAGACCCAGAGATGCTGTGGAATATCTGACTTTGGAGAAATTCAAACCTGACTGGACAAGGCCCTGAGCAACTTGACCTAGTTAACCCATCTTTGAAAAGGGGATTGGATTAGAAGACCTCAAGAGGTTCATTTCAACCTAAGTCATTCTAGGACTGTAAGACTACTTTCAGATAAATCTGGTTTACTTTTAAAAATGTTTTCCCAAACCATTTCATTTTTCAATAAAGTAGAAACCTCCTAAGATAATGCTGAAAGAGAAAAAAAAAAGGATTACCAGCATTTTTTTGCTAGAATTTTTTCTCTGAATCTCCAGATAGATAATAAAGCAAACATGCAAGTTTCTTCACAGCTGTGCCGTTTTGAAACCAAAGATACAAAATAGTAAGAAACAAAGAGCTGATTACACTCTTTTGGTTTTAGAGTATTTTGTACAACATGTCTAAAGCTGGAAATAAGTAACAAATGTGAGAATGAATTCTGAAGCAAAAGACAATCATAAGTAAAAATACTAGAGAGCAAGATAAGGAAAAACAGCACACAAAATGATTATATTGAAGTCATTCCAGTTATGCCTCTTTTGAAAAGTAGAGCCCTACAGTAGAACATGGAAACAGCCAACATCAAAAGACCTACTCTAAGCAGAAAACCTTAGAGCCAATGCCAAGTGTGTGGAACTAAGCAGACCTGCTATTCAGTCATCTCTTACACATGTTCTTACACAACTTTACTTAAATGAATGCTTACTGCTTTGCATTCACAGGACAAAGTAAAATCAGACATATTTTTGCAATAAAAATTAAAAGGCTTGTTACTGCTTTTTTACTGCCTTTTGTATGCATTGATGTCTATGCTTCATTACTTTAATTTTTTTTTTTTTTACTACAGGTAGTGCCCTAAAGTTAAGGTGGTAAATTACAAGCTTTTAAAACAAGCAGATGTTTTCTTATTGTGGAAGAAGACTGTAGCTTTGTTTTATGCCAAGAATAAATTTTAACTTTTAATATCTTTCACAAAAAAGTCCTTTTTATTTTTTCATAGATTGAAGTTGGTAGAAAAGACATGAATTACTTAATATCTGCAATGCATTTAGGAGAACAGAAATCTTTTCCAGACTTGCTATTAGCATAGTCACTAGTGCATCAATAAGAGCACTAACAGGCCAAAATCATCCTTGTCATGAGTCTATTGACTTTACTGAAGTTCTGTAAGAAAGAGCATTAATGTATCCAAACAGTACTGAGCGCTTAATGTTTTCAGTTTGTTCTCAGACTTTACACAGAATACAAAAAATTGCTGAATACACGAAAACATTATTTTTGCCTGTAACAATTTAATTTTCTTCAAAATTAATTTCTAGTTCTTTAATTTTAAAGCACAGTATCTCATGACCTCTGATGCCAAACATTTTTCATGTACAAAAAAACCCAGGAACTACCTTTCTTCATCTTCATTAAAAGAGATTTTACTCCCTATAAAGATGAAAAATTGCCTGAACAACCTAAGATAAAACAAAGGAAAATTAGAACTAAAAACTACATCTTTCTCTAGTTTAAAAAACTATTTTCACTTTTTAACACTGGGAGGAAAATGACATTTTCTCAAGTTCTCTTTTGAATTTTACCTTTCCAAACAACTTCTTCTAGCCAAAAGACAGAAGATGAAAGAAATCGGGCAAAATGAAGAAACAGGTAAGAAAAAAATTAATTATTTTAGAATGACATGTCAAATAGGGTTTTTTAATTAAAAATATGAATCATGCATCTGAATTTTTCAGTGAGAAAACTTAGTTGAAGGCATTTTATTAAATGCACAAGCAAGGAATATGCAAAGGGCCTGATTCTGTTTTGTTACATTGCTAGCGTGCTCTGAGAATTTCCTTGTTATATTTCAGTTTAAAAGGCTTGGATATGAACCCAGATTGAATCAGCAGTGTTGGTTACTTCAGAGGTCCCACCTCCAATGGTCTCAGATTTTGTTAAATCACCACAGAAAAAGGCCTTACCATTGACACTCTCAGTACCTGGACCGCAAAATAAATTGCAAAGTGAGAATTGTGCTTTATGCAGAAGATGTATTTGACAAATGAGATCCATAACTAATTTAGCTCAGTGCATTTGCTATTATTTTTTATTGAACTACGCCTTTTATACCACCTTATTATCTGATCACTAACTTCGTACCTAAATTAATTTCTTCTGAATGTACACAGTTCACATCCATGAGTAAGAAATCTCCAGCGGTTCTGTTTATCAAAGAAAAAGCTGTACCCATGGTAAGGGGCATTCAAAAGTCTACAAAGGACCTTAAGATAAAAGCGTACTATTAAGGACTGTCAAGTAGGCCTAGGAAACGATTGGTATGGAAGGCCAGTAACTCAGCAAAAGCAGTATCACAATGAATCAAATTTCTTATTTCATATTGACCCTAAAATGACTTCTAAGCTCCTGAATTCTATGCCAAGGAAGTGCCAGAAAAGGAAGGATTTCAGGTACCTAGGGACTTCAATTTTGACCTAGTATATCACTGAAGTGGAAAAGGAATATCAGACAAAGTAGTATGAGCAGCAGGGTGTGTAAGAGACAGGAGAATGAACAATGGTATAAGGGATATTTTAAGATTCTTTAAAGCAATATATTGTGTAGATAAATTTAAATACAAACAAGTTTCTAGACATTGTAGATATATTTATGACTCCAATAATTGGAAAAAAAACCCAACCAACCTACAGTAGTTTTTATCTAACCCCATTAGAATGGCAATATTCACCTTTTGGTTGCTTCATAGATGTGTATACAATACCATTATTTGTAGCTGTTTGCAATTGTCTGTTTCTGAGGTACAAACACTGTGTAGTCATTGTGGGAGAACCACAAAACATTAGCTACCCTCCATATAGGCCTACTGTCAATCATCAGAAGAGCTGGAAAAACAGAATCTTTATAATTCATTTCTACAACACAATGAAATAGTCCAAATAATAAGAAATTTAAATCATTATCATTTTAGCCAGCATCACTAGCAGCCATTTCTTCTTTTGCTGTTACTACACAGAAATCCTTTCAAAAGTAGAGTGTGGCAAGACTAGCAAAGCCATAGCTGACTAACTACATCTGAAGGAACAATGGGAAAATCTTGACTGCACATAGCCAACACCTAAAATGAATTACAAGCCCAGACTGGGTTTGGTTTTTTGTTTCATGTCATGGCAACCACCCCAGTCGTGGGAGGGATTTAACTACCCAGCTCATCACAAACACTGGATATTCCAATTGTCAGATTCTATTACTTTTGGCAATGCTGCAAATATTAATAGTACCTTTTATTAGACTAGCCTTTAGCTTGTTTTTTTTACTTAGCTGTTATGCTCTGCTAAGAAGGTTGTTTTTAACATGTTATTAAAAATGGACTACTACAGAATATTAACCAATTAGAAAATTATAAAACTGTTCACTCTATGATCATAATTTTTAACATTATTATTTATCTACGTCCAAAATCCATTTGACACTGGACAAACAAGATTTACTGAAAATGAATATATAAAATGTAAAATAATTCAGTTTTGGACAACTTTGCAGTTTGTTTATTTTGTAATATGTATAAGATCAAGTCCTCAAGTTAATACTATCAGGGGAAGAAAAGCCCTCAACTGGCACTTTTTTTATTTGGAGAAATTAGGATAAATAAAACCAATGATTTTAAGTAAATTAGAAACTCTAGTTTAATAACACAAATAATCTTATTAAGCAAAATCAAGAAAATCAGCACACAATCATATTAGGGAGCCACAGACGTGAATTTTCCCCAGAACTATCTACTTCAGTTAACAGTTCTGTAACTCAGGGCACGAAGACTGCCTTGACTAGTTTTCAAAGAAACCACTTTACCGACTTTTTTTCCCCCTGTTATATCATTCAACTGTCTCAGAGTCCACAATTTTTCTTTTCATACAGCCCAGAATGAGTTTTCAAAAGATTTACAATAATGATAAAGAAGCATTTTCCTCAGATCAGAAAGCTGAAGGAATCCAAATGATACATGGAAGTGAGCATCCATCAAACAACCTTCTTACTCTATAAGGCAACATGGACATCCACCAAACAGGGTCTAACTTTCACTGTTTGGGACACTAAGCACATATCCTTCAGTGCTCATTTATAAACTGATTGGAAGAAAAAATCATTTTTCCCTATGCAACACTATTGTAATAAAGCAAGCTGGTATAGAGTATGTAAATAATACAAAGATGCACATTCTTTTTTTTTTTTTTTTCCAGAGATTTAGTTTGCTAAGGACAGAAGAATACAGTGTAATAAGATTTGAATGTATAGTTAGGAAGTAATAATCGCAAATGCAACTACTCCTTAAGACAGAGTAATCAATTTTGCTCATTTTCTTTGTATTGTACATGTTCCATATATTCTAGTTTTTAAGATGGGACTAAGACACACGACTGTGAAATGCATGTATGTCTATTTAGAAAATGTATCTATATGTTGCCCACTTTGTGCAAAATTTAAAAAAAGGTATCATATTAATATTTAAAACCTAAACATCCCAGGATTCACAAACAGCGTTTATGTAGTTAAATGCTTTCATTGTTTTCCATAAATGTAATATTTTTTCATAAATTTCTTCCCCATGCCACCCTCACCGAAACCATAAACCTTATATTACTTATTTAATGCACAGTGACTGATCTTTGATATGCTCTTTATCTGCACTGCCAAGACATGTGAGATAACTCATCCGTGAGCAGGTAAGAGTTTATACTCAAACAGATTGAGTACATTGAACTTCCAATACATCTTCAGCTACTGAGGTCTTTAATTTGGTGCACTCCATAGTACAGTGACAAACAGTAAAAACAGTATCCTAAACCCCAGACTATTTTCCATCTCCTCAAGGTTGTAAATTTCATTTAAGTTTTTAGAACAGATCCATTTTCAATTTGCAGCTCTGAGGAAGATGAGGAAGCCTCGGGAATGTATAATACTCTTACAGGAAAGCAATTCTTAAAAAACTCTTCTGAATTTTGATAAAGACTATATAAAAAGATCTTCATCTTTTTAGAATTCCTCCAAAAGTTCATCTGCATTTTTCAATACAGGCCATCCTATCTTGAAGCAGGATCTCAATTTTAAGTCAAATAATTGTAAAAAACATTGCAGACAAGACTGTGTAAATAAGACCATATCACTGAAAGTGGGATGCATGTCTCTCAAACAGACAGGACATTGCAGTGTGCTAAAATTTTCCGTCATCTGTCATTCTTAGATGTAAATCCAGATGGAAGTATTTCAAAGGCAAGGACAGGAAAAGAAGGAGGAGAGAATGAAGGAACAGATCATAATTTGAACCTTACTATTCATGCCTTCAGCAGTTCACTAGATAAAAATGAAATCTGGTTTGGTGACATGATTCTATTTTAATGGAAAAAATGCTGCTAAATCTCTGTGATTAATTTATGTGTCAGACTACACAAACAGAAAGATGAAGTTTTAAGAGGAGGAGCAAGACATTCTTAACAAGCTTATACATCAACATTACATTTATTACATAAAGGATCCTTTTTATAACTTTGACTAATCAGTACTGACAGCAGCAGAGATGAACAAGGAGATTAAAGGCACCCCTTTGCACTTCTTTTAAACCATGATGAGGTCAGAAATAGTAGTACAGATTTAGGTGATACATATAAAGCAAGCTCCAATCTCATTCATGCAATTTACCTAGACCAATTTTTCCAGTTTTCAATATGCAACTCAATTTCACTCATTACAATTTCTGCATAGCATCAAGAAAATATAGAATATTGATTATAAATTCAATCTGTTATGGCATTTACTTAAAGACTAAATGAAATGCAGAGGCAGACTGTTAATGTACTACAAAAGTCAGAAAACTTTCAGTTGGACTATATAAGCTCTTAGGCATTCATTAAATCTGCAAAAATGGAAAACATCTTTTCATTTGTGGCCAATTCAACCTAGGTTGCTGTATTAATGCTGAAAATAAATCTTAATCCTCGGTGAATTAATTCTCTTTGTTCAAAAGAAGAAGATTACAACATTACAGTTCAAATTTTAGAAATTTTTTTCCTTGGAATTGGGTAAAAAAGTTTCTTGATCCTTTCTGTATAAGTTAATAAAGTTGAATTTGCTAGTATTCTATTAGCATACCATTATTAGGAACCTAACTACAATGCTGCATATCAAAGTGAAATTTTTGTTGCTAGAGAACTGGATGTTTTGCACTCCCCGCATGCCACTGTACAAATTACTGTCTGCATCAGATGAATTGCCACTCCCATCAACTGCCAGGAATAACAGTAACAAGGATTAGTATTGTGGTTAGCTTAAAATAAAAAAGCAATAGCATAACAAACAAAAATGAAGCCTTATTCTATAAATATCTTTAGTATTGATAGTCTGACATTGAGGTTATGGCTTTTTTCCTTAGTAACAGCAGTAGGTATATGAAGTGTCTACACTGATAGCAAATATTGCTAATTGCAAAAATCTCTGATTTAGATTTTTTTTTTTTTTTAGCAAGTAACACAAATAGCCAGATAATTAATCAGTGGTAGCAGTGCAACTATTGGTGCTGCTGATTATCTTTTACAAGGAAACAAACACTACACTAGCATTGGAAAAACCGCACACCAAAATATACTATTTTAATGGCAATATTTTCTTTCTTGAATGTTCCTCCTTTTCAGAGTATAGGAAACAGAAGTACATGCTCCCAAAGTCTGTCCTTGTAATCACAGACAATAACCAAGACTTCCCTATTCTGAGCTCTTTAGGTTTTGTCTAATCACTTCTAATATGAAAGAATATGACTACTGTAATTGTTCAAAGAGTTTCCTCTCAGAAATAAACAGATGCAATCAAATCAGTTCTGACAGTTTAGCTTTATTCTTCATAATAAATTCTTAAATGGAGTATCCTTCTGTACTAATAAATTTAAAACAGGAAGAATTATCAACTGAAGGGATTACTCTGACATTATGACATCCAGGTGTTGTCTTGGCCATGGCAGCAGGTGACACACTAAAGTAGCATTACCTGTATGCTGACTTACCTGAGAGACTTAGAAAAATAGCCTCACGATATGGCTTTTGGACTGCAAACAAGTTGCCAATTACGAAAGCATTTTGGTGAAGTTCTAGCTAGACATAGAACAACTGAGCAAAACAGGAAAAAAGCTAATGGTGTTCATTACTGGATTTTCGTCCTTGTCTTTTGGCCTGAGAAGTTACCTGATGCTTAGAGTCATGCTGCATAATTTCCCTGGGGAGAGAGGAGGATTTGTCAATGAGTCTGACATTTCTTTTGTCCAGTTTTACTCATTCCAGGAAAAAGATGAAAAGACATCCTATTTCCCTGAGGAAAAGTCGCAGAATCTATTTCCCTTACTGGCATTTTTCAAATTTGCCTGTCTCCTCCTGTCTCACAGGTGCAATTACCAGTTGAAGTTTTTCAAAAACTGGTTATTATTTTTTTATGATGGCCGAACTGAAGTATAAAAATAGCTAACGATAATAAAAAGTGTCAGTTCTCCTACAAACAAGAAACTTGAGAATTAAATTTCTGATCAAACTGATTAATTAATTTGACCCAAAATGATTATTTTGAAGAGACAAGGGTTGGAACTCATCAGCTCACTCAGGATAAAAGCTGAGTACCGTCTTTTTCACAATTATATTTTTACACACACACACACACGCCCCAGATTCTCCCATTCTTTAGGACTATTTCCTCTCAATATCTTCCTTTCCAGTTCATATCTGGAAGTCAGCAAGCATTGATTCCTACTTTCTGAGTCAAAAGGGTTTGTTACATTTGGCCTTTCTTCAGACATACTTTTTTTGGTCACTATAATTTTATTTTCTTTTTTGGCTGAATCAGCTACACACCTCATCTGCTCTGTTGACAGCTACATTTCTTCCTCCTCTCCCTGGCTTCCAGCTCATCATCTGCCTTTGAGCTGGGTTACAACAATCACCAAATGCTCCAACACTTGCATTTGGAGTCTGTTCTCAAGGAAGTCTCTCACTCCACTTGCCTTACTTTCTGCTCAATCTTTGCTTCCTGTTTGGTGATTATTCCTGTTTCTCTTATTACAATAAAAATGGACACATCATTTTATTTACTTAAGCACAGTATGTTTACATGAAGAAATGGATACAGTTGAGAACACCAATTCACAGCTGAGAACATCAGTTCACAGCTTATGGTCCCAAAATCTCCTGGCTCAGAAGAGGGAATAATTAAAGACTGAATGCTCCTCAGCATGACTTTAATATCCCATCATATAGAAATACACATCTTTTCCCCACAAAAAAACTAATGTTCAGCACTGAGAAATCTATCGGGATAGATAACCATCAGAAGACTGCTGCAGAAGAACCTCACTGAAATCCAGCATGTGTGATACCTGAGGATTTATTATTTGTGAACATCTTCTGATCTGAAAAGTGTTCCACTACACTGGACTGATTTTTACAAAACAGTAATAATAATATTTTTTCTATTTTGCTAGCTTGCTTTGATGGTCTATTGATTTACTCAGTTGGTTTCCTGAAACATCTGGGGCACACAGATATGATACAGAACTATCTCATGGAGACTGGATTAAAGCTGAAAGTTTCAAATTGACCTTTCATTCACTAAGATCTGAAAATAATGTGTACATTTCCTTTGACAAAGGTATCAGTGCAGCCCAGCAAAGATGAGTTGCAGTGATGTATCTCAACAGGACTTGGGAGTCCTTTATGTGATTTTACCAGTTACTATCTGCACTTAATTAGAGAGTTGCTTATAAAGGCAGAGCCTGTGTGTGATCTTGAACAGCTACTTGTGTCATAGAACAGAAGAAAATGAGTGGTAAAGAGCTTGAGACCTTTGTACTCAGAGTGTGCATAATTAATACAGAAAGTAAATATTGAGACTCACCAATGTTATCAAGTAAGTCAATGGAGGCTATTAGCATCCTTTCAGCAGGAGTGCTCTTCAGGAAGGAGCAGCTACCATGCACACATTCCTGATCAGTGTACTTTCAACAGTAAACCAGGCAAAAGATCATCAGTAAATGTTTCCTAGACATAACTGAGGCTTGCTGTAGCAATACAACATACTATGTTCTAACACATATACATATAGTCTTGTCTCGTGTATCAGAACTAATCAATGTATTACAACTGCATCAAGTGCTATGCTCCTAGTGCATTAAAATTGAATACGAAAATGTAAATCAAAGCTTCAGAAAAAATATTGATACTGAAACAGCACTAAATATAGACTGGGAAAATGGGCAATATATGGAAAATAGCCCCTATCTAGTGGATTACAAAATACAACACAACTGCATCAGTGCTCAAAAACAACGTATTCAGCAGAAAACAATTTAAAGATACTTCTTCATTTCACTGACATAAATCAAGCACATGGCAAAAGAATTTCTTTGAACCAGATAATGGTTTGTCTTGAACAGCTATCAGCACAAAGAGGTGGAGATGCTAACAAAACAGAATGGTGGTAACAATTACATTGAATTTGACCTGCATGAAAAATCAGTTTGGGTTGCCAAGTAAAATCAGGAAAATATTTAGATCAGTTTGAAATGGAGGAAAAAAAAATAAGTTTTAAAATCTAAAGACAATAGTATTTTTGTTCAGGCAGAAAAGAAGCTTCAACCAAAACCTAAACATTTCTTTCAATCATTTCAATAAAAAGTAGCCATACATAATCTGAAAGTATAATTTCCATTAAGTACTTTTTCCTGAAGAACAATTTCTTTCCTTGAAAAAAAAAAAAAACAAAAAACAAGTGTAATTCAACCCAAATTCAAAAAAATTTCAATTATTCATTTTCCAATTACTTTGTCCCTCTTAAAACAAGTTTTGACAGACTGACAAAAAAAAAATCTTAAAATCACCATAACCATATATTAAATTGATGTAAAAGATTTCTTGTTAATCTGACCATAGAATTGTGAATATTGAAACAATACTATAGAGAATATAATTACAAATTTAGTGAACATGAAAAAAAAGATTTTTTTTTTTAATTAAATATTCTCAAAAAATGCTCCAAAATTGAGGAGATTGGTAGGTGTGTGCCTTTTCAGAAGATGATTCTAGATCTAGAAGTTGCATTGAAGATTTTCAGGATTTTCAACAATTCCAACAAGGAATTATGTATTTTACTTTTAACATTGGATTTTGCCTCTCTCTTCCACCACTTTTAACTTGCAGAAAAAAAGACTTAGAAGATGTCTTTGTTACCCATGCATGAAGATACTAGTTAGTACAGAAAGGTACTATGGTAATTTAATCAAGAACCAAGACACAATGAAAAATTAAAACCAGAATGGTTTTGATTAGGGAAAGCAAACGACATCAATAACACTTTGTGAGACTATAGCTATTTAACAGCTCAAAAATAAATACTGTAGGAAGACTGTTGTCTAAAAACATGGCAAACTAAAATGTGGAATGGAAAAACAATTATCAGAAGAGATGCAGGAAGAAGCAGTGTAGACAATAGTTCGTGCAATTGTGATATGAACAGTATCAACAAACACAAACACACACACACCCCCCACCAGATTAACATAACATTAAAATACTGCAGGTGATAATGTCTCTTTAGTGCTGAAATAGGCCTAAGCCCACCTACCCTTGAAGGTTGTGATGAATTCTAACTGCAAGGTACTCCAAAGATGCTATGTTCCACATCTTTGGAACTCACTGCTGTATATATTCAGCAGTTGATTAATTCAGCTTAAATCTGATTAATAAACACATAAGCTATTCCCCCAAATCCAGAAAGATAGCCTTTAACACCTATCAGGGACACTGTAGAAGAGACACTGCAACTCAAACCACTATTATCTGTCAGACAACACTTGACAGGCATTCTCCCTGTCTTACCATTCTCTCCTCTCGAGAGTGACTGACACTGCCAGACCTGTGCTTCACCACTTGTCCTGGCAGAGAGTAAAGTATTCACTTATCCTGCACAGAAGACAGTGTGCAAGGTCTCAACTGTTTTCTGCCATGTCTGGCATTCCCAATAATCAGACCTCACCATCACACAGCAGAACAGAAGCCCATATCCAGCCTTACAGGAAGGGTGAATTCTGTCCGAGGAAACAGAACAGAACTCTGTGTTAGAAAAAGGTATCGTTCTCTCCAATTCTGTTTGAAAAGAAAAATGGGACAGAGGCACTTTGATAACATCTCCTCTGTGGCAATTTAGCAGATTGGAGATAACATCTCCTCTGTGCACAATGACAAATCTGAAACAAATGTTTTGACATTTGCTAATTGAAGACATTTTCAAGTTCCTGAAAAAAAAAAAAAACCCAAACCCAAACAACTCAGCATTTCCATTTAACATCCCTACTCCTACTGAAAACAAAGTTTTCCATAAAATAGACACTCTGGTTTTTGCCCAATTCAACAAATTATATGATATTTCATCTAAGTATTAAGCTATGAGTAGGCAATACTACCAAATGTGTTATTAGAGAAGACATTTTGCTTTAATTGTTTATAAAATTCTGGTAAGAGCAGGGCCTCCAGCACTGTACATCAATATGTCAGAGAATCACTCCCCAAAATCACACTTGTAATCAGTTGTGATTGCTAGTCTTCCTGTTAAACACACCCTTGTGCTTAGTCTTTGAAGAGGTATCATTTCCTCAAGGCAAAACAGAATATAGAGAAAATGATATATTATCCACAACAGCCTAACAATTCAGTGTTAAGCCTCTAATAGCAATGAATGTCGGGAATATTCGAGGGGCAAATATTTCCACCTCCATCCTGACCTTCCCTACAGCCATAATCAGTCTAGTTACACATATTAAAAGATCTTGCTAAAGAAATAAATAGTGGAACTGGAGAGTTTAAAAGTTTTAGAATTAAAAATAAGGAAATTAATAAAATTTCATAAACAGATGCAAAATGCTACAGCAATGAAGATTTTACAGGGTCAGTTAAAGAGAATTTTCTGAAAGAATTTCACTAGAAAGACAACATGATAAGGGCAGTCCCGCCAGAACATAGTGAATCTTTGTTTTGAAAGCAGTTTGTTCTGGGGCTGAGGACATTCCATTCTGTTCTGACCCTTGTCACTCTTCCCCATGCTTTTGGTCTCCCTGCTATCCCATGGAAAAGGCAAAGTGGAGTTCAAGAATGTTTTTCAAAGCATGGAATCTATAATTCACCTGTAGACATGCTCTTCATTTCAAAGCTTGTTAGCTACACTAACAGACTTTTTATATGCTTTCTTTTCAAATTTAATGACTTAAGAACTTGCTTTTACTTTAGTAATATTCTCGAAAGTTCTCTCAAAGAACATTAATTTTCCCCACCTCTTCGTTCCTGTTTTCTTGCTGACAACGCTGGTATTTGTCAAGTATTAAACCACTGTAACATGTGTGGTGAATGCACATTCTAATTTTTCTGCAGAAGATAAATGGAGTAGATTTACCCAGAAGCAGCAGATAATTTGCTGATACTCATAGTCAGTCACAGTGTGAAAGCAGATCAGTCTTGCCACAGTCTAATTTTTATCCATCCCTTATTGAAATTAGTGTTTACATTAACATTTGCTCTAGCTTGGTTTGCCAAGTCATGCATTAAAAATGGCTCCTGGAAGTTGAATTATATTTCACTAACTTTCCAACACACTTAAAAGATTGTTGCTTGAACATAAATCTCCTTTCTGTATATCTGAGAAGATAAACACAAATAGAAGAAAGAAAATAAGCCTCTATGATATTTACATAGAGAAACACAGAGGGTTTTTTAGATTCATTTAATTATTAAGACATACAATGCTGGTATGGGGTTATATCTAAAAGAAAAAAGAAGT
Organism: Grus americana; assembly: GCF_028858705.1. Lineage (NCBI taxonomy): Eukaryota > Metazoa > Chordata > Aves > Gruiformes > Gruidae > Grus > Grus americana. The sequence continues at coordinate 14,271,113 of NC_072864.1, forward strand.
ATTTTTTGTGTTTGGTTTAACATGTTATATTTCCCCTGCCCTTGACGGTAAGTACTGCTACGTCTTTAAACCTTCCTAATAATAGAAAAACCTTCCACTGGTGAATTAAGCTGACTTTATAGTTGCTTTGTACTGCCATAGTGAGGTCGGGATTTCAGGAATCTCTCACTGACAAAAGCACTTTGCATATCTGTAAAAATAATTCAACTTCTATGACTGAAGAATATAATCTGGCATCACTTCCTTTGGCATAATGCCAGTTTAAGAATCAATGTGTTCAAAAAGAGACAAAATTTAATTTTTTATAAAACTTAACAGAGAGCACTTGAGTATTCAGTATAGTAATTACTAAGGATGGCTGTGGCACACCTCATTAAAATACTTATTTCATAATGCGGAATACTAACGTCTCTTCAGAGAAAAGCTGTGAACTATAGTGAAGGGAATGATGCTCAAATGAGTCTGGTAATACCAGAATGTTACTCCTGTCTGATTTTTTTTTTTTTTTTTTAATTTCAAGCTATGATTGCCTTGTATTTCAAGAGACGAACCGCATCTTGAAGCAAAATCCCATAAGATGAGGGCATGAAATTTGCTTCCCTTCTAGGTCAGTTGAAAAACAGCTCTTAAGCCTGTAGGTCTTAAAGCAGTGCCTCAGCCTATGAACTTCAAACCTTGTAAAATATGAAATGAGAAATGGCCACAGTGATCTCTCTTTTTGTGTTTACCAGAGACAGTTACTCACAGTTTTAGAACCTGAGGGGGAAGCTTCAGCCTCCAGCATTTTTTAGCCACTGAATTTTTGTTCAGGAGCATATAATGAAGTCTTGGAGTAATTCTTAAACAAAAAAGACAAACTCCTCCTATTAGTTGGGATTTTTCTGAATAAAATCATAAAACTTGATCCTCAGTTAAGACAACTAGTAATTTTAATTCTTGCATTCTGATCCTGCAAAGAAATCTATCCACCACATCTCTCATCGTCCCACCATGGAATCACCAAGAGAGCAGTTGATCTGCATCTGTTTAGCACAAGGAAAACTGATAAATAATTCCAGTACTAGGAGAGATTACTTGATCACTCCTTCCCCTCGAGGTATATTTGTCTACATAAAGCACCAATATCCTTCCCTCTAATTTCACTGTGCTACGATATGCCCTTCCATTCTTATGGGATGAATGATTGCTTTATAATCTTTTAAATCACAGAGCTCCGTAGTGAGGACCTTATAGTAACACTATTACAAACAGGTCAGGCAGTAATTGCTTCCCTGTGATTAATTTAATACAAATTGAGTCATTTGACTTTCATTCAGAAACTGTAATCACAGGGAAAAGTGAATATTTTCTCTACTCCCCCATCATCATTATCACCACCCATCAGAGCTTGAATCTTAAACATGCCTCAAATTAACCCCCCATTCAGCCATACTAATAGATTCAAAAGTAGATGCTCAAAACCATGAAATAATAAGAACTATGCTGGAAAAATAACTAGAAAATACATGACTATTTGGGAACAATCTTGCATTTGCAGACACGTGGAGAATTGGCAGGAGATTAAAAGGCCTCTTAAAAGTTATTAACTTTGGTCTAAAATGCATCAGAAGTACCACAGTTTTAATAATGAAGGATGTTACTAAAATCTCTGAATCATCAAAATGGAAAATATAAAGATCTGGAAAGCGCTGCGTAAAGGTAGCTTAAAACTCTGTGCTTACTCCCCAATCCAGTATGATCAGCATCAGACAGAGACCCAGTGCTCTGCAGTTGTATGTTGGCCCCTCACAGCCTCAGGAATTATCATTTTAATAAAGTGATTTTTCCCAACACCTCCAATTTGACCAACGTATCTTCTCCCAAATAGCAAATATCAAATACATCCTCACTTCCATTAAGTTTTGAGATCAGTGGGGTAACGTGCACTGAAATACTAAAACCAAATTAGGTTACTGTCACCCAGCAATATCTCTGGACTACAATCACAAACGTCATTTGGCACATACAGTTTACCCATTGTAAATATTCGGCAGTCAGCTGCATTCTACTTCTAACAGAATGTACCTAGCCCCTGCCTAGAGCTGCAGTTCTAAAACCTGAATCACAGATATGGTACTTGGTCCTGCGGTTTTATTCCAGGAAAAAAATCCTCCTGAAATCAATGGAGTTTTGCCTCACTAAAAAGACTAAATAAATACATTTGGCAGAATCTGGGAATGTACTGTCAACTGAAAATAGTGGTGAGAGAAATAAGTATTCTTTCTTTTCCTACAATAGGTGTCAGGTTCATTTCCAGAATGATAAAAAACTCCTTGTCCCTTTCCAAGAGCTTATGAGAAGCATACGCAGCTTGCCTTTTCCACATAGCTAGCTGTTGCATTACATACCTGTTTCAACCATTCAATGGAAAAAAGATGAGTTGTCAGACTTTTACTGTTTACATACAAATAGATATTTTACATCCAGCTAGTGAACCAAAGTACAGGAAACCACCGACAAGATCTAACCACCTCTGAAATGCCTTTGATCAAGCTCCATTTCAGAATCCAACAACCTGGTTCAGATTTTCTTTTTACTGCTGGCTGTTCAGTCAGAAGTCTCTCTTTCATACTCAATACTTTTCAGTTTGCCTATGCTCCCATATTGCTCAGGCAGATCTATTTTGGTTCAGAATGTATAAAACAACCCAGCTTTGCTAAAGCAATCCGGGTCTTGACCAATGAACAAGTTACAGGATGCATTATTACTTATTAACAGGTATAGTTTCAAGAGTGGAGTTTCAAAACTAATTCCATTTTGCTGAATTTAAATGCTCATGGTCACGTACAGAAATTGACAGTGCATTGTTACATCGCTTGTTTGTTGTTTCAAATTGTACCCTGCTCCAGGACAAGGAAGTCATGTATTCAAACAGCTCCGATAACAGTAAATATATGCTTGGCCTCTGCCAGAATCAGTCACAGAGTATAAAAACAGCAGTGGATGGAAATGACTGTGCTTTCTTTAAACGCCTTATCAATGCTAAAGAAATGCTCAGTGTGGCACCACTGAGGTTGGATTGCATTGTGAATGCCATGCTCTTTCCTAACTTCACTAAGATACTGGAATTAATGTCCTCACGGACTAAGAAAACTTTAACTAAAAAAATGCAGTTGACTATGTAATCTACACCTACCTAATAGGATTAAGATGAAAACCAAAGTCCACGTCCTTTAACTTTTGACGCTATTCAAACTTCATTATTTGTGAATTATACACAAAACCCCAAATTACCATCAAGGTTAAAATTATGCTGTTCAAACTCTGAAACCATTGATATTTCAACAGAGTTTGCACTTGCTGCTCTCTCTGACACAACAGAGGACTGTGATTAGTGCAGGTATTGTTATTACTTTTTATGTGAACATAACAAATTGAAATAGAGGTCCAGCTTGGCACAGTGCTAAGCCAGAAACTCAATAACGCATGCTATATCTTTATTAACAAAACAGTCCCTTCTTTCATAAGCCAATAAAATAAGAAAAAATATGACAAATACGCACAAGTCATTTTATTTCCTAACATAAATCAGTGAGAAAACTATCTCATTTACAGTTTGTCAGAATAAAACTTTGTAACAAGTGGACGTGATGTCAAATCCATATATAAGCTAACCTTTTCTGTCACTCAAAAAATGTTGTTTACTATTGGATGTGATGTCACATCCAAGAATATAACCAGTTTGACTGATAGCTCTAGATGTGAAGTAAGAACAGAAACATTTCAAATAGACCTCAGCCCAACATTGTAATTCACATATATTGATGCAAAACCAAAAAAATCCCAACAATTCAGTAACAATACTAGAATATAAAGTCCTGGTGAAAAACAATTCCAGGTTTTCTTCCTTAGTTCATAAACCCAGAAGAACCACTGAGACGGCTGCCTTTGTTCCACCGACTGTATTTCCTGACTTTACACAAAGCAAGAACTATCACTGCAAAAAATACCTTTAATCTCTGTTGGGCAATTGGCATTTTAAGACAGATCCAAAAATACAGCTCTAGAGAGCGTTTAAGCTTGAAGCAGCAACCTTATTGGTGGTCACTATCATGGATTTCACATTACTGGTTTTTATTCATATCTGACCCTGTTGTGGGAGATTGTATTTTATTTAAAAATGAGTTTCCATGGTGTCATGATCATGTAATACAAAAATAAATTCTTCAAAAATAAATTCTAGCATGAATTGACATGGCTTCACTGAAGCAAATCAGCATAAGCAAATGGAAACCAGGAGAGGATCTGTTTCAAAATATATGATTCTGCTTTTCTTGCTCAAGCTAAAATTCCTGTCAGGGGAGAGGAAGCAGATCTACACCCTTAGCAGAAAAGTCAAGATGAAGGGAACAAGATGATGCATGAATGCAGTGATGCCCCTATATTTACAGCTAGTACACAACTTTCACGTACACATTCATCTACATGTACTAAAGTTGCACGCCTGTTCACGCTGTACGCACTTTGTCTTATTCACAATTAAGTGAATATTCTTTGCCACTACAATCCAAGTTGCTTTCTGATAGTTCTGTTGACTTCTAAAATATTATATCAGTTTTCCCAAAGTCACTGCAGTAGCACGTTTAGTGCACACAGTAACTATTGAAAGCATTACTGGATTAGAATGTATCACCTGTACATTAGATTTGCTGTCCCAGGATGAGGAACACAATCTCCATTTCGGTGACTGCCTAGCAGTAAGCTGTACAGTTGGGCTTGGTTCTGTTATACAGAAGTATGTGAGCTTTCAGTTCAGTTATGTATGAGTTGGATACATTCTGTAATATAGTTCTAGGATTAGAAAATGTCAAGAGTGAGTGGTACAGATATATTTAAGATTGCACAGTGAAGATTATACTAATTCAACAGTTTTCAAATTTGCTGCTTTACTGCACTCATCAGAAAAGATTCTTTCACTTAGTCATGTCACACACCACCACTGCCACCCCCACTTCAGTTGCCAGACAGTTCCCCTTTCATTGCTCTAGCCAGCACTTTGCCCTGACTTCCTGACCAACCAAAACTCTGAAATGCATACTATGTAAATTGTTTTGTTATGTCCATTTTAAATGTGGCATAATCCAGACTGAAGATAATGAAGTTTTTGTTTTGTAAATCTTATTTACATTTAGATCCTAAATAAAATATTTTTAGCCTAGAAAATGAACCATTTGACCTTGGAGATGGACCTAGCTGTCTCCCAACACTCTTCTGCTAGGGTACAGCAACAGGGAGAGACAGAAGGAATGATAAGGTGCCACAGTAAGTATTAGCTATCAGTGACATAAATAAAAAAATCCAACCTGAAAGATTTGATTCTTATGAATATATATTAAAATATACAGAAGAGATATTAATTATTTGGATATTTTCAGGGAAAAACAACTTGAAATTCATCTTCTCAGCCGCATATCATACATATTAACAGAGAAAAATTTGGAACTAATCTGAATATTTTGCATTTTTGCTTTAAGAATCTTTTTCACATGTAAAGTTTGTAATAAGAAAGACACTAACAAGCTCTTTTTTGCCTAATCATTCAGAACAGGAGGAGGCATTTGCAGCAGAACATATTCAGTGTCTTTTGTGGTTAAGAACATCCATTTTAATAACATTTTTTTCTCTCAATTCTTTATGCGTATACTGTTACAAAACATACTTGCTTTTATTAAATTTCTGGTACACAAAATCTTCTGGGAGAACATCAGTAAGATGGAGTGGAATTAAATACATACCCCACTGTGTTTCTGCTTCTCTGGGCAGAATATAAAACTGCGACCCAACCCCAACATAATCCTTGTGAAAGAGTGTATCAGGCATAGCTCCTTTTTTTTATATATATATATATATACACACACACACACACATATACACACAGAGAGACACACACAAGTTTGTACCACAACACCCAAACACTTTAGTTCTCGTTGCAATAGAAATTTTACTTGCACAAATACACTGGTGAGACCCCAGCACCAACTTCCTCTGTCTGAGGCAACATGACACAATCTTTATCTTTCCTCTACTCCCAGTCGCAAAGAAATAAAAGATTTGAAACACAGATGGCTTGGCTTTTGACCTATTTCTGGAAAAGGATGTTCACAAATATTCACCCCGCACACATCCCATGAAATCCTCAAAATACACAGCTAGCAATAGATTTTAAAAACATACAGCAACACAGTAACTTCTGTCCTGCTTTCAGAAATACAGTACAGAAAGGTAAAATACAGACTTGCAACCACAAATTACTGAAAAGTACACAGTAATATCTCCTCAGACACATGCAATACATTAAACATTGAGAAGATCCATGAGCATGATTACAAAACTGCAAGATACCTGAAAATACCACAGCCCGGTCAGTCCATTAGATTAGAAATCTCTATAGCTCCATCGCCAAAATGTACAATTGTAAATCAACCACTAATTAATGGATGACATAGCTTCAACAAGATTAGAAAGATATTTAGCCCTTCGCAAGCACAATTTTAGTACTACAAAATAAGGCAATGAGAATCTGGTCTCAGATTTTTCCAGGTGGCAGTTTCACATTACATATCTGATGCCTCCAGATCTTGCCTCAAGTACAGCTGTTTTATAGAGAATCATCTCAGCTGTAATTAGATGAACACATCAGGATTTAAGGTCTGCATATTCTACACTGTATTTGCCAGTTTTGTAAAGGCTTATTACCTAAGAATTTTCCCAGCTATGTAGCATATAGATTACTCAGTTTGCTGAAGTCTAATGTTATCCTGGTTGCTAAGGTTCCTCAGAGTTTGAAAAAAAAAAAACCCACACCACAGGTGAGAGAAGAATTCATTGGGCTAATGGTTTCATGACTTGGATATCTCATGTTTGACACACAGTTTTATGGGCATGCACTCATCATACCCTCTGTATTACTTCATTTCCTAGTGTAGCTTTTATGTAAAAAAGGAAAAGTCAAACAATAGCCCTAAGACTCCTGCTCCCACAGCTGTCCTGGGTTCCCTTGTTCCTCTGAAGGCACCTCCAGGCAAACAGAAATTCTGTTCTGATCTCTACCACATTTCTGTGTTAAAATGCATAATCAAAAGTTTGTTGAATCAAACCTCAGCATTTAATCACGAGGTGAGGGTGAGTCTGCCCTAAATAGCCATGACGTAGCTACAAAACTAATATCGCGTGCTTTTGATTCATGATCATAGTTTCACAAGTTTTTGCTGTCCATTCCTAAAACTATCTAAGCTACGAGTACCTCTAACCAGCTCTACTCTGAAAAGGTCACTATAAGAAACATCGTTACTACACAAGCACTTTAACAGTATTTATCTGTAACATAACTACTCTAAAAAGCAATTATTTGGGCAATAACGGGGACAAGAACTATCAGACAGAAATGAAGTAAAGAAGCTAGTCAGACAAAGATCAGTAATATCTGCTTGCTATGTCAATACTTCTTGAAACAGAATTAGTTTCAAAAGTTTACCTACTGTTTCCTTCTTTTTGATTCTCACAAAAACAACTCCTAGTTCTCTTAGTCTAAAATTTACCGTATCTGATACATCGTTTACCATGACAGCCTAAAGCAACAGTTCAAAACAATTTCAGCCAGATTTTCAGAAAAACTTTAATTTTCCATTATGTTTAGTTGCTTGTCAAAAGAAGTATCTTCATTAGAATAGTATTCTTTTTATGAAGTGATAGAGGCTCTAGCCTAACATGAATAGAGGCTGTAGATTAAAAAAACAATGAGAAGGGGAGGTACAGATAGATTCGTATACGGATAGATCAATACATATTCATAGATTCATATCAGTGGACCCACGAACTCTGTATCCTCCAAGTCAACAAATAAGGAAACTCTTCTCAAATTATGACAAAACGGCCTCCTGCTGCAATGTGTCTGAGTACCAATTTTGAGGCATCAGATTTGCCTGCAATTCCTTCTTGTGAAGACTTAAAATGTTCCTTCAGAAGGCAGTTTCAGATAAGACTAAAATTTAATTGCAGCTTAAAAAAAAAACTCTAAAAGAAATTGTTTAGAGGTGAAACAAAGACAAGAACTACTAAACAGAAGAAAAGTAAAGAGTTTGTGAGAAAGGAAGTTACAGCTAAAGCTAACTTGGTTTTGTGAAGCATGGGAAAATACAACCCCAAATTTACATAGCAGAAAGGAGAAAAGATAATTCTGCCGCATCCTTCCCTCCAGAAACTATGCCCCCCATATAATTTGCCATCTACCTTTAAATTCAACTGACCGGATCTAGCTCACTAAGTCATTGCACTCTTAACTCTGGTGAGTGGGACAGTGACTCTGTACCTCCCACCTCTGTTTCTTCTGTCCAAAGGAATCTTTTCAAGGAAAAGTCACCAGCACCAAGTCTACAGAATGTCTTAAAAGATATGTTTAAAACAGTATTTCCATACATCAAGTATGTAAATTAGGTAACTACGTAATTTGCCTTAAATGTCTCAGTGGTGCTATATGAAGTTTGGAAGACACAGGTAAATTGATGTTTTAAACAGATGGTGCAATTTCCCTATCCACTATTTCAGCTACTGCATGACCTATACCATCCTTTCAGAACAAGAAAATAGTAGAGAAACTTTTAGAATTGAAAAGGATGCCTGAATCATGACATCATTTGATGCAACTCACCCAACTTACTCAGGACTAGGCCTCATGTTAAAAGTGAGTTGTAAATGCCACTGACCCAGACCATAATTCTGCTCAAGTTGAAACAGGAATGATAGAGTAGTCTGCCAGCCGTTACCATTTTCTCAATTCAGACATAATTTGTGGCAGAATCTCAAACAGACAGTAACTTATAACTGGCAACTGACTGAAACTTAAGAAATTTTCCATTTAGAAGAGCTTTCCAAAAGGTAGTAAGAACCCTGATCCCTAACCAGAAGAGGGCTAAACTTAAGGCTAATGATTTCTGCAATATTTGTCAAAAAAGAAAAAATCATCTTTACCATTTGCCAGTGTAGATGCCATCCAGTTTCTACAATACCAAGACAGGATTAGCAGAGTTAAAAAACCCCAAAACAAACAAATAAAAAAATCAAAACAACATAGTAACTTAGTTCTAATCAATACTTCATGGGAAATGCTGACAATAAAATTCAACAATGGTTTAATGGCAACTCTTCTGCGCTTTTCCTTTCATCTTTTGAACTGCAAGGTATAAAACTAGTGCTTCAGATGCTTCTAGTCATAATAAAACTTACACAGAGACCTTCCTGCTATGGAAATATGCAAATAGATAAGCAGCTGGAGATATTAATTAAAACCACAAACCTCAACACTTCATTACAAAGTTGTGTACATTACAGCAAAAGAATGAAAAGTTAAATGGAAAATAGCCTGCAAATACCAACACAAAACTTTCAATTTTAGCAATTAAATTCCATCTTGTATTGTGAGACTGTACTATGGGATAGCAGATTCAGAAGTGGAGGGCAGTCAGTGCCCCCCATGTACTCACCAGGAGGCTAAGAAAAAATAGTGCTGAAGACCTCCACTACATGTTAAATTAGATCCCTGAGTAATTTGCTTTACAATACTTCCCAGCTGCAAAAGAGAAAGGCAGGTGCTTTGCTTCACTCAAGGAATAACTATGCAACCCATTTCTCCTGTGCCACGCTGTCACTGCTTGGAAGTAGCTGGCTTGGCTTTGTAAAGCACATT